>NC_136912.1:17339461-17700774 GCF_949606895.1 Notothenia rossii | reverse complement strand
GATCGTCTTCTGGAGTACAGAGAGATCGTCTTCTGGAGTGAAGAGAGCGGACATAATGATATTGCAAGTTAGAAACGTAAGATGCATTTTGACTGGGGGAAAATACCCTGCATTTTGAATGTCCGATAGTCCACCATTAACACCTCAGTCCCGTCTTGTCTCATCAACAAAAACTAAATATACATTTCGTCATAGTTTTTATTATCAAGAATCTATTTTTAGCTTTATGCTGCGTTTCCATTGAATTGTCCATGTGAATACTGAATGAGGGCATACAAACAGAGAGAGAGAGAGAGAGAGAAAGAGAGAGAGAGTGTGTGTGTGGAATGTATGCTAGTGATACAGACTAAACAAAGCTGGCGGAAGTTTGGGTATAAGGCTCCGTACTGCACTACAACATCTAACCACAACACAGTGACCCCAAATGTTAGATGCAAGATCAAGAAGTAAGTACGTGTGTGCGTACACATACTTTTTCTTGAGCTTACACACACACACACACACACACACACACACACACACACACACACACACACACACACACACACACACACACACACACACACACACACACACACACACACACACACACACACACACACACACACACACACACACACACACACACACTGAACGATCTATCGTTTTAGACCGAAAATCGCGATCTCAGACAACACGATTTTGGGATCGTCAAAGCTGCGGTTTTTCTTGGTGCATAATAATAATAATTTCGTCAATAATTTCACATGAATGCCCAAGGCTCTGTGCCAGCTACCAATCAGAAAGCTGCAGCCTGCGCGTGACCAGATGACCTGTTCTCCACCCCAATCAGTGTGTAGCTCGTCATTAAATTTCAAGCATGGCAGAAGCGGGAGCAGAAGCGGAGCCGACTAAATTAATACCAAAAAGAAACAGCACGTCGGTCATTTGGCAGTATTTTGGATTTGAGGATGATGATGAACACCAGAAACAGGTGATGTGCCAAACATGTCGTGTAAAAGTGGCTACATCGGCTGGCAATACCACCAATTTACATCGCCACTTGAGAGTTCACCACCTGAACTTGTATGAGCAGTGCATGGCGAAAAAGAACCGTGAAAAATCAAGCAGCAGCCATACTTCGGCAAGTCAGCCAACAATAACATCATCGTTCGCCAGTGTGACGCCTTATGAAAAAACTAGCCGAAGACACAAGGAGATTACCGCTGCCGTAACGACTTACATATCGAAGGACATGGTGTCTGTAAACACAGTGACCAAAGACGCATTTAAAAGTTTGCTACGCACAATGGATAAGAGGTATGTTCTGCCCTCCCGCACATACTTCAATCAAGTTGCCATCCCACAGCTCTACACAGAATGTAAGGCCAAAGTTCTAAATGATCTGGAAAACACTGAGTTTTATGCGTCAACTACTGATCTGTGGTCAAGCAGAACGACCGAGCCCTACATGAGTTTGACCGTGCATTTCGTCAACGCCAACTTCGAGTTGTGTAGCCGCTGCCTGCAGACAGCATACTTCCCCACTGACCATACAGGGGAGAATATTGCCATGGGGCTGAAGGAGTGCTTGGCCAACTGGGGTCTAAAAGAAGAGGCCCAGACGTGCATAACAACAGACAACGCTACAAATATGATCAAAGCAATGGAACTTAACCAATGGACCAGACTGCAGTGCTTCGGACACAGGCTGCATCTTGCAATTGGTAAGTACAAGAATGTGTGTTCGTGCGAGTGTGTATGTTTACAAAGTTACTACAAGTGTGAGAGTTCGTATTATCCTCGCAGAGGCCCTAGTCTCTGCTATATTACTCTGCCCTCAAACACAGTTGGGAGGGGGGAGGGACGAAGCGCCGAGAGGTTTGTTGTCAAGCTGTAGTTAGCTGACCAACTGTTAGCGCAATGCTACTTTAACATACTGTTTATCCTAGTGAGAAAAATGAACCCTTTCATGGGTAAACTTTAAAACCTCCCAATACTGCTTGCTTCTGTTTAATTGCGGATTGCCGAGAGATGCAAAGGCGGTCTCCCCTATTTTTGAAGCCCTTACTAATGGGTCAATGACGTTTTTATAGTAGCAGATGTCAGGGTGGTGCAACCACAGCTGATGCTACTATATTACGAATTAAATGATTTTTTGTTTTTTAGTGGAATATCTAAAAAAGCATATTCCTTGCTTGTACATTAATTACCAATTACAAATTAATTTATGGGCAATAACTGACGTCTGCTGCTAAAAAAACGTAATTGAACTTAATACAAGATGACAACAGATGTAATCAATATGTTATGAATTCTGTGTTATGAGCTATCCTTATGGCTTTTCATACTGTAATACATGTAATGTTTTCCACCAGAAAATGCTGTCAAAGATGATCAAAGAATCAAACGGGCCACAGGACTTTGCAAGCAGCTGGTTGCGGTCTTCACTCACAGCTGGAAGAAGAAGAGGGCATTCAAACAGGCACAGCAAGACTTAAACCTACCTCAACAGTCACTGGTCACTGAATGTCCGACACGATGGGGCTCCCGGCAGAAAATGATTGGGAGGGTGTTGGAGCAGAGCAAGGCACTGTGCCAGGTTCTGTCTGAAGACAGGAAGACGTGGCACCTGATCCCCACTTGGCAAGACATAGATGTACTTGAATCTGTAAACAATATCCTCGGTCCTCTTCAGGAGTTCACAGACGCCCTCTCAGGTGAGGACTACGTAAGCGTGTCATACCTGAAGCCAGTGCTCCATCTCCTCAGAACAGCAACGCTTGCTGAAACTTACCAGGACACGAATCTCACCAAGGAGATCAAATCAAGAGCTCTCCACTACATTGAAGAGAAATACAGCGACCCAGTGACACAGGAGCTCTTGGACATCACATCCTTCCTTGATCCAAGATTCAAGACAAGCTACATAAGCGAAGAGAATGTCCCATACATCAAAGACAGAGTGAAGATGGAAATGGAACAGGTGGCACAAAAGGTAAGCTGTCCTTTTTCTTTGTTGTTTCAAAATAAAACAAAAAGTTGTATTTTTAGTTTTTTTTTTAACTATACTCTACTGACATTTTAAACTTTTAGACAAAATGCCTCGGTCTTAATCACAACTGATAGCAAAACATTGATGCCTCTTATTACTGTGTGTTGTAGGAGCAGAGGGCTTGTGTCACAACCCATACCATGCCCCTGAGTGCAGAAGAAGAACCACCATCCACCTCTACAAAACGAAAGCGGTCACTGGGCAGCTTTTTTAAGACCAAGGTGGTCCCTGCTTCCTCTACTGTGCAGTTGGAGGATACCATTAAAGCAGAACTGGACAACTACCTCATAACTCCTACCATTGATGGAGAGCAAGATCCACTGGCCTGGTGGAGAGTGCACAATGTCAACTTCCCATAGCTTAGCAAGTTGGCTCGTAAGTACCTTTGCATACCAGCAACGAGTGCACCATCAGAGAGACTGTTCAGTGCCAGTGGCAATATTGTCACATGTCAGCGTGCATGTCTGAAGCCAGCAAAGGTTGACATGTTGGTTTTCTTGGCCAAAAATCTCTGAAGGGATGAAGGGGAAGATTTATTGATTTTTGTTGTTGTTCTTCTGCACTTTGCCCTGAAATCTCTTATCGGCACCTTACCCTGACATGTCTTTGTTCCATTAAAAAAGATGTTCACTCTTTTTTACTTATCTTTTGTATACAGACTAGATGTAAAATAATTTAACCAGTTTGACATCTTTTCTTGATGAGGAAAATGTAGGGTAATTTAAACTTTTTAAATTATTATGATTATTATTATTATTTATTTTTACTACCTTTACATTTCACTTCCTCTTGCCACTTTATTTGAAGAAGAAGCACAGGTTTCTGAATACACGGGTTGAATATCTGTAACTGCTGCTGATGTTGATGTTCATAAGCTAGCTCCTTTGAGCCATTTTGCACTACTTTTAAGGTAAGACTTCTTTTTTTGCTCCACTTTGTTGTTATAATTTATAATTTGTATGTAGCCTACGTTATTTTACAAAAGTGCAATTATTTTGATGCTGCTGAGCCATTGATCTTTTTAATGCTTGATATTTTGTTAATAAACAGTCTTGCATTTGAAATCTGTTGCCAGCCGTTTTCATTCTTGCATTATCTTAATGAAATTCATTGTTTTAATTAATTTACACTGAAACTTGATTTAAAGAAAATAAATCGTGGTTGAAATCGAAACCGCAATCTCTGCCAGAAAAATCGCAATTCAATTTTTTCTTAAAATCGTTCAGCCCACACACACACACACACACACACACACACACACACACACACACACACACACACACACACACACACACACACACACACACACACACACACACACACACACACACACACACACACACACACACACACACACACACACACACACACACACACACACACACACACACACACACACACACACACACACACACACACACACACACACACACACACACACACACACGTCTCTTAAAGCAGTTTTATTCTGCATCACATTAGCAGATCCCCATCTCTCATCTTTCCTGAGGCCAGATGTGTGAAAATGCACCAGGTAATCATCACTGTTGTTGGTGCAGCAGAGATCCTTCTTTCAGAGCATGGCTTGTTCCTAAATGAAGCTGCCAGGGATACAGAAAACAGAGATCAACACCACAACCACGTCACAGTATGACTCATGTCCATTGTGTGCTGATGAATCATAAACCCTAACTCTGGTCCCCATTTCATCTGTCAAAGCTTTGTATTGTTATAAACCGGCAAAAGGCCACTTAGAAAATGAAACAGCTTAGACGTCACTAAATAAATGACACCACAAGCTGACTCCAATTCCCCAAATTACCAGGAGCTTACAGTGTGATGATTAAATATCAATTTAAATCAGCTTTCATTTTAATCATACAGGGAGACCAGCGGGCCAGGGGGAAATAATACTACCAATTTAATCCATTCAAGGCATGATAACTTAAACGGCTTGACAACTAATTGTCCTATTCAGTGTTTCCCCTACCATTGTCTTGGCGGGGCGCTGCGCCCTGCCAACGGAGCCCCGCGCCCTGCCTGAAATTCAAGGTGTTTTTTGTTTTTTGTATTTAAAATGTTTTATTTTATTATTTAAAAACAAAAATATATATATATATATATAGCACCAAATTGCAACTGAAGTAATCTATCTACGATCACGTTTCACATTGAACATGTGCTCTTTTATTAAATAAACTAAACGCCTATGTTATTTATCCAATGTGCATGTTTCAGTGTCCACTGCCAACAGCTCTGCTGTCTGCCCGTTTGTGTCCCCCCCCCAGTTTCAAATTCGCTTATTATTATTTTTTAACCGCAAGCCGTTATCGTCACGGGAGAAGGACACAAACAGCCTGCTCAGGTGGACGCGCGCGAACGCGACAACGAACGTAGCGTGCGCATTCTAAAAATAGCTCACAGATGGTGAGCAGCTACCGCGGTTTTGAACTACAGTATTGAATTTGACAGAAAACAACAATGGAATGCCAGCAGAAGAATAGTCTAATGAGTTGGGTGGAAAAAAAGACAGGAGACGTGAGTTGGTTTATTCAGTAAATTAGCTCAGGATAATTGGATGTTCTGTCTACACCTGTTGATGTGAGGCTAATGCAGGATTTGCTAGCTTGATGCTACCGGCATTTAGCGGCAGTGACTCAAATTGCCACTTAAAATGTATCGTCAGCAATGTATGACAAGCAGACTGCTTGTTTAATGTTAGACTCACACCAATAGCTCAATATGATCATTACACGATTGCTTTCATATCAGAGATCAGATGAGGTGGAGCTGCCTCCAGCAATAGAGGATGAGGCAGAGAGAAGCAGCAGCAGCAGCAGCAGCAGCAGCACAGGGTGGCAGCAGGTATGTTATATGCTGTAGTCAGGTGATTTAAAGGTATCAATGAAAGGAAGAAGTGTAGGCTACATGATAAGAAGGGAATACAGTTTGAATTAAAGTAATAAAGTACAGTGTAACACTGTACTTTATTACTTTTTAATGTACAAATACTTTGTTACTGTACGATATCAATAACAATAATCCACAGCTCCTTTCTCTGCTCCAGAGGATAAAAAAAATGTGGGTGCCCCGAAAAAAATGTTCGGGGTACCCGAGCAGCACCCTGCCAAGGCAGTAAACCTAGGGGAAACACTGCTATTGTCGGTTTCTCAGCATGAGCATTCATTCCTTACATTAGGGAAAGCCTTATAGTCTAAATGTAGCTCAACCTTGCGTGCCGACAGTACATCCTCTGGAGGCTTGACCGTAGATACGAGTGTGTCTGGGTGCATGTGCGTGTGAAAGTGGGAGTTTGTCTATCTCTCTGAGAACACAACACATTGGGCTTGCACATACAGACAATCTGACACACAAAGCTGTACATCTGAGAGTCGGCAGTGAACGAAGAGATAGTCTTCACCGGTAAATGCATTCAGGCCTAGTTAGGGACAAAAGCTTTATTTTTCCCCTTTAAATGCACAAATAGGCTTGAGCACTAGTTCCAAAAATGTTAGAAGAAAAGATGGGAAAATACCCAGACAAATCCTGACCGTAAATTAAAAATATTCATGTGGGTTTCCTTGCTTGCCTGTGTGTCACGCACACACACAGAACAGGAAGAATCCCGGGATGATTCTTCCAATCGTTCCTGGCTTGCTGAATGCCAACTGGCAGCTGAAGGGAGAAGTGGATCACATCGACAGACTCTCTTCCTCACAGTGCAGCCAAGAGGACATATTTGAGAAGGGGTGAGAGATGGATTCATCCCCTTGTACATCTCATGTCGTCCACCGTTTGAGAATATCCAGAATCCAGTGAAGGAAAGCGAGGGAAAACACCCTGTTCCTGTTTGATTTGAGTGAATCATACACCAGCTCTCAGGGGACAGAGAAGAAACGACACCACTTCTCATCTCCCTGCAGTGTAAGGTATAACAGCCCTCAATAATATCCAAGATTGCTCGCTTTTACAAGCTTGGCAGCAGTCTCTGCGAGGACATGTCAACACACCGCCTACCAGCAAACTCCAACTAGATTTTTTATTTATTTAACGAAGCATCAAAAAGCCGCTATCCTAGATAAATGTACCAAACGTGAGATGACGCTCCAAAAACGCCTCTGAGAGAAGACTGAAGGTGTCATTTGAATGCAGTCTTAGTCATCCCAGCACTATGGGATAACTAATGGCGCATTTCCACTACAGGGCCTCGCTCGGTATGGCTAGGCCTCGTTAGGCCTTGTTAGGACTGGCTCACTTTAAGCTGTGTTTCCATTACAGTTTAGTAGCTGGGG
This sequence comes from Notothenia rossii, assembly GCF_949606895.1. Lineage (NCBI taxonomy): Eukaryota > Metazoa > Chordata > Actinopteri > Perciformes > Nototheniidae > Notothenia > Notothenia rossii. The sequence continues at coordinate 17,693,448 of NC_136912.1, read as the reverse complement.
CAGTAACTATAGTAACGCAGTGTATGCGGAGCCGTGACGTCATCTTCGATGCGAACCACAGAAAAACAACATCAGACGTTAGCACTCAAGCTCACAGCTCCTCATATCTGTTCAGAAACTAGACAAAAGTTAAACTAGTACAAACCACAGACTGTCTGTGTCATGGCGAATACAGTCGCTGGTTTATTTATGTCTGTATAGGCCGTTGTTGTGAGTGTGGACGTTCGGAGCATACACTGCGTTAGCTTAGCCGATCTCCATTTAGAAAACACGCATTTTAAAAAGGTTTTTCGCCTGCCGTCTGTCTGCAGACTTGTCAAAGCATTAATTCATGGTTTTTACTAACTGGTATCAGTATGTTGTTCCTTCGGCATCATTTTGAAACGTGTATTACAATTAAATCACGGTCAAATATGTCCATTTTGTTGTAGTTGTAGCCCCCTCGCCAGCGATTCTCTCTCTAGTTCAGCATACTCAGCCCGACTTGGTTGTTGGCTCGGAAAGAACCTCGATTTTATTGGGCCAGAAAAACTGTTAAATAGTACCCGCTAGCCGGTACTACGCTAAGTGGAAACGCAACCAAAAACGGGCTGGGCACGGCACGCTTAAAGCGAGCTCTGCGCTATAGTGGAAATGCGCCATAAGACTGCATTGGGGATGAAATTGGTCAAAATCCTGCAGAGTGTAAACCCACCCTACGCAAACAGATAAACTGTGAGAAGTTGAGAAATTAAGTATACAAAGTTGGAGGCTAAGCATACAGCAAATTACTAAAGAGGCTTTTGATATTCATTGCCATGTTAAAACATTCTTATCATAATGGCAAACTGAAGAAAAGACTGTGTTTGTAACAGAGCCATTTTGTTATTGTTATTTGATTGGATCACACTTAAAGAAAATGTGTGGTGGCCAGCAGGAAGGAAGGCTGGGAAATGGCAATGAGTCTAGACTGCATAACAGATGCATCCATATGGTTCTTTAACAAGGCACCAAGCAGTATGTCAAGTACATCTTTCCTATTGCAGCTATTTTCAGCAATCAGCATCACCAATTTCTAGTCAAATAAACTGCTCCCCAAACAATGACAAGAGTTACAAAGCTCAATAAAAATTACACATGTCATACATTCCTTAGATTCAAGCTTCTGGTTAATCCAATTCTAATTCTCAGCGAGAGAAAAAACACTCAATCTATGAAAGAGAACACAGAGCAGACAAAGTAAAACTGGACTTCGGCTGGTATCCAAAGTGAGGTCTAAATGCATACAGACTCAAACATATAAATCAAGTGCGACCACAACTAAACATACGTATAGTGTAAATGAATGCATAAGTCTAAATGTATATTTAGCATCACTGAGCATCAGTGTGAGCAGCAGCTCAGTCATATGAACCCCAATTTCTGTCTATACACACACACTCACAGGCAGACACACACACTCTCACAGGCAGACACAGTTTCCCTTATCCTTTCTCTCTAGTAAAGGACAGACAGAGGATGTGTCTATAATCGGGAAAGACTCACATTTCCTCTCTGAGGTTTCACATTCCTGGGATTCCGTCTGAAGACCACTGCAGCCCATTTAAAACCATTCTCCATATGGAGGAGGAAAAAAGAAACTAGGGCAGGCAGCAAAGGTTTTTAAGCTATGGGGGTTAATTTATCTATGCAGTATTACTCTTTAAACATTCTAGGTAAAGGTACCAGTGTGGTTTAATGTAGCATAATGCAGAATTCATCAATCTCATAATGTTGTTTAACATACAAAAATATCATATAAAGATAGAACACCTGTTGTTATGCAATACGGTGGGAATTAAAAGTGAATAGCACTGGAGAGTCATACAATAATTATAGTGTGTCAGCTCCAAATACAGGTAATACAACAAATTAAAGTAAGACATGTAATGTTCTTCTTTTGCTCAGCAGTTGCCCCATATGAACACCATCACATTTCAAATTTGATGTGGCTGGAAATCTGGTCCCTGCATAAATCCATCCAACAAAGTAAAACTCAAAATGCTTCAAATGCCATTTCCCTGCTGTAAGACCACGTCTCCAGCCTATGCCTTGTTACAAAATGCCTTATTGTATAGTGCCATATCTATTCTAGGTTTTTCCACAATCCATTTGTATGGAGCTCATTGAAAGTAATCATCTAAAGGCCATTGGGAATGGCACCAATGTGAGATAAGATGTCGGCTTTTCCTTAGGTAGTAGTTGTAATTTGTGATTCCACGTCTACTAAAACCCAAAGCTTCACAGTCCGACCACTACCTTTTGAAATGTTCATGTAACATGAGCACATAGTAAACAATACTAACGGATGGTTAACGTAAGATGTTTTCAATGAAGATATGCATAACTCACTGTTAGAACATCGATTACTCTAAGACACTATGTGAATAAATAAACATTAGCACCAATTTGGCTTAAGTATTTCATCTAAGCAAACCTATAAAAGAGCTATTAGTAAAGATGCCAAGTAACGGTAGCCAGCTATGTTAATGCAACATAAACAGCGATGTTGTCACAGCTAATGTTTGCTAACGAGCTAGGCTCATTGGCTGTCTTTGGATGCTGCCAGGTAGAATAACGTGAGTATATGTAAAATAAAAATAAAAGAATAAAATAAACGTTGGATCAAAAATTATTTGAACATTTTAAAAAACACACAGAAACGCGCCAGTATCCATCGGCACCATGAGCAGATGTTAGCCTCGTTAGCTAGCAGGCTAACATGCTAAGGTCTCCAAGCGGCGGGGCACAGGAGGGGGTTTAAATGTGCTTACCTGTCAACCGCAGCTTCACTGGGCCATTTCTCCTAACTCCTTGGCTAGACATTCCCCTTTGTGTTCCAGCTTGATGAAAAAAAAAAGCACAAAAAGCGTCTAGTTCATGTGTCAGCGTACGAGTTTCAAAAGGTATCTCCCAAAACAATCCCTCTGCTAGCACGGGGTAGCTCGTATTATCACCATAGCAAATCTCTGTGTATGCAGCATAATGTATCATAACATCGGTGGAATTACAATATAATGTGAGTTCCTTTTCCGTAAAAAAAATGCAACTATCTAATATCACCCAAAAAGCCGTTGAAGCTCAGAGCAAAGGGTGCTCATAAAAATCAAGAGGACAGTGTACCCTCCATCCAGACGGGCGTCCACTCTCTGCCCGGGCTGCTTTAACTGGAGCTGCTCGTGATGGTGGTGAAGACTTCACACTGAGAGCACTTCCGGTACATTTCAAAATAAAAGCTTCATCAGATGTTCTTGATGTTCTTATTACAACCAAAAACAAAGACATGTTCATAGTTACCAATATTAATATAACATTAAATGTATACACTTGCACTTTTTTCTGAAATAGATTGTCCATGTGTTACTTTCAGTAAATTAGCCAATGTGCATTGAGGAAGCTTTAGAAAATGTGTATTTCCATACACCCACTAATAAAACATGTGATGCAAGTAAATTAAACCTGGTTGCCTTCGTTCAAATCTTACCAAAAGCATATTTTTGTATTTCATTTAACCTTATCTTGATAGTTTATGTAGTCAGACTTCCACTGCAATAATATCATATGGAGTATAGCTTTTCCCCCCTGACTACAGTATATATAAACTCTGAGTATACAGACTGAGTTACTATTAAGTGTGAGTTTAATTGGTTAATAGCAGTCATTTCCAAAAGTGGGCATCCCATTTAAGGAGGGCTCATGTATCCATTTTAAAATATCATTGACAGCTACAAGAAGTCTTTTATAGAGATTTTAATTTTTTTCCCTTGTCATAAAGAATCATAAAGGCCATTTTACATGGTGTCAGATTCAACAAATCAGCACTTGATGCAATTTTTCCTGACAGTAGATTTAGTGAATTCAGATCTACAGTAGGGGTAATATATTTGGCCAAGTCTGATTTTGCTCTTTCCCTTTAATTCATATATGATATAAGCCATCATGGCCATACATTGCAAGACCTCCAACTGTTGAATGACAGATTTCGTTCACAAAATATTTTAATGTACTATAGAAACAGCCAGGACCTTAGAACCACAAGTATAGAGAAAACCACAGTGTCACCTAGTGGTGAAATGCACACAGATCATTACCATCTATGCTTAAGAATTTCTTCTTAAAGCCTTACCTACTTCACATTATTTAACCAATTAATCTAGGCACATTTCCCTGTATCCGTGACATTCATCAAGAAAGAAAACATTTTGCATGAGCAACATTTATTTACAGATATGTTTTCAAAACGGGGATATTTTGTCTGTACTGTCACGTACAAGAATGAAATGTCTAAAAAAAAAAAAATACAAAAATATCAACAAGTTCTGAATTTCTTTTTTTTTTTATGTTACAAAGGGAGAGCTGGACTTTTAAAACTTGAAAGTGCTTTGGTCCTCAGGGATCTGGAAGGTATAGGAGTCTGCAGTAGCCTCAGGAACCACAGAATCATCCTCTTCATTCTGAAAGACAGGAGGGACCAGAGGAGAGCAGCGTTAGTTCTGAGCATCATTAAATGAATGAACATTGATTTGGTGGACTAGGACAATCTCTGTCAGCTACGAAAAGGTCTGTTGTGAATGGAGTAACATTAAAGACTAAACAGCAACACAATTTGTATTTAAAAAAGGCATTTAGTCAGTGATTTCACTAGAAAAGTATAAAACCCATTGAAATTAATCAAATATAATGACAAGTAAACTATCAATCTTTTATAATTCGTATGTGATTATGATCACATTAGCTATGATTTCTCCGTGGCTAGTCAGTTTCCAGAAACGCTCACCTCTTCAGAGAAGTATTTGTCTATGATGTTGAGGGATGACTTGTACACAGCTTCGTTGTCATGGGTCTGCAGTGTCTCAATCTTGTCCAAACCACCCAACTCCTCGATCATTAGGCACAGTTTTTCAACCTCGCCAGCTTTGTATGCCATCTGGGGAGAAAGGGAAACATATCTGTAAGACTAATAGTTGCTAAGAAATGAAACTGTGGCCACTCTTTTTAATCTGTGACGATCAAGATTCCAGCAGCTTCATTCTGAGATTAAAGTCAGCAAATCTTCATGTTTCCTAATCTCAGAAACCCACAGTGTTAAGTCTCCATTTCCTAGGGAACTAAGAGAAAATGTCTGTAAAAAGGGTTATTTAAAAAAAGGCCAATTTCTCTTTGATCAGGGTATATGCAGGAATCCTGAAGTCAGATGTAATACCTTTTAAGACCTTTTTTAAAAGACCCTTTTCATACATTTTAAGACCTCAGCCTTAATTTTCACTACATTTATTTATCAACTTTTAAAGACCCCGCGGACATCCTGTTGATGGAATTTAATCGCTTAATTGTTTGCCGTTTAAGACGGTAGCCTGCCATCAGATCTTAATCCCTGGCTTCTGACATCTTTAAAGTTTACATTTTCGATGCATTTATTTGCCAAAACTTTTGCACAACTAGTTATCTTCCATTGCCGGAAAAAGATCTCTGATTGTGTTTATGCCGTCTGATCTCATTTACTTCACATAAAGTATAACAGCCCAACATCTGCAAATCTCCAGATCATATTCTTCCTTTTTTTAAATCTTATATGATAAATGAATCTGAAGAAGTTACATCCTTAATGAGTCTTCCTTATAATTAAATGTTTAAATTGAGATTCCAACAGTATGCTTTAGTGTTGTTCTGTGTCTGCAGAACGTTATTGCTACACAATGACGCTTTAATCTTTCCAAAAAGAATTGTCGATACTGAATAATGGGATAAATTACCTATCATTTTATCAAGTAGTAATTCTGCACATGTTTATTTTCATACACGATACACTGAGATGAATCGTTGTGGTTAAACTCTACTCGACATGTAGCAGTGTTAATTGCAGCATTTTGATTACTCATAAAAAAAGAAACTTGCTGTACTCCGATGCAAAAATAGCAACATGGTCTTGAAAATATACCTGCAATATATTCTGAATTGCATCCAGGATGACCAAGAGTATTTTGCTGTCTTTGGCGGTCAGTAGGTTGAGCAGAGGCTCCAGGACATTGCATTGGACCAGGTAGGCCGCCTGCTCCATCGTCCCACCACTGGTATAGTTGGTGACTGCCCACACTGCCTCCTTCTGAGTCTTGTAGTCTCCCTAAAACAGAAATAACATGATATTTAAGGCCGGAGAAAAGCATAGGCATTAATACAGATAGTAAAGAAACTAAATGACCATTCATGAATAAATGTGTTCCTCATTTGGTATATTGTAACACCCAGATCTATTTTCTGTGTGCTGCTCTGACCTGTTGCAGGATCTCCACCAGCATGGGCATCAGGCCTGCATTGATGACCTCCTGGATCTGGGTGTCCTTGCCTGCAGTGATATTGGAGAGGGTCCAGGCAGCCTCTTTCTGGATATTGGGCTTGTTGTGGCGCAGCAGGCCCGGGAACATGGCCAGAGCACCTGCATTCAGCACAAACTGAGTCTGCTCGTCTGTCCCGGTCACTATGTTGCCAAGGGACCGCAGGGCTGGAGTCTGAAGAAGAACAAGTCAATTATATTTAGTATTTACAATAAAAGGAATAATCTAGGGATGAGAAGAGGATAATGTGATTGATACCCAGACACTTGTGTGTGTTAAGGTTACAATTCGACAACTGCTGGATAAGATAACTTATGGTTTCAATGGTTCACAGCTTTCTACACACAAGGACTTGAACCTTTGCAAGTTATCAGTCCTACATTCAGCCAAAACATAGATGTCCCAATAGGCGCTTTCACACCGCAGTACTTTTCCCACAAAGGTTCATGAGAACTTAGTAACTCTTTAGTCCTGATGAACTAAGTACAGATCGCGTTCACACCGGAATAAGTCCCTGAGGGAGGATTAGGCAAATGAAGCCGCTAACGTCACTTATTCTTCTGGTTTGGGTTTACTTGCAGGCCGCAAACAACTTCACGCCGTATACTGCCACCCGTAGTCCCCGTCCGGAAGTCCCCGGAGTTAGGGACTGGCTTCAGTAGAAGTTGCTGGTTCTCCCAGCAGCTTCTACTGAAGCCTTCCGAGTAAACGGCCAGAACGCCGACACCTTATCTCCACCGCTCCCATGTTTTATTTTATGTTGCCATAAGTTAGTCTCTCTGCGTCTGTGCGCTGGGCTAATTAATAATGCTAATGCAAGGATAATAAAATGGCGGCCTCACAAAACTTTTATGAAGTTTTACAAGGCGTGGTTTGCAATCCGCCCAGCCAATCAGAAATAGGAACCTTTTTCTCCCACGAAAGTCCCTGCTCTCTAGCAGGGTCGGAAAAAGGTTCTCATGAACTCATTTTAGTTCCAGCTCTTTTCGGTGTGAACGCGACATTTCGGAACTATATCGGAACTAAAGTGGGAAAAGTACTGCGGTGTGAACGCGCCTAATGGTGCATGAATAAAGAGTGTGGGAAACTTCTGATGGTATTTATGACCATATAAAAAAGCAATTATTTTAAGGGAAGAAAGACTTTCAAACACGCTCATGATGGTGGGAATAGAGTAATCTACTCTGCTGAACTGCACACATCCCTCATACTATACTATTCCTCCTGTGTGACAGAAAGGTACAATATTCCAAAAATGATCCTTAAATCTAGATTCTAGGAGACAAGACACTTTGACAATTAAATACATCTGTTAAGCACATTATTTCAGAACAAACATAAGGAATTAAGAACAATTGGGCTCTGTTCATATCTTTGGCAATGACAAAACTTCCATACAAAATACATAAAGCAGAAGGAAGCTACACTTGATTATTAATTGAATGAATTAAGTAGATCTTAATGTATAATGCACTAAAGCCCGTTACAAATAACATTTACTTTTGACATGACCAATCTCAACACCACACTTACCACAACGGAGAGCTCTCCACAGGCCAGCAGCTGCACCAGGCGGGGCACCAGGCCGGCCTGCACCACCACCTCTATCCTCTCGTTGGAGCCGTCAGTCAGGTAGGACACGGCCCAACAGGTATCGGCCAGGATCTCCCTGTCATCATGGTGAAGGAGGCGCACCAGGGCTGGGAGCAGCTGCTGCACCGCCGCCAGAGGAGGGGCCGGGTTCTTGTTCCGACACAGGTTGGAGAGCGTCCAGGTGACATTGCGCAAGTACCCAGACTGGTTTGGTGGATTCAGAGCCAAGTGTTATTTTTCAAAAATCAAGGTGTCAAAAAATGATAGTGATTGTAATAGATACTGACAACAGTTTATTCAAAAGACTTATTTAAAGAGAGAAACATCTTTATTGTCAGTTGTCCAACATTTCTCTCAAGTCCCCTCAAAACAAAACCATAAGGGTCTCAGGAAATGTATCAATCTATTAAACTGGCCAATTTAATGAGTTAATGTAATTTTTTTCACAACCGCTATACTATAAAATCCCTGAAGGACATTTCTAAAAAAGGGCCACATGGGAGGCTGATAAGCCTTGTTGACAACAAATGTGGCTCAGGTGAACTTAAAGTTAGGTCTGGTCTGTAAGAACAGGCGATCAAATAATATTTGCAACTCACAGGAAACACAGACAAGTCAGGAACTGCCAGCAAGGCGAGGAGTGGATTGAGACCACCATCTTTGATCACTAGGTCTCGGTAGTTGGATCCATCACCTAGGAAAGACATTCACAGTTAAAGTCTATTAACTGGACAATCACAACAGAAAATAAAATCATATCAGCTCAAATAAAATTACAGTAAGTTACTACATGAGGTATTAGCATAACAACTATCATTTTGTAGAGCATTCTAGAGACTATCAACACCTCCAGACTAAACAAAAGGAAGCATATATACACCCAAAAAACAGCAACAGATCTCCACATCAAATCTATCTAGGCAAGCTGAACATAACCGTGTAGGATGCTGTAATGGAGGGACAGAACTGAAACACAAAGAGATGTTGAGTGTGGAAAGCACACAGTACCTGCAATGTTACCCAGGGCCCAAATGGCCTGCTCGCTGATGTGTGGGTGGGGGGATGCCACCAGGATGATGAAGGCAGGGATGGCCCCTCCATCCACCACAGCAGTGGTCTGGTCTGAGTTTCCTGAGGCGATGTTGGTCAGAGCCCATGCTGCCTCGAATTGGATGGGGGGGCAATCAGACAGTGCCAGAAAACTAACAAACCTCGGGATGAGGCCGGCAGTAATGATGTTGTCAATGGGTGGATGCTTTTCTCTTGAGAGGAGCCTCCTGTACATCAAGAGATAATACAGTAATGGAATTCATAAAACGGAAGGTAACTTTAATGAAAGTCAAAGTCAAATGTAGCATTATAAAAATGTATTTAAGTAACAACTAGATGGATGCGGCAATTCAGTTCAACAGGTTTTAGAAGAAATTGATTTCCAATATAGCTATTAATAATAATCCACTTTATTTATGCAGCTTAAGAGCTTTATAAGGATGAGTTGTAGCACCTTCTGCTAAACACAAAGTAAATGTGTTAACATGTATTAAAATTAGAACCAAATATAAAACAAAGCACAGGTGGTGAAGTTGCTGGACTGTTTGTCAAAAACATGGGAACATGATGGAGCCCCGCGCCCCCCCTGAAATTCAAGTTGTTTAAAAAAATAAAATAAAAAAAGTGATATATAAATAAAAAAAGTATATATATATATATATATATATATATATATATATATATATATATATATATATATATATATAACCAAATTGCAACTAATCTATATCTACTGTCACTTTTCACATTGAACATGTGCTCTTTTATTAAATAAACTAAACACTTTCATTTTAAGTTGTGAGTTTAGTGTTTTTGACCCTAAGAAACACTGATACATTAATCAATAACAATAATCCACAGCTCCTCTCTGCTCCAGAGGATTTCAAAAATATATATCGCTCAGACAGCACCCCCCCCAAAGCAGTAAACCTAGGGGAAACACTGTATCTGGAACATCGACAATGATTTACCTGGCTGCCTGCGTGGCCTGCAGCTGATGATCTAGATTTTGGCTGTTTATACCATCTACAATCTCCTCCACAGTCCAGTGCTGAGGAGGCTGTGAGAACAGAAACAGAGGAAGGTTACTTATCTGCAAAGTGAACCTGGTAAAGAATTTTAAAAATATTTTCTTTCAATGTTTTTGATTTGTGTTTCTTATTGTGGGATGTGTACCAAACAAAGACTTATCAGCGAGTAAATCTCTGCAGCACCACAAATCTTAATCGAGAGTGTTCTGCGTTTCATAACTAGTTGTCCCCAGCAATATTGTTAATATACTATTCCATATTGCAATTTCGATAAAATGTAGGACTTGTTCGGCCCTAGTAGACAAGGGAAGTATTTTAAAATGAAGTGGAACAACATTCACATTTGCAAAAAGACAATTTCTCATTGACCTTCGGCCACTTCCTATAGCAGAGCAAGCTTTAATCAACCTTTATGGTTCAATTTAAAATCAGGCGGTTTCTCTAGGTTACGGGTAAGTTGTTGGCATTAAGCCTGTTGTAACTCATTGCCAACTAAATTAAAAAACGTTCCAAACGTGGAAAAATTGTTGTATTTATATCAGGTGCGTCATGTTTTCGGTGCCCCGTTAAATAAAATAGTTTGCCATTGTGTGAAAGGAACAGCCGTAAAGCTGGCCAAAAGCAGCTGCTGTACCTGTGCATTGGGGTCTGAATCATGGAGAGGAGAGGTGGGCTCGTCCAGGAGGGTCTGGACGTTTCTCCTCTTCAGGATCTGATCATCCTTCTTCGCTTTACGCAGCTCCACGTTGACTTCTGCTCTCCTGCGCCTTAGATCCTGAAGACGCCGATATAACGATATACAGATATAATAAGTTGGACGGAATTTAATTTACCATTAGCTACCTCAATTATGTTACAATGCTGAATGTTTCTTGAAGAACTTACATTCACATCTTTCCCTTTGTTTTTGAACTGGGTGAGCCGATCTCCGTTGTCGTTGCCAGCTGACATTCCTGAACGTTAAACAAGTCCTTCGATTCTAACGATTAGACACTCCCTGTTGAAAAAAATATAATGGACGTTAAAAACTAAACAGTCTTTACAACGGCTGATTTGCCAAACTCCCCTTCGTTCACTTCGTCAAAGCTAGCTCGTAGGAGGTAAATGAGCTAACGCTAGCACCCGCTCGTATTGAAGCCAAGCCGGTTATCTAACACCATGTGGCCCGTAGCAGCCTGTCCGCTAATCCAACAGCCAAAACCCCTCTGTTTTTCTAAAACCACGGTAATACAACCAGTTACAAGCAGAATAGAAAACTCGAAACTAAGGATGGAATTATACATTTGAAATGTAAATTTAGCCACAAAGCATGTGCGACTTGCTTACCTTAGAGAGATGGTGTAGTTTCTTTTTCTCTCTTTTTCTTTTTTTTTTTTACAAAAGACCTGACGTCATTTATATACCTCCCTGTTTTTTCTGAGTTCTGATTGGACAGTCGGACCACATGCCCCGCCTCATCGCCCACGCTTAAAAAAAACGCTTCAAACAACAAAGCCGTTGTCAAAGGCAACCGCTGTTAGTATCGCGAGATACTATTTTATACTGGTTTTCATTGTGTACGGCCATGTATAAAATATATACCGTGGGTAACATTTTCCTTCCATAAAAATGTTTTTGTTCGTATTCTTGATGCTTCACCATACGTATAGTTACAGCGATTGTCTTGAGACGGCATTTTTAAAATTGTTGTTTTCCACATCTAGCCACGTAATGACCCAGTGGCCTAATGGATAAGGCATCAGCCTCCGGAGCTGGGGATTGTGGGTTCGAGTCCCATCTGGGTCGTATTTAACTCCTTTTCAGGGCTTAAGTGTGTCCAAAGTAGGATTTCTCAATGAATTGGATCATTTAATATAAAAGTGTCTTGGTTAATACTGCCATCATCAATTGGTCCAATACCACACCGACTCTCACAAGCAGTCTTTTAGAGATTCTAGCCTGTTGATTATTCACACACCATTGATAAATGCTATTAACGGTCAAATTTAAGTCGAGTAGTATGGTTTTCTAGATTATGATATTCACCTAAAAAAATCAATGACATTGACCCTAATTCTGCAAATATAAACATCCACAAAAGTGCAATTTTAACTGTTCATAGCCTACTGTTGCTGAAATACATTAAATCTTAGGGCATCAGACTATAAAGCCTCAAGCATCTATTATTATATTCACAAAGACACAAGGACTAAAACTAAACCACACAAACGAACCTGTCCGTTGCACGTGCATGTATTACTTTGGACCCCTTCATATCATTTCCTGTAGTATTTTTTTGTCTTATTGTGTACTTAAAGATAAGACATGCTGAAATGTGTACAGCTTAACATTATACAATTTAAGGAAAAAAAATAATGTTCTGTAGATAGTAGAAACAAATGAGCATAGTAAGCACTAAACAGTAAAAGAGAAACTGAATTGCTTGCATGTTTCCAGGGTTCTCAGAGGACTGAGGGTGAAAGGCCAAAAGCTCTGTATTTTGAAAGTATTTGCCGGAAGTACAGGTGGGCCATAATTGCTGCATTAACTCTAGTTTGACCACAGAGTTTGACACATAGTAGGAATACTGCAACCATTCGCCATGGCCACCAGAGGGCAGCGAGGTTTAATGACTACATTCAATTAGTTAATCTAACATAGAAAGCTAGTTTAGCACTACTGTAAAAACGTTATCAGCGCTCTAGCTCAACTACCCTATTTTACCAAGTGCCATTTAGCTTGCATGTTGCAGACATAGACTGTACATAAGTTAATAGACTGTCCAATACTTACACAGTAGCTCTTTCTGAGTGACGTGACACGCCCACGTAACGGTCACAATCAGTAGGTTAGGCTGTGTAGGCACCAGAATTTATAAAGCGCCAAAACTGCTGTGTTTGCTTTTGGAAAACATCGTGTTTTATGTTAAAATAAAGTGTTGATCCTTATTGTAGTTGTAGTTTAATTGTGTGGCAGGCTAGACTGGAGATAGGCGCCTTATACATATGCGTGGTCTCGGAGACTTCACCGCCCCCTAGAGTTCACTCTGAGGAACTGCACCAAAACAATTCGTCATCCAGCGTCAGTATAGAGATATAATCGCTTCTGCTGAGTACTTTCAGACTACCGATATACCGTTTGTTTTCTTACCTTTTTCCCCTCAATAAATATGAATTACTCTGTACTAATCTGTGTTTTTATATACTTTGTATTCTTTCTATATTAGGCTACAACGTTGAATGTTGTTTCTCCAAGATACAGTTATAGTCTAGGACGGTATACTTTAATTTCTTTGACCTTTTTTCTAATTATAAATTATGACTTCTAAAGAGCAATATACATGCAATTCAAGCCTATTTGAGTTCTTATCAGATTGTTTTAGTTTGTTGTACTATATTTAGAAAGTAAATTCCCAATTATGCTAATGCATGGTTGTGCTGCAGTCCCTCTCTGTGAGCACCAGAGAGCAGTGAAGACTCATTGATATGAGATGCACTCAGGTACACCTCCACCACGTTGCATCAAGGCTGCCTAATGTTAAAGAAGTTGCTATGACGGGTCGTGACCATAGACTATATAAAGGTCGTGACTCGTGATTGAATAACTACATATTTCATGCTAGCCACCAAAATGCCATCAATACGATTTTAAACAACCTGTTGAACACCAGATATCAAGAGGTGAACCTAGTTATCTTATATAAATAAACTTGGTAAACAACTAATCTAGGTCACAATTCCCCTCTTATAGTACAAACAACAATTTGCACCTTTTTCAAATCCATTTATGAATGAAAGGAGTGTCATGTCGAAGTGTTTACTTCTGTGCTAGGGACGTCCCACCTCCATCTCCCTTTGCACCCCATCCCATCTCATTCCTGAGCAGCCGTATAAAGCCCCAGGACTCCCTCTCTGCTGCAGAGCTGAACGTGTGTCCACTGAACATCCACGATGACAGGCAGGATTATTCTGTTTCTCTTGTTCCTGGGGTTTCCTTTTTACAAGACAGAGGAGCATGATGTCAATGGTGAGTGTACTTTTATTTGATTGTTTTTGTATTAGTTTTACATGTTTGCTTATTCAGGGAAACATGATTTTCATTTGCCTACACACCATCAATGGTTGCCTTAGATGATGCCTTCTTTTAAAATTACAGCTAATAGTCTTAAACATTTCACAGCAGCATGCTAATTGTTTACTGTTCAAAACTGTGGAAATGTGTGGCTTGAGATCTAACCAATACAATGTCCATTACATCAGTTGTCAACAAAAAAAACTAGGAAAGGAAGCAATAAAGCCAGGCAAATTTGTCTGCATAATTACGAGGAAATAATACATCTCAAAACATCATATATTTATATAAAATGCTAAGTGAGTAATAGTTTCATAACTTTGATAGATTGTGAACTTTTTGGTATTTGGTTCATTTAAAAAAGAAAACATTCAAATATGAGCTGTACATTTTTATCAATTTATGAAGACATTTACACCCTACCAACCCTTTAAAAACCTCAATGAGTGTTATTCACTGGAGCAAAATGTCAAGTTCTTACAATGAAAGCAACTGATAAACATGATAAAGTACTAACATAAATATGTGTATGTATTAATCAAGCTTAGGAAAGACCCTAAACCATTAAATATTCAAAGTTTCAAGGAACAGTTTTGCAAATGAAATGAATCCACATTGTTGGAGGTTACTGCAGGAGCATAGTGGCTTTTATATATATAACATTATCATAAAGCAACTTGAATGACATTTCTAACTGAACGTTCTGTTTGTGTCGACCCAGAGCTGTACACCCTGATAGAAAAAGGTCAGACCAGCTTTGTGGATCCGGCTCAGATCAACCAGACCCGGATGTTGGTCAAAGTGCCCTCCCTGCCCATCAATGAGCTTCTAGAGAAGAGCAGCAAAACCAGCGATTCCAAATTCACCCTCCATCCTCTTCCCTCTGCTGTGTGGCCAAAGTACACTGACCTCGCTCCCATCCCCCGCCACCACGGCCCCCACAACAAGAGCAAAAAGGGCCCAAAGAGCGACCGTCTGGTGGAGCACAACAGTGAGAAAACCAGAGGAGAAGTTTCTGGTCTGCTTCCCAAAACCCAGCTGACAGGAGCTGCTGCAGCCACAAACCGCACTGTGCAGAAAACCTCCCAGGACTCCCAATCCAACACCAACCCTCCCCAGCAGAGCGAAACAGAGGGAAACCCCAACACCAGGCCCAGGGGTCCACCTCACACACCACCCCAGGTTCAGCCGCACCAACCGGCCCCTTCTCCACGCAGAGATCCCCCCAATAGACGGCTGGACCAAGAGGAGAACCGGCCAGGGAAGTCCAGCCACTATCAGTCCGGTATCAGTGCATCAGCCCGGAACAACAGCCGGCCGCCTGTCGCCTTCAACCGGCGCACCTCCTCCAGCCTGCTCTACCATTTCGACATCCTGAGGCGAGGTAAGGGAGGATTTAAGGCTGACCTCTTCAAGTCAATTAATCGCTCATGTCTTGACTTGGATACCTTAAGTCAAGTTTTGTTGTGCTTTATTCATCCTTTAGCTGACTTATTTCCAAAAACCTTTGAGCCCATCTCTGGTGAACACAAGATTTAAAGTGGTGTTTTTGCATGATTCGTTGTGGAGGAACTCAGTTTTACACATCTGTCGATTAAGTTGAATAATCGGTTAGTCTACAAAATCGTTTGAGTGTTAGTTGAACAAGAATTTATTCAGTTGAGGACATATTCCTTTTAATCTTCTTTTTTTTTTGTGCCTAAGCTGTATTACTTTCAAACTCACCTTTTATGATGGCCTAGTTCTAATGATTGAAATGATTCAAGAGTTTATCCTTCTGGAAAAAATCTCTGATGGTCAATGTCATAGTATCTAAAACCAGAAATAACTATGACTCGTACCTAGAAAAGTGTTTTAGTATTAGTCACTGAAGGTAAACAGTTCCATTTTGATTTGTTCTAATGCAATATGTGTTTCCAGCTAAAGTTAATAGACGATTACAAAGAGGGCAAAGAAAAGGCTACAAAATACCCGAAAAATAAATTATAAATATATACATTTGTTTTAACTTCAGTAGAAATAAGTCAGTCATGATGATATTGTATACACTAACACGTAGAGGTCATACAGTTCACTCACAGCGTGATAATGACAGTGATGGTTTTTACTCTTCCACACCCCCACCACTAATTACAACCACCTCCGTCACATCTGGCTGTCAGTGTTTCCCTTTGTGTGCAGCAAGGTTGTAATGAAAACTGATGTAAAGCAACTGAGAAGGCCCCTGATGTTGTAATTAAAATGGAAAATGCCACACGGATGTAATCCCATCACACACACCGCCTCCTGCAGTCCCATGCGCAGGAATGCGACGCCTGGGTTTTGTAATGACAACCATGTCCTTTTCTAATGACGCTGGAATGAGAGTCTGGCTCCGTACAGGCATGGCAGCAGACAGTCCCTCTTTCTTTTCCTCATCCCTCCATCCTGTCATCTGCTTGTCTTCCTCTCCACAGAGTCTGACTTCCCACATGATGCCTTCTGCATGAGCGAGTGCAGGAAGGAGAAGGACGAGAGAGAGTATTACTGCTACAGTGAGTTTGGTATGTACCCAGCGAGACACAAAGATAGAGTTTGTCAAAGGTTAAAAAAAAACATCGGAATAGCCTAAGAAGTATTGATCAAAATAAAGTTCAATGTTTTGGAATTTATTGGTAAGTACATACTGTATACAATTTGGTCAAATAATACGTTTCAAGTCATTGCACACAGTCCCAAGTCTTACATTTTAAGTGTCAAGTTCTCAACAAGTCATAACTCGCTCTTCATCCATTTTTTTGTCTTTGGAAATGGTGGAAAGTAGAAAGTATTTAAGTGAAAAGACTCAGGTCTAAGTGAAGGCTAAGTCTAAGTGTTATCGAAACTGTTTAAAGGAACAGTTTGACATTTTGGGCTAGGGATTGTGAAGGTTGATTACCCTAAATCATGTACAATAAACAAAAATCAACTAACACGTTAAATCTTGGTGTTTTTTTCATGTCCCTTTAACAGCTGTGAATGGGATAGTTCACGACATCGATGTGTTGCGTAAAGGAGTACGCCTCGTAACACTGATGGTGGGCAGTGATGGCTTCTACAAAATGAATCGTCTCTATGTGACGCCAGACAGCTTCTTCTTCAAAGTCCGCCTTCTGGTCCTGGACACTTACAAGTGCAGCAAGCCCTGCCCTGACATCAAACTAGGTGAGTGTAGCAGGAAAACTCTAAATCCTCATGAAACAAAAGGATCGGATGAGATATATACAAGCTGTAGAAGTTGACCTATTAACTATACGAAGTGGCTGTTATTCCTTTCAGTGGTTTATCAAAGAATATAAAATGTCCTTTGAATGAAACTCTGAAAATTATGGGACATATGTACAAGCATCAAGAGAAATACATTCAATAACAAGGTCCATACAAATATTCTCATATGGGATGCGAACATTCTGTTTCCCTGAGATCAGACAAAGACATTTTGACATTTTTTAGTGCACCCTTGAAAATTGATCTTTGCTGAACTGTACTCTTTCTCCGTGTCATTTCAACATTGTCCCTCTGATTGTTCCCCAGGGACCAGGTACATCATAATGGGCCAGATCTACCACCGGAGGCGCCATCTTCCCAGTGACCTCCTGAACTTACTGGGAAGTAAACTGAAGCCTGGAGACGGCCTCCTGCGAAGCAACCACTACATCAAGAGATTCAACAAACGGAGGCACCAGAAAGCTCTGGAGGCCACCCGCTCCAAGTGTAGGTGAACCAGCGATGGGACTGTGGCCCCCTGCTGCAGGGGAAGAGACAATGCAGCTGACCTGAACTGACCATAACCCACCCCTCAGTATTGTGCAAGATAGAAGAAGACATTTTCCGGAAGGCATGGATTTATCTTCATAGGGAATTGTTCATATATTTTTTTCTCTTACTTTCCTGAAGTACTGATAGAAACAACTCCACTCAAACTCCTCATTCATTCATGGCTGGTTCATGAAGTCCCTGAATTTCAAAAACGATTAAATTAGTCGGCTTTGAAAGGAAAATTCGGCTCAGTGAATATCAGTTTAAAGAGAAAATCCTTGGTGTTTAACAAGTCAACACGTGTTTAACATAAGTCAACACGTGTTTAACAAGTCAATATGTGTTCTGGGAGATACACAGATCTAGCCTCTTTATTCTCTTCATAGCACATACAAAAATGCATTTTTCCAAATCCATATCTAACAATTGAAAACCCAGAGAGCTGTGACATGATCCTGAACAGAAAAGTATTTTAAATAACAAACAGACTGGCTTTCCAAAATAATGGCAGTAGCTGAGAACATACTAATTAAAATGTTGTACTTGTAAATCACATTGTACAAATACAGCATTTTAATCATGTTGATTCCTTTGATAAATCAATGAGACTTCTACACTTTCGTATTGCACCGAATAGTATTGTTTTCTATCACTCAATCCCTTGAATGTTGTCACTGTGGTTGTTATTGTTAAGCAGGAAATGCACTATTATTGTTATACGGACCAAAGCGAGGGGATGAAGCCTAAGAAAAGCAGCGACAACCCCCAGAGGAGGAGGAGGAGGGAGGCGAAAGGGAGAGAGAACACAGGACTGTTGCTTGTCATGAGAGCGGCTTATTTTTCTTACTTTAATTATGTGTCCACGATGAAATATCTGCCTGAGTAGTCTGGGACATCAAAAGGGGCCTTGCTGAATGAGGAGGGGAGTGTGGTTGTAGGGACTAAGCCATAAATCTAATCACAGGAATCTGATCCTCTCCGCACCTGGACATATGACTTGGAAAAGTGCCTCCTTCACAGCTCCTCTTTGGGATGGCTTTTGTTTTCTTGCTTACACACAAACACGACCTCCTCTGGGAGGGCCAAAGCTCAAAAAGGGGGTATTTAAAGTATTTGGGAAGAATCAGAAAAGAGAGAGACGAGGGGGGGGGGGGGGGGGGGGGGTGGAAAAGATGGTAGTGTAAAATGACAAAGTGAAAGGATGTTGACTTTCTGAAGGGTTAGCTTCTTATTTAATCAGAAAACCCTGGCTTGATTGTAGTACGTCAAGAAAGGGAAAACTTGCACTGAACGCTTATATGGCTTTATTATACATAAACTCAATAAAAATGTGTATTTGTTTTGTATTCAACGACCCTTTGAGGATTTCATTTGTCTTTAAATCAACCCACTCTTATCACATACATCTGCCCACTGACCTATACATTGATCCTCATTCCCAGTGATTGCATGGGAAGTAGCCCCTCAAAAGTAAGACACTCTAATTGGAGTTTAACAACCATGGTCTCTGTCTGGCCTCCGGGAAGAGAGACGTACTTGGGAACTTGGACATGGAGGCAGGCAGGGCTAAGCCTCTTTTCTCCCCCTCTGTACGTCTGTCAGCTCGGCCTGGCGTTCCCAGGCTCGAGGAAGCCTCTATCTGGGATCAGCGCTGGAGGGAACAGATGCAGGCGGGCAGGAAACAGGAGCCTGCTCCACATCTTGGCTACTATCGCAGCGGGAGGACATTCCTCATCGCAGAGGATGTAAAGGAGGAGGGAGAGAAGAGAGAGGGAGGTGGGAATATCTCTAAGTGGCTTCCTGTGTGATAGCCCCCAAGCCACAAGGGGGGAGTGATGGAAAGAGGCGAGGCTGGTGGATTGAAACCACTCGGGGCTTGTGGCCATCTGCGGTGCTCGCAGCGTCCATGAGACTCTGGATCCATTTAGCGGTTTGAGTGGGGAGTAAAGACGAGGAGGGGGGGGGGGGGTGTTGGAGCAGAGTGAAAGGTCAACCTGGGAGGGGGCTTTTAAGTGTCATGACGGTAATTTGATCACAGGATGAGTTTGTATGAGTGCGTTGGAGGTCACGACCTTATCTTTGTTCAAACACTTTTCTGTCAAAGCTCTAGATAAGTGAAAAAAGTTAAAAAGGGATGGAATGACCGTGTATGGATCAACTCACTAAGGGCCCCCCGGGGGGGAAGTGTCCTAACTGAACCCCGTTTCTCCCATTTCCTGAGCATTTTGAATGTAACAGTCATTCGTTTGTCGTTGCGTGATTAAGTATGTATATTTAACAAAGCCTTGAAACTATATTTGAACTCAGGAGTTTGCCTTTTCCTCCAGGGCAAATTAAAAGTAATATTTTGGGGTACTTTAGTTTGTTTATAATAAAAGACAGTTGTAGAGTTGAGAAGAAACAGCGACGGAGACAAAAGTGGACGGCTTGACTAGAATTATGCAATTTCCTATTTATGTTTTGATGTCTATATGTCCATAGTCATAAAGCAAGAAATAATAGCTTATAATAACACAGAAACACACTTGAATAGGCCGGTATGACAAGTTAAGAATGCTCTAAAGTGTAATTGTGATGAGAAGAGACATTGAAAGAAAAACACAAATCTTTTGAAAGCCGGTGTCAAAAACATTACTTTATTATCTAGGATGAAATGTCCTATCAAGTACAAAAGAGAATCTCTTCAGAGTTGCCACAATCAGTTAAAAACAGAGTACTTTTTATCTGCTGTTACATTTCCTCAACATTACTAAAAAAAAAAAACGGAGAACTTTTCATTGATATGAATAAATAATACAAGAAATGCAATGTCAATATAGAAGTTATGTTGAACTGGTTGTTTTCTTACAAAAAGAAGAAAAACTCTGTACAAGAGTTAACTGTCACTTTGCCCCGTTCAAAAACTTTATGCTCACAATATGCAGCAATTGTAATATAAGGGGGAATCTCACCTAAAATGTAGAATTCACTTCAATTAGAGAGAGAAAATAGACAGGAAAAATATACAGGCGGGCTTAGTTGCTCGTTCAAAGAGTGAAAAATAAAAGTTTCTACTGCTCTAGAAATCTGTCATCTCTACATATTTGAACAACCATAATATACAATAGAGATCACAAACAGTGGATGAAACACATCTTCATAAGATTACAAAGAGGCGGACATTTGTGTAAAAAGACACAAACAGTAAAGGAGACAGAAGCAACATTATCTCTCAACTCTGCAAAAAACTGATTGAATCTGAAATGTACTTAATTTTATACTGTTTTCAACAACTTAAATACAAGTGTGTCTTGTGACTGCTCCCCTCCTACAAAACTGATAATCACAGATTACAAAAATGTTCCCAAATATGATAAAAATGCAGCTATAAAATGTTCATACAAACCCCACGGTACAAAGACTCCCCAGTCCCCACTCAAAGTTTACTCCCAGACATGCTGCCGCAGACCGCAACATAACTGAGTTGATGCTGAGTGGAAAAGTCCATTATCCAATTACTTAACCATGCTTTGAGGGCGAGTTGAGAGACATGTGAGCCAACCTGTCAACTTCAATGAAATATGTTGGAAGAAGTGGCCGATAGATAAGGAGAGAGAGACTAACAGACTGCCATTGACAAACAGAGCTTTTGGAGGCAGGGACATGTGGGTTAGTTAAGTCTTGTTCATGTTAGACCTTCCCAGAAGCCCCAACATTCTCCTCTTCTTATGTCATTGACTTCCTTCATAAGGGTCACGTTTAATGGAGCACACAGCTAGTTAACATTCTTCACTTGCTTTAAAGAAGAACACACAATGGTAAAAGGTCGCAGGATGTGGTGGGATGAGATGGCCTGTTCTGGTTGTTACCCTCTGAATATTAACATGGCAGCCCTCAGACGAAGCGAAGACCACTTAATTAACTCCAGGAAGTGCCGTCTACTGCCGCCTGTATGTGGTGATGCTAATCCAACAGAAAATGTCACGTTGACAATTTTTTTTATATATCTAACTTCGGTTACAAATGGGGTTTCATGCAGAGCTTCACAACGGAGAATAGCCAATATAACTGGGTGTAGGTGGAAGGAAACGGTGCACCTGAGATTTGCTGCACAACGAGCATTTGAAAACTAAGACTGCATTAGAGGGCCATTGCAGTCAAACGGAAATTGTATTACGGAGCTCGGGGAGGAGAGTAGTCTCAAATTAACGATTTACTACATTGCGTCACTGTGCCAGGTTGGATAAACCTTATTACACCTCGGATGCTTCAGTAAACCGGAAATGCCTCATACACACGTTGGTGAGGAGGTGATTGAACAGCATTGAACCTCTAACCCTACAAGGGCTCTAAAACACCATTATGAAAACCCTTGTAAAAACTGATTTGGTTATTTTTTTCTCCATTGGGGGTATCAAGTGTGACAATCAATGAAATGCTGCTTTGGACCATAAAGAGGTGTTAGTTCTGAGAAGAATGAACTCTGAGGTACTGTACATGAGTGTGAAGCATAAACTGGGGGTTTCCATTTTGACCTTATGAACATTTCCACTTGAGGCAGGGACTAGGCTTCAATGGGATTTCACACAATGAAACACATCATTGAAGGTGTGACAGGATAAAATAAAAGTAGCATCTCTGACACTTTGCTTTATAGGATACGTACAAATAGTGATCAGCTACAGAAGTAGAGTCTGCTGCTGCCGGATGTGCCCCTGAACATCCCACCAGCCCACACGTCAGCGGTATCTGCGCTCTCCATCTGGAGTTTGGGATGGTAGGAGTGGCCGTCCCCCCTCGTCTGAAGGTGGTTCTTCTCTGCCATTTTGTCCCAATGGATGAAAAGGGGCTTCTTTCTCCTCTTAGTGGAGGTGTTGGAGGTTGGGCGCTATGACACCAGTGCGAGCAGATTTTCCACAGGGAGCGTGCTCTCCTCCAGAGAGGGCTCCGGTTCAGATGCAGCCCGACTTCGACCGACGGGCTTAATCATTACGAGGAAACCACAAGGCTTGTCTTTTTTGACACTTGAATTTTTAGGAGAGAGCTAAGAAGCTGCTGATTGTAGTTTGTTGTTATGAGACCTACAGAGACAGGCAAAGAGAGGAGGAAGAACACTGTTGGAAAACTTATTGGTGTTTCCTTTTTTTTATTATTAAAAGCTTTACAATATGACAAAAATATGCACTAGGGGAAATACAAAAAAACTAAAACAAACAAAACATGAATTGGATGCCAATGGGTCAAACACTTTAACATGGACATGGAGCAGCCATGTTGGTGAAATGTTATCGAAGTGTTTGTGATGTCAGCCTAACAGTGTATGAACAGGGACTTTTTTTTTTAAACTGGAGACCGTCAAGCTTGCCATATTTTGAACAGGGAAGCTAAACCTCATTTTTCTCGAATCTATCTTTACAGATCCTACCATTATTTCCTTTAGAACATAAGAATAGTCCTTCACAAAAAGATATAATATGCACATAAAATAACATTATACACAGCCAATAAAAGAACCTAAGAAAGAAACTGTTGCATGTTTTTTAAAATTCCCGGCTAAGAAATGAGGTAAAAGTGTTCTGCTGCAGCGTGTTATGACCAATACTATAAACAGTCCTGTCAAATTAAAAGATAAGTTATCTGTGTGTGGAACTGACGTCACAATCAAAATCAATAGCTTTGTGTTTTTTTCAAAACTGAATCTCAAGAAAGAGAATGACAAACTTCATATTTTGTCTTATATCCCACTCAAACATAAACAAAATACCGCTCATCTGTTGCAAGAATTGTAAGAAAATAAATGTTCCCTTGAATGCTTTATGTTACCAACATGGCTGCCATTATTAGACAGTAGACACTTTTTTTTTTTTTTCTTCTAAAAATTAAAAAAAGGATCACATCTTCAGTCGATATATCCGTTTCTTACAAAGAGTTTAACGCTGTTTTAAACAAATAAAAACAGCAATGTCCGGGATAACAAATTATTGTTTTGTTTGTTTTAAGAGTGACCCCGGCACCCAGGAGTTTGACATCACAATCTGTAAAAGAGAGAGAGAGGGAGAGAGAGACAGAGAGGGAATGGATGGTGTAAATACAGGCGGGTGAAGCACAGCACATCACCAGATAAGGCACACAGATGGATGCAAACCACAACAATCGACCTTATCAGAGTGTTAACTATTTTAAAGAACAGCAAGGCATGTTAATGAAACGTTTTGTATTTAAATATAAATAAACCTGATGCTAAAAACTTGCAGTGTGCATCCACCTACAGCAATCACATCACACAGCGAGGGCAGTGGAGAAAGTTCACATTTGATGATGAAAGCTGAAGCAGATATGTTTTTATGGGTGGAAAATCAGCTGACTGGAGGGCGAATGAAAACACAGCTAACATGAAACTGAAGAGGATCAAGGGTGTGAATGAAAGCTTATACTGTAAGATCATAAAGTAGGGAGGGTAGGGAAAGGCATGCATCACGTGCAGAGCGCTAAACAAGTCAGGCAGGCTTTTAAAATAGAAGTATATTGTATATTTCATTCTTGAAATGTGACTGTGTTTCTGAATCAGTGTCAGTGTTTAATGCCAATTGGTGCCAACCGAGCATGCTGCTTGTGTAAGCATTCAGTCATGAACCAAAACGGAGACAAAAACATGATTTTAATGTTTAGAGGAAGCACAAGATGGTGTCCGAGGAAATCAAAGAGAAGAAGGAATCAATAAACTAGCATCTGAAACTTTTTATTGCTCTGTTTGGAGAAAGTGTGTATCCACCCAACCTCCATGAAGGTCAGAGGTCAGAGTTAGCTCTGCAGCAGCACAGCTGGTACTGCTAATGAGGCTCCACTTTATTCTCTGACCCGTGGGCTGACACTGCCTCCCTTTTTATTAAAGTCAACCGCTGCCATTTCTGAGTTTCTTTATCACTGCTCATCGTTACTATCCCCGTCTTACCTGCTGGCTTTGAACCCTTTGAGCTTCTGGACGAAGAAGGTCTCCAGAACCTCTGCACACTGGTAGAAGGGCGAGTCGCTGGGGTTGTAGTAGCGGCAGTTGTCGAAGATTTTGGTCATGTCCGCTACAAACTCCGTCAGCTTCACGTACTTTCGCTTCTGTATCTTCTCCTCCATGGTTGAAAGGTCTAAGAAAATGGAATTTGAAAAATGTTTTTGGTTGAAGATTGTATGTGAACAACATCTATAAAAAAAAAACTACTCATTCTAATTGCAAACTCTTGCCAGGAACCAACACCACAATACGAGGAAGCAAAAGATTATTATCTGACTTTTGTAATGGACTTGTTCAACAAATCAGCATGCCTGCTTCAAAGTCATTACAGCTTTTGTGGCATGTGTTTGACAGACATTCAAATATGTTTCCTGGGAGCAGTTTATCATTTTATATGCGACAGCAAAAATCCCAGACATCTGCCGGTTTTAACCTCCATCTATTCAGCCCGCTCTGATCAGCTACTGACATCCGACCGATCCGTCATTACTGAGCAGATCGTCATTATCAGAGTGTCAACTTAGCGCATCCAAGTCGGGGTCTTGCTGATAAGGAGACTTCAGTGTCGTGAACCAGGTTAAATCAAACTGTAAATAAACAAATAAGATAGAGGAAGCAAACAGCCCGGGCTTCATATAATCCGCTGTTCCTGCCCGTGGTTTGCTCTGCACCGCGTCCTTGGGGCTGCCTTTTAAACATATCCCACTCTTAACCTCCTTAACCCCCCACCTAGCTGGCCAACCCTCATGGTCAATATCAAAGACCCCCTTCTTCTCTGTCATCAGATTTGATCTCAAACTCTCCAAAAACTACCAACGGTTGCAGCTACACCAGCCAAATGCTGCTTTTTTTTTTTTTTTTTTTTTTTAAACCAACAAGGTCTTTTTCTTGCAGTGGAACGGAGAGGGGGGGGACTGAAGTTTCCAGGCCGGGCCAACAAGAGCTAAGTGTGGGGCAGCTCCCTTTCCACGGGGAGCCGGCAGACCCCGAGCACCTCATTAACGGTTTGTTTATGTGGAAGTTCAAAAAGGCCCTGCTGACGCAAGTCACCATTTACATGGCCAGTTTGATCTGAGTTGGAGGGCTTCCTCCTGGAGGCTGGGTTTCAGCGTTAGAGATACACAGGCTGGAGGTCGGTTCCAGTAACCTAAAGCAATTAGGCAATGAAAAAAGCAATACTGAGGCTGTTTCATCTTCCAAATAGGGATTTCCCACAATCCCAGTTTTGGTAATCTGCTGAATCATGAGTCATTATCTTTATGTTTTCCTACATTACAGAGCCACAAAGTGCAACATTAGAAAATATCAACCTTAAAATTGTTAGAACGAATCTACAAAAGACACTTGACTTTGTAGAGCTCAGAATGCAGAAAAAATAGAGCAGAGTAGAAACACGTCTTCCTTTTAATACTTGGATTATATTGTGTCTGAAACAGAGGCCAACAGTTAAAGCAGCACTGCTCCCTAACCCCACCTTCGGGAATTATTATATTTTCAATGTGCCACTCAACAGCTTGATGGCTTACAACTATGTCTTTAGTTTCCCCATACATACCAACAAGCTAGTTTTTAGCAAAAGCTAAACAACTACATTAACCTACAGCCACAGCACAGACGTAAATAAATAAATAAGACATAAATCAGCCTCAAAATAACAATGACATCCCTGGCAAAAAAGAACATGCTGAAATATGCAACAGTTGTATGGCACTTCAGTTTTGCATTTAGTTTTTAGTTTTCCCTGAGTGGGTCAGTGATATTCCGAGAGTGCAGTGTGAGGAACATTTCGTATGTAAACAAATACATGCGTTCAATGGCATCGAGACTACAATAAAGTGTCCAGAGTAGCTGTTGACCTAAAATGGTCTCGACTGGGAACTTCAAGACATTCAGTAATCAAGCTGCTGTATTCACTTTGGTGTTTGTGTGCTTTTACCCATTCCCTCCACTCACCCATTGGTTCCTTGATAACCCTGTAGTAGTCCGGGGCGTCGTTTGGGTCCACTGGCTCCAGGAACGGCCATGCCATTTTGTGAGCCTGCGGAGAAGGGAGGGGTCGTGAGACAGAGATAAAGAGAAAGACAAGACACTTGAGAAAGCTGAAACCAATGAAGAAAAAACAAACAGCACCGTGAAAATGACACTGGAAGCAGGTGGGTCAACACAGATGTTCCCTCTTACTCTCTTACTATCTGTCTCTCTCTCTCTCTCTCTCTCACACATACACAAACTGCTGCAGAGAGGAGACGAGGAATGAGAAGGAAGAGAAAAGAAAGGGAAGCTAGAAAAAAAAGCTGAGGTCAGGCAGCTGTCCAAGTAGTGCTCCGGGGAGCCGAACCCATCAGATAAGACACACACAGAGGACTTTTGTTTGCTGCTCTTACACTGGAGTGGGGCGATGAGGAGCTGTGTTAGTGTTCTAAGTATTTATTGTAATAACTACCATCTTCAGCTACCTGTACAGCGATATAGTAGAGAGTAAACCTCCTCTCAAATCAGTTTACCTACTGTTTGTGTTTGCAGAAGAGTTACTGTATCTTTAGGGTCAGAGGTGAAGAAGAAGAAGATAGAGCTTTATTAATCCCCCGAGGGGGAAATTCAGTTTCCACTGTCATACATGCACATGCGGTTTTATACAGGTACATACAGTACTAGGGCTGAACGATATACCGTGTCATGGCGATAACCGCGATATGCGCGATATTCAAATCGCAGGGACGTGCGATTTGATTAAAAAATCTTCTTTTTTTTTTTAGGACGTGCGATATTAAGTAGGTACATTAACTCAAACACTTCATGTTACAATTATTTTGCTGCTTGCTACAAAAGGAAAACTTGCGCGGCTCTCATGTGGTACTTGAGGGAGTGACATGCAGGCTCTGCATGCACAGCAAACCACCAATCACAATCATTCTTGATCAGATCCCAGCAGGCCCCGCCCCGCTGGTTTGCAGACCATCAAAACACCGGTAAAAAATGAGCGAGGCACAGGAGGACAATACCGGCGAGAATGAAGATTTACTTCCAAAAAGAAAAGCAACATCTGCCATCTGGAACTATTTTGGATCCAAAAAGGTTCTTCTCTTCTTCATTCACAGATGAACCCTCTAAATTGAGGGTAAGCAACATGCATCATCATGACATGTTAGATCATGACTTAAGGTATGATGAGTCAACCAGTTAAGATCCAGACGTCCGTGATTAAAATCCTTCATCCGGTTAAATATAGTTAAAAAAAACGCAATATATATCGCAGGGGAAAAAAATATCGCAATGTCATTTTTTTTCATTATCGTGCAGCCCTATACAGTACACATTTTCACATCATGCACATAAATATACAAATACACACACAGTTTTAGTCACACATGCACATGCAGTTGAGAGGTCAGAGCAGAGGCAGCCAGTCTAGCAGGTGGGAGAAGTACTCAGATCTTGTACTTAAATAAAAGTACCAGAGTGTAGGAATACTCAGTTACAAGTAAAAGTCCTGCTTTCAAAATGTTACTCAACTAAAAGTAGAAAAGTAAAATATAAAAAGTATTAAAAGTAGTCATTCTGCAGATTGGCCCATTTTAGAATAATATATGATATGTTTGTATTATTGATCATGAAAGTGTTCTCAAAGCTGGTAAAGGTGCAGCTAGTTTGAATGACTTTGTATACTGCAGGGTAGCTTGTGGATTTACTCCAGGTGGAACTAAAGTGGGATTTAACTGTTGATTATATTTCACATTATTAAGGCATTAAATAAATGTAGTGGAGTAAAAGTACACCATTTACCTCTGAATTGTAGTAGAGTAGAAGTACAAAGTAGCATAAAGTAAAAGACAAGTATCTCAAAAGTACCTGAGTAAATGTACTAAGTTACTTCCCACCTCTGAACTGGATTCACTTTGACCAGTGTTTAATAAATAAAATACCAGAATATTAATTTGTCTTCTTAATGTTGAGTATTAAACCTGAGATGCCTGAGAAGGGAATGTAGTTTGATTGTAGTATCTACGTTTCTTTCACCGCTACATCCCCGTGTACAGTACATTGAAAGCATGCGTTTGTGCAGATGCAATAAATCTGTTCACCTGTAATGAACGCAGAATTCTCCGCAGGCCCTCAAAGTCCTTGTCGGTCAGCGGTGTGAAGACCGTCATGGCGTCCTCTGTGGACTGACAATTCGGACACACGTACTGGTCGATGTGGTTGGCCTCGCTCTGCAGGATGCCCACGCAGCGACCGTGGTACCAGTTCTGACACCGGTCACACCCGATATAGAACCTGGGAAGGCAAGCAGTACCTTTACTTGTGGTGTTTGCATTGTATTTGTAGTGTGATTTATAGAAATATACATTAGTATAGTAAAGATGATGGTAAGATGTAAAATTGACAAAACAGAGACTTGGAATGTGATTTATCCAGAAGCAACAACATTGATCAAGTAAAGCAAAAACACATAACTGCTTTTCACAATTATGTTGTTGATTTCTGATCAGATTAACTTGGGACACATTTTAAGCGCTTAGTTACAGCTGGAAAACTCTTAGTAGGTTATACACTTCCGAATATTGCTTCATAACTATTTATTCCCGATTTTATGTAATCTAGAAGAGCTGAAGTTTTCTCTTTCAAACGCAGGATATTTCTTTCCACTTATGCAGCACATAATCATCTACAAAACTCAACTTTTAACCACAGCTTGAAGTTACAAATGTTGTGATTTATTTATTGTATATGATTTAAAAATAAATAATTATTCATAATAATGAGGATATTCGTTTTAAGTTTTTTACTAAGCCTTACTTTTGATATTTAAAAAGATAATCAATTGAAGTGCTCACAGTCTTAACCACTATTTGCTTGACTTGTCCTTTCAAAATATTAGGGGTGCACCGAATGGGAAATTCTTGGCCGATACCGAAAATAGGAAACAGTTGGCCGAAAACCGAATGCCGAAAGGCCGAAAATGATTAATATATATATAATCCCGAAGTGGTGAAAGTCTTTGCAGTTACACCCCCTCGAGAAATGTCACCTGAACACGTTTTACAAATCGCAATCCGCGCCTCTTTCTCTGATATTTTTAAATATCTCCAAGCGGCAGACATGTTGGCTGTGAGCCAGCCGCGAGCATGGTCGCGCGCCGTGCTTGTCGCCACGTTTTGATTACGTCATCACAACAACACGTTAGCTTACCAACGTAACCCTGTTCTCTGACATTCGGTGATATTTTTTCGGTGCTAGAACCCTTTCGGCCGGAAGCTGAAACGGCCTTTTTAACCATTTTCGGCCGATAATTTTCGGCGGCCGAATATTTGGTGCATCCCTACAAAATATATATATTATATTTGTATGCCTCAACCCAATTTGGCATTTTAAGTCCCAACAGAAGCAGAGAGCTACGTAAACACACACACGGACACACACAGATGCACGAACACTCACTGGGACTCGTCGTAGGGCGTCTGACAGATGCAGTACAGCTCCTCCGTGCTGGTCTGCTGTCCCTGTTTACACTCCACACAGATGTAGTCATCCATCTTCTTAGCCTCCTTCTCCGTGATGCCCACACACTCTCCATGATACCAGTTAGTACACAGGTCGCAACCAATGTAAAACCTGTAGAGAGAAAAGGATACAAAGATCTCAGAAATGTGTCTCAGTACTACAAACTATTGAGTGTGTCAATAAATAGACCAAAAAAGTCGGTTGAAGATTAGGTTCCACATCTAAAGGATGGATTAGGCAAAATAGATAAGTAAAATAGTGATGCCTTTTTTTGTGTCATGTGTGAAATTAGAAAAAAGAAAATGCAAGATACAAAAGTTTGCTGTATTTATTTATTTTTTTATGGCAAGGGGGGGGGGGGGGTTCGGCTTTAGTATTTGTTAGGATATCGGCTACCTAAGTGTCGTTTAATCACGAGCGGAGAATGAAATTCAATCCCTCTTCTTAATGTTGATTCTGCAGCCAGTGCTTGCTCACAGGCTGAATGAATGCTCTCCACTTGTTGCTGCAGTCAGCAAAGTTCAATCAATCTCCCCTTATAGTTTCTGCACCATTAGAGGGTAACACCGCAGGGGCTGTGACTTTTTGTGAGACAGGAATCACAACTGGCACTTTATTTCTACACTTGAAATGAAAGTTGAGTATTTTAATTCCTACAAAGGTCGGTGGATAGGTTCAACTGCTCAAATGCGCCATAACATTGTTATCAGTTGTTGAACTGTGCCTACTCCTCTTAGGCTGCCTCTGGGTAATGTAGTATTTAAACTCTGCATAGCATCTTCATACTTAGACTCGTCGTATGGCGTCTTGCAGACGCAGTAGAGCTTGATTTCCTTTTTGCTGTCCTTGGTGCTCGTCGTCAAGATCATCTTCTTCTTTTTGGACTTTGCCGACATCACATTCTCCCTCTCGTCCTCCCGTTTTCTTTTGTGTGTGGAGGAGGCGCTGGTGGTGAGGTGGTGTTGAGATGTGATGCTGTGCGTGTGTTGATGCTTGTTGCGTGCAGCTGCGGCCTGGGCGGCCTGCTGAGCGGCAGCCTGAGCCCTCTCCTTCTCCCTGCGGATCCGCAACAGATCCCTCTTAAGCTCCTCCTGAGGAGCGCCATGGCAGGGGAGATAGGGTTAAAACTGGGTGGAGAATACATTTATAGGTAATACATTTATAGGCTCTAATATATGGCTAAAGAGGCTTTAAAAAGACAAGAGAGCAACTAACAATAACACCATTCTACATAACCACACACTTATAGAAAATAGAAATCATTGACAGATTATACAATATCTTTAATTTTGTATTACTGCACATATTTTTATTCCAATTGCATTTCTACGATGTCGACCTTATTCAATGTAAATACTGCTATAATTTACTATATTTTTTAATGCTATTAAGAGTTTTCTTAAAATAGTTTTCTATCTGTGTTTTCAATTTTATGTATGCACCTCAAAACCAAGTCAGATTCCTCGTACGCGTCAACCTACCTGGTAATAAACCTGTTTCTGATTCTCAAAGTTTGGCCGTGTGACACGAGCAAATAACGCCTTAAAGCTGCTTGGGGATCAAAGAGTGCTTTGAGAAATAAACGTGTTTCCAGTTGCATTTGTCACACCTATATGATGAGGTTTTGAAACTGCATTGTGATCCTCTATGGATTATTCAAACCGATTCGCTACTTTTATTATACCTCCTGAAAATGTATACAGCGTCTGATATTTGAATGGACACAGATTTCTTCCCACCTTATTTGTCCCTCCATACCTGTGTCTCGAGCTGCAGCTCTTTGTCCAGAAGTGCCCGCTTTTTCAGGATCTCCATCTTGAGGCCCTCTTTGTAGCGGTAGAGGAGCGAGGAGAGCTTGCCGGCGTTGGCTAACCTCCTCTTGGCCTCCACCACCTCCTCCTTCTTCTTCCTCTTGGCCTCCAGCCTCTCATCCTTGTCTATCCGGTCCAGAATGAACTTCATCACCTGATTGCACACGATCATTCTGGAAAGCCACAAACAGAAAACAAGTCAGACTTTTCTTCCTGACCTTTGAAAAGTTAGGACCCATGTGATATAGGGGCAGTGGTCTATTAAAGTTGTTCAAATAAAATACACATAATGCTCAAACTGAGGAATGGTCAAAGTCAGAGAGGAAGAACCTAATCACTCCAACACACCAGTAGGCAGGAGTGGAGCATTCATCCAAACAATACTTCAATGTTTCCCAGTGCAACCGGCAAGAGTATTGGCTACTTCAAAAATGTACACATCTAACTTTCTGCATGCAAGGAATGGCAGAGCGTGTCAATGAACAATGAAAGCTTTTCTCTCAACACACGTCCCTGAGGTGTTCTGATGACTCATTCGTGTAACTAAAAAGCTCAGGGTTTTGACTAAAGACACTTTCTATCATGCAGGCTATCCTTGAATGTTCAGGAATAGTTTCTGCTTGAAGTCATCTGTGAATGGGGGCAGGCATTGGGGATCAGGGAAATCTGTATTGCCAAATTCCCACCTCAATGCCAATTAACATTCATGTAAAGGAAAGCTGTGTCAGAGCAGGTACAAGCAGGAAAGGGCTTTTCCTGTCTTACAAAAGGCACTTTACAGCAAGCCAACTAACCACTCACCCAATCAGACACTGATGATTCTATCATTTCATGAAATTAGTATCATTTCTGATTTAAGTGAGGGGAAAATAGGACTCAACCTTGTTGAATATTATTAACAATACAAGGCCATTGGCACTGAACAAAAACAGCCCCTCAATGTTGCTGAAAAAAAAATCAAGGTAACTCCATTTCATTCAAACCACAGTTTATTTGGTTTGCATCTAAGTGTTGCATTCCCGCCATCTCCTGGTCTGTCTTTGACCCTCGTCTGCTCGGGCATGGCAACGGCACGTGTAAAAGTGTTCAAGATGAAAATGATTGTGAGTGAGTGCACTTGTAAGAGTGAAAATCCTTTGCGATGCATTAAATGCTATCCCGGTCGTTTACTACACGACTACAGTATGAAATATAAAATATGAAATAGTATTGAAAGAAGCTTAAGGTTTCCAGACTTCTCTTGTATCCATTCCTTTCTCTGCTGTTAACACACACTGATCTTGCAAAATCCAACTTTTTGTTTTTCCCAGAAACTTCCACTTCCACTGCCTTTTAAAATCCTTGAGTTGAGTACTTCCTTAACAATGCAGTTGTTTGGTCATCCCTGTGAGAACCAAGCAGTCAGAGAAGCTGTGGTACTGGACACGTGTCTCACAGATGTTAGAGGGATATCCAGTGTTTATTTGTAGGAGAATCTGAGTTTGGGAAGCATGGGAGCTGAAGGGTGGAAGAGAGATGGACAAAGAGATGCGACTGAGAAGTCACACTGCTCTTGTAATCACGACAAAAGTGAAGAAGAAAGGTCATAAACTAAAACTCTAACCAATGAGAACTAATATATGTATTCAGGGTCATGTGTACGATCCTATACTGTGTTATGATAACACTTCCTGCATTTCTTAAAGGAAGTGCGTAAAATATTTAGAAACGAAAAAAAAAAAAAAGAGAAACTATGTAAATATGTGTATGAAAATTGAACGTCAGCATATTACAGTAAAGATAGTTCATGGCTCTGTGTCCCCAGTATGTTCACTTGTGTTCGCTAACATTCACAACTTAGATCGAAAATTGTTGGTACATGTGTAGTGAACGTTTGTGTGAGTAACACACAAACACATCCATGGCTGCTGAGGTCAAAGATGGGCCAGTACACGCAGCAAATGCAGCATGAAAGTGGAGGAGACTAATGGAACAGAACGCACAAAATCATGTCAGAGTTTAAGGTTGTGACTAACAGAGCCGTGTTTTGAAGGAACATCGAGAGAAAAGGATGACATGAATAAATGGAAAAAGGATGAAAAATAAGCAGAGAGCCAGACGGCGCTGCTGCAGTGATGTCACAGCAGTCTGGGTTCGGTATTCCAGGTTTGTGTGAATGGGTACAGTGTGGACACACCGTCTGTGGACACCAACACATGGTTGTTAGGGTCATCTGCAGTTCAGAAATATGTTATCTACAGCATTGTAAAGAGGAGAGGTGAAGGAGGAACGGCTTTCTAAACATTCAAGCAGTTGTAGAGAATCCATTTGTATTGCTGTAGTTTTCCTAACTCTGCTTACAGAATAAAATGGCCTCCTTTTTTCTATTGTGAGGAATGCATGTCTTTCAAGACAGAGCGTATTTTACGTATTTTATGTTCTATTGATATTTGTATGCCCAATTGCTTATTCTGAAGTTTTGCATTTAATCCTTTCTCCTTTACTTTGGAATTTAGCTTTTATTCTTTATTATGTTTTGTATTTTATAAAATGCTAAGTGTCGTATTTGGGGACTTTTTTGTATGCATGTGAAACATGTTTCCATTCCTCTGATGCATGAAAAACATGTGACCAGTGACACAAATCCTAAAACCGTTGCTTCCAATGACCTACAACGCTCCAATATAAACCCACTTAAGTTATATTCTCTGACACACGGTGGCATATTGTAAACACACACCTCTGATTCTCTTCTCTCTCTACAGGCGTCATGGTCTTCTTCTGCTTCAGGTGCTCGATCACAGCGTTTTGTTTCATCACGACCTGGAAACAAGTCAGAACAAACCACATGGTTAACAACAGAAAATATATTTATAGTATGAGAGAAAATTAAGCAAAAAATGACATCTTGATTAACATATTGAAACCCATGAGTGGAAAGAAGATATATAGTCATCTGGTTTTAGTTTATTGATGTTTAATTTGTACTTTAAATATATATAGAACTGGATTATTATTGAATGTGTAAAGTCAGTGTAGTTTGCCACACACACACACACACACACACACACACACACACACACACACACACACACACACACACACACACACACACACACACACACACACACACACACACACACACACACACACACACACACACACACACACACACACACACACACACACACACACACACACACACACACACACACACACACACACACACACACACACACACACACACACACATTAAGTCCAACAAACAGAGGCCTGAGTTGTGAAAACAAACCCAGCCTTAGTGGAGGGTTGGAGGATGGGGTCTGTTTATGTACTGATGGCAGGGAGAGAGCGAACATTGGACTAAGATGGATGACTTGGCTATGATGGGTTTCTGAGCACGCTCTCACACACAGACACACAGACACACACACACACACACACACCTGTTTCTGAATGATGTCGCTCTGGCTGGCTGTGTTGAGGGCTTGCTCTCTCTTGGCCTCTGCAGCTTGTCTCTTCTTCTGCTGCTGCTGCTCTCTGAGCTGCTGGATCCTCTGCAGCTGCTCCTGGACAGAAGCTGCCTGGATGGTCACCACGTTCCCAATCTGTGCAGAGAGCATATTGTTATCAGGCTTTTATAATGTTAAATAGGGCCCTTAGTGGGTTCCTATGAGGCTAAAATAAGTTAGCGCCTGGTTTACTGGCTTGCTGCATTACCTGTCCTCCCTGAGCTGAGGTGGTCCCGGCCTGTTGAATCTGGATGGGAAGCTGCAGTTTGATGTGCTGTGGCAGAGAGCCTCCAGCCTGCTGGGCCTGCAGCTGCGCCAACACCTGCAACACACAAGATACACAAGTTTAAGAAAGCTGAAAGAAAACCAGCGTTATGTTCATACATTAATCAAAACATCTATTTAGATTAATCTTCCACTGTCAACTACATCAGTGGTTTAAAAAAAAAAGTGCTATAAAAAGGACCTCCTTTCCCTACTATATATACAAAAAAACACCCCTTGAAATGAAGAAGGCAGTTAGGAACTCCCTGTGTAGCTCTGGAGACCCCCACTGGGTCGTCCTAATCCACAGGTTGAGGAACATGGAGATACAGTATCAACCCATAAGAGCCCCACCTGAATGGCTGGATATGATAAATGATCAGTCACAGATTGGTCAGGTAAGGCTTGCCATGGATTTATTTACATCCACAGCTGTTTTGCACAAAACAGTAAAGTCTACCATTGCTGGACAACAGGTAGCTTTACCTGAGCAGTGCTCAGTTGCTTAAAGTCATCAGTACTACAGCTGTTTTGGGAAGTGAAGTGCTGTTATAGCGATCACAGAGACTTTGTTGACATGAATACAAATATAGGAGGATTTTTGGTTTCGATAAACAGACAAAAGGGCAGTGTGTGGTAAATGGTGGTAAAAACCCAATTACATGTTCGGGAATAATATTGTGCATGTAAACGTAGCCTTTCTCGCTGATCGTACCTGAACCTGCTGCTGCAGTCCGGACATGCTGATGAGCTGAGCCGTTCCTCCCTGTGTTTTCACCTGCAGCGAGGTGGGAGACTGGATCGGCATGTGAGCCTGCGTCTGAGGGGGTAACTGGCCTTGTGGGGTGGCCGACGAAGGGGTGCTGGTAGTGGCCAAGGGGGTTGCCCCTGCCTGGACGGGGGCAGCCGCCTGCTGGGCGGGCTGGGCGGGGGTTTTGGTGGAGGTGGAGTTGAGCTGAACTGTGGTGGCTGGAGAGAGAGAGAAATAAAGAGAGAGAGAGATAAAGAGGGTCAAAGGTTAGGACAAGTGTATCTTAATTGCAAATTACCCAGTAGAATTGCATACAATTTCCATTTTATTCTCAAAATGAGTCGCTTTGAAGCAAAACATCCCAAAATGCATATCTGTGGAGTGTTCGTTGTGATCATACTAGGGATGCATATCGTTGACTTTTTTACGATACCGATACCACTGAACGATACCGATACTCAACCGATACATATCGTGATACTTTGAAAATGTATCATCCCATGAAGCGCTTTACGATTAACATGTCAAATGAATATTAAATTCAATTGTGGGACTTCTTGGACCTTTTAGTAGTGAACAAACAATGAAAAATACATTAAAAATATGAAGAAAACCGATTATGGAATATCTTTTATAACACCCGCCATCAGGTGTGCCGCGTGAATAGCTCATCTCGTCAATGCAAACAGACCGTTATAGCACCGTTATAATTCATGTTAAACCTGAGATTCGACTAGAGAACAAATGAATAATAGAATAATGGTCATGATATCTTGGCATTGCACAAACAAACAAATCTCATCTTTAAAATCAACATTTGCCTTCACTGGTGAGAGAAAACAAATC
Source organism: Notothenia rossii (assembly GCF_949606895.1). Lineage (NCBI taxonomy): Eukaryota > Metazoa > Chordata > Actinopteri > Perciformes > Nototheniidae > Notothenia > Notothenia rossii. The sequence continues at coordinate 17,655,947 of NC_136912.1, read as the reverse complement.
CCACCACAGATCATTTGTGGGACTTACCTTTCTACTATTGAACAAACAATGAAAAATACATAAAATATGAAGAAAACGATTATGCAATCTAATTTATAACACCCGCCATCACGGGCCACGGACTCACTTTTTTTTTTTTTTTTAAAGTATCGAAACCGGATCTGATTTCAGTATGCGGTATACCGTAGCCACCAGTAACCGGTATTTCGGTAATACCGGATACCGGTATGCATCCCTAGATCATACCTGTGCTTGATGTTGGCGTGGCTGCTGAGGCGATGGGAGTGAAGAGGAAGCGCTGCACCTGGCCGTTGGGCAGCGCTGCCTGCATGAGCTGCTGACCGGGTCCTGGGATGACCGTGACCCCGTGAGGAATGACCTGCAGCTGGCCAGTGGTCTGGCCCTGACCCTGAACCATCACCGTCAGAGCCTGCTGGGTACCACCGACTCCAGGCTGCCGATCCACAGCTGAACCTGCCTGCTGCTTCTACGAGAGGCGGAGAGGAGAGGGAGAGGTAACATGAAAACATGTGGATGCACTCTATGACCTTTAAAAGAGTAAACCGTTATTTGCTATACTGGCTTCTTCAAATAAACTTGATTTTGAATTGAACTTGAACTCTACACTTTACTCTTGTCAAAGTAGCAGGCTTGTACAATTTTAGGATAATCGGCATTTTTGTATTTGCACAATTTGTCCTTTAATAATGGAGCTGAAAACGTCTTTATATTCATACATAATAAACTAATGAATCTGAATATTTACCCATATGTTTACTCTAAATACATTTAAAGGAAAACATGTAAAGAGGAAACATTTGTACAGACCATTATAATACATTTATCTTGGCATGGTATTCTTAATTTAAATCAAACTTCATTGCTAACGGGGAGATATTATTGATATAACCCGGCACCGAGGACCCCCAGTGTTTTTCGATGCCTCCCTCACTGACCTGTGTGAGCTGGGTGAGCTGAGCAAGGGTGAGTTTGACCTGGCCCTGCGCCCGCGGGGTGCCAGCTGCAGTCGTGGGGCTTCCTGCCCCTTGACCAGTAACCGTGGCAACTGGGCTGGCCCCAGATATTGCCGTGGAAACTGCCTGGCCGCGAATGATCTGCGTCACGACCTGTTGTCCACCCTGACCTGGAAGAGAAGGTGAACAAAGACGGTAAATGTAACTAGACTTGGAAACGTGAAGAGGATATTTTGAATATGAGGTTATTTGAGGCATTGGCTCAGTCTGAAGGGACTTGGTCTTGGAACCGAAGGGTCGCCGGTTCACGTCCCGATCGGACAGAAAAAAAAAGATGGAGTGAGCTGGTAGCTGGAGAGGTGCCAGTTCACCTCCAAGGCCACTGCCGAGGTGCCCTTGAGCAAGGCACCTAACCTCGAAACTGCTCCCTTGGCCCTGGGTACCTTGCAGCCTCTCTGCTCTGCCACCTCTCCTATCTGCATGTGGTTGTGTGTGTGCATGTACATCCTCTGTGTTTGTGCATGTACATCCTCTGTGTGACAGAGTGGGGAAAGAAATGTCCCTGTAAGGGATTAATAAAGTGTAGCTTCTTCTTCTGCTGCTTCAGAGTCAGTGGGTGTTTCTCAATGTCGAGGAGGCTTGCTTGGTAGCACATGTACCTCCGAGTCAGTTGCTTCAGAAGCGAGGCAAGAATCCTTCCTAGCCTCGGAAAACGAAGAATTGTGGAACAGTTATAAATACATTTAAGTTTTCCGCGCTCTCGCCGGAATATCTCCGCAATGGACCGAGCTTAAGTTTCGATTGCATGATACAGCCCAGCGCAACACCATCGCCACCTGTTTGTACCATTTTCAGGTGATTTGTAATCTGTTCTAGAAAAACGATGTGTTTTTGGATATTTGTGGAGTTAGGTGGTCCGCGAGTGTTTTTTTATTGGTTAAGTGGTCCTTGGTCTGAGAAAGTTTGAGAAACACTGTCATAGATGATATATATATATATATATATATATATATATATATATATATATATAAACGGTTGCTATTTGTTCTATCTAGATAAAGGATTCTTGTGAAGAGTTGATTACCTTGCTGGACCACGAGGGGAGTTCGGAGTATCGTCTTTCCCATTTGTCCGGTCTGCTGGATCGGTGTTCGGATCACCGTCATTCCTGGACGGATCTGAGCACCAGCTGCCAGAACCTGTTAGGACATTAGTAGAAATATTTGACTAATTAGTTATTTAAAAAGCCAGCATCTTTTTTCTAACATTTTAGAATCTTACAAAAAAGGGGTCAAACCCATAGTTCAGGAAAAGAGGAGCTGATTAAGCAAGAACTTAATTATATATAAAAGTTTTAAAAAGTACCGACAGCACAGGCCAACAAATCAGTAATGTGAACACTCTGTTGCATTCATAGAAAATATACAACACGAACAAAACAAAGCAATAGGCAAAGTTGTTCAGTTGTGATCACATAAGCAATGAACAAACGTAAAGAAGTTAAACCACTGTATGGATGCTTCACAGCACATGTACCTGCTGCTGGGAGCCTGGGGTATTGGGCCTGATGTTGAGCGTGGTGGTGCGCGGCTGGAATGTGGTGAAGGTCTGAGCACCGCCTGCTGTGCCTGACGGGATGATCCCCAACACTTTCTGCTGAACAACACCTGCAGAGAGAAGAGAAGCATAAATATACCACAGTTTACATACAAGTGAGTAGATATGAGGCCAAGAAGAGGGCAGCTTCACCATTTTTCGCATCAGTCAAGATATAAATATACAAATATTCCGGGCGGGAAGATCAGAGAAGAACAAGTAAATATTTTATTTGATGACACGCATATGACAGGAAAGTGGTTTTATGGAAGCGTGAAAGAGCGAAAAGCCGCAAAGAAGGGACAGCTTATGTAAGTTGTAAGTTTATAGAAATGGACAGGGTTCATTTGTATCCTCACAGGAATGCTTGTAATCTTGTATCTTTAGAGCCCAATGATATGTAGTATGTGAATACCTGTCTTACATCAAACACATCCACCAACACATATTTAAATGCTCAAACATTCCTAATACAATTACTGATGTGAAGCTGTGGCCACATGTTTGCGTGCCACAAGTGAGCAAGTTGTAAGAAGTCCTGCATTGATACAACTAAATACATTATTTGTGGGCTTCTCTCCCTACTTGATGGCCTGTGCTTGATCACAGCAATGGCAAATATTAGTTGAGCAGGTAAACAACATCTTCAAAGGCTCACTGAAAGCTTAGTTGGGTTTCCCCCAACATACCTGAACCCCCTCATAAATTATGCATGAATTGGGATGCTGCTTTTTAACATTAATCTGACAAAGGGAGTGTTTCATATTTGTTCGCCAGGCTGTGTGCCTTAATGAGCTCACGTGAAGCTGATGGCAGAAAACAGAGAGAGCGTCGCTCTTTTCCTCTGCTGCCTTTTTGCTGCGGTTTCTCAACGGCAACCGAGCAGGTAAACCTATACATCAAGGGTTTCCCTCTTCAAACAGGGACGTTAAACCGGTCGTAAGACCAGGGGAGTAGCAGCTCGGTCACACACATCAAACACACTTTTCTATGGACTGGCTGTTTGGAGAGGTCTGGGAGTTAGGACTCCGGTGAGTTGAGAGGTGCACTTTTATTCAACAAGGAGGAAGGAAAAAAAGAAAAATGGAATCCCGTTATAGAGGGCTACCTGTCTGGTAAGTAGACCTCAGGGTAAACTTGTTTTCCTGCCTAACTTCCTTAAGCCCGTCCAAAACAAACAGGGCGCCCGACAGTCATGCTGGATAAATACACATGTCCATTAAATGGTTACACTCCATCTGAACTTGGTTTCTCCTTCATGGTGACTTCAAAGGTAAGAAAAATCACTTTCTTTGTATCCTTGGTGAATATCATTATCTTTATCTGGTGGATGCAATGTTTTTATAAAGCAATTATGTATTAAATGATACATATACTCTATTTTCATTGACATTATCATTGCATCACAGTTGAAAATAAAGACCTCTTCAGATTTTTATTTTCCACATTTTTCTTTCAGCTAGCTTGACAGAAGGATTTTAAAAATTGAATCTATAATCCAAATTCTAGATACATTTTGTCAGATAATTGTTTTTGTTATGTTGAATCTGACCTTCATAACCCAAACGAGAGCTGTCAACAGCTTAAATGGAACATGTAAACATAACAGACCGCCTGCACTGAGTGTTAAGCCATATCAATCACCGATAATATGCCAGGACCGCAGACATGCCAGCTGGTGCTCAGTACAAACCATCGCCTCATCCGCAGTGTCAATATTAACATATTATACAGTTCTGAAGCATCAAACTAAAAATCGGACAATCCTGAATCTGCAGTCTGGATTTCAAACCTCAGACTACACAACTCCACCATCCTAAAAACCATCCAACCAAAATAACAGCTTTCTATTAGATCACCATGCCGACAGGACACAGCCAGACATGAACTGCGACACCAAACCAGCTGAGTCATGAGGTTGGCACATTAAGGCCACCACAATTGGGTTTTAGCCTTTTATTCTGTGTCCACTGGCAAAAATATCTGTCTCTTTACCTGCTATGTTCTTCACTATGTTTACCAGCTAGTGTCTAAGTGTGTCTGTCTGGAGCTGGGCAGGTAGTTTACTGTGGGTTTATCACAGTACAAGGTTTCAGCACAAACCTTGTAGAAAAAGACCTCCTTTACATCTCATATACCACCCCCTTTAAACATTGCAATATGTCTTGCACAAATCTAGTTAATTCTCACAGTCACATTACTAAAAACTTCAGGAATCATTGAGGGGTGTATGTGATCATTTAAACTATGGAATCAGGCTAAATGAGGACAAATCTTAATTTCAAGCATGTAAAGAAAAACAAGACTGCAATACGCAATACGGTAAAACTAACTGTGACACCTGTGAGAGTGATTCAAAGAGACAAGCTTGTTTAAGCGAGCTCAACAGGTCTTCTAGGTTGTTTTAAAAGAAATGTACTTGGCTCACTGACAAAGGCAATCAAGGACAGAGGAGTGTCTCATTTGTGTCTAATTTGTAAACTTCAAAACATTTGGACGTGCAGTAGCTGGCACCAACAACTTTTAAAATGAAGACAGACTCAGTCCTTCTGGAGCGCTGTGTGCATGGTTGGCACGCTCAATTGTTTACAACGGCATCAAATGAATGAGCCAGATCTAATTTGGCTTCTTTGACACATTTGAAATGTCTCAGCTGTGGGTCTGAGGTGAGGCAATGAAAACACAAACAAACACGCATTCTGAGGTGGATGGAAAGAACAAATGTCTACACTGAATAAATGCAACTTGTGCTTTCCTTCTGCCTCCAAGGTGTGGCGTATTAAAACCGGCCTTACCTCCTTGTGAAGTTGGCACGTTGACAGTGACGATCTTGCTGTTGGAGGGGAGTGGCAGCTTGGTGGTCACTACCTTCCCCCCCATAGAGGTTCCCGTAATCTGGAAGGTGTGTCCACTAGATGTGGCCAAGGTGGTCTCACCTGCAAACAAATAAAAAATGCTGTTACAATGACATATTTACAATTGCAAATACAATAATATTATTAGTATTTGTACAATGATTTGTGATCTATGCGCTTTAAATAAGAACAAAGAGTAGACAGTGCTTATCTGCTGCAAAGTACCTTGTGTGCTTTGACCCTGCTTGACCCAGGTGGCGAACGACTGCTGGAAGTTTTTGTTCTGCTGGAATGTGACGGGGGTGCCCATTTTGGTGGACAGTACGACCTTGGTGGTGGCGGTGCCCTGGCCTGAAAGCGAGCCGATGATGACTTTGGGCGTGGAGACAGGTGTTGCAGGAGTCCCTGTTGGGGTCACTGTGATGCCTGGTTTCTGTTCCAGACGTTTCTGTGATGGTACATAATTGAGGTCATTAACATAGGAACCCATGATAAAAGCATTCAAAAGGAACTGTGAAGTCCACTGAGACAAATGTAACATTTGTGATATTGGGCTATATAAATATTGATTGATTGATTGATTGATTGATTGATTGAATTGCTAATACATAACATCTATTTAGCTTAAATTAGCTATTATATCGGTATAGATTGGTATAGACTGGGATGGTCAAGGTTAGCTTCTTGGCAAAATGATACCATTGATGAACTGTCTGTTTTCATTCATTCAGAGTAAGTGTTTTTAAGTGTAGTCCACTGCCAGATTGAATAATCTTTCGTCATTGAAAGAAGATGTGACATATTTGAAAAATAAAGGCCTACTGTTATATTATTTGTAGGATTAAAGTGCTTATTAAGCGTGAAGATTACTTAACTGAACCAGACTCACCTTGGCCTGCTCGGCTGCCTGAGCTTTCTCCCTCTCCACCCTGTAAAAGAAAAAAAAAGAAGCTTAACAAACAGTAAAACATTTGTGAAAAATAAGGTCAGATGATGCTCCATTCATTTCAATTTAATAAATGTTGAAAGTTAGGTGTCATTTTTTGTACGAGTTTAATATCTTGTATTTAAAACATTTTGAGCATCTGCCACAGGGCACATTTACAAAGTTGTGGCCAGTTTTGTTATTTTTGGTCAAGGTTTTGTTTACTATTTATGTATTTTTGTCATAACTTCCAAATGAATTTTAACAAAGAATATCGTCACTGACAAATGTGTATGTATAACATGGTTGAACCCTGTGACCCTCTGACCTCTCTGAGAAGGCTCTGATCTCCCAGAGGTCCAGCTCCTCCTCAGCCACCCAGGTCTCCATCACCACGGGGCCCGTCTGCTTGGCCGGCTCCGCCTTTTTGGGGCGCAACGCACTGGATCGCAGCCCCTTCCTCTGAGGGGTGTGGGTTTCTGTGTGGATCAAAAACAGTTCAGTGTTATTGTGTAATGTTTAAACCCCTCTTTCTTAAGTGTAAAGAATATGAACTGTCGCTAACCTTTAGGAGTGTCAGGCACTCCTAGGGGGCAGATGATTTTGCGGATGCAGTACTCAGAGCGAATGCCGTAGGGTCCCACGTCACGGCGCTTGATGATCTCTGTCGTGGTGATTTCGGTGTCTGACGTCTCTGTAGCAATGAGTGGGGATAGGGCTGGGTTGGTATGGTGATGAGGAGAGCCCGAGAAGATGGAGGAAATGCGCTCCAACATAAACAAAGTGACACCAATATGACCCATATGAGGGCTGTGTCTTCTTAAGGGCCAACATGACATGGGGATCAGGAGGATAGCCAAGGTAGATACTATGACTGTTATTGATCCACAGATTTGACCATTTTTGAGCAACCAGTGTCACATATTATCAACCTGATAGAAAATAATATCGGTATAAAAAAGAAGAACATTCGGTAACACTTTATTTGTAAATACATTATAGTAGGGTGACCAGACGTCCCCGTTTTCCGGGGACAGTCCCCGTTTGTATTGCCCTGTCCCCGGTTGAAACTGTCCCCGGAAATGTCCCCGTTTTTTAAATATATGTTAAAAACACATAGCAACGTGAAATAAAACGTTTCATGTCAGGAAACACTGGGTAAACAGACTGTGGTCAAGCCAGCCCCCACTTCGGAAAACACAGTCAAGCCAGCCCGCACATTGTATTGCGGTGCGCGAACATCCTATGCATTAAGGTCGAGGCCTGTAAAAACTGCCTTCAAAATAAAAGCGTTTACTCGGTCAATAACAAATATACCTAAAAAACACACCACACATTCATATATACTGGAGCTTAAATTAAGAAATATTTACTATATAATGTGATCAATAATAATTTAAAACAAACTACATATAACTACCACATTATAACTGAGTGAATGTAAAATGTAAGGATACAGTTATGAAGACATATCTGACATTTCCACTGGGTGACTAATTTCAATTGATGTTGACACCTTCTCACAACACTCCTAAAACAACATTACTTTCTGAAGCACAATTTAAAATGTATGCTGTTTAAAATCTCAAATTAGATCTATTGTCCATCGTATATTTTGATTATTATTTAATGGGAACCGTCCATAATCAAAGAGTCATTCAAAGTCAATCAAATACTTATTTCACTACAGGGTGATAGCAGGAGACCCCATCTAGTCACTCAGAGAGAATCTGGACAATCTGATGTACAGTTTCAAAATAAAAGACCTTTGAAGTCTCATATGAGCTATCGTCCTTCTGTTTGTATCCAACAGTTCAAATGTTCTAATTACATTGAACCAGAATTGTCCCCCTTTTTTCTTTAACAGCGAAGAAAATTGATATGTTAATGAGATTTTGACCGCAAAACTCAAAATGTCCCCGGTTTTCATTTTGAAAATCTGGTCACCTTACATTATAGCATACAGGCTAGTATGGCTAACGCTAGCATGCATGCTAAAGCTACCGTGTATGCTAACGCTAGCGCGAATGCTAATGCAAACGCAAATGCTAGCGCGAATGCTAACGCATTTTTTCATTGTGTTTAAACATCTCCAAATATCATCACATAAACACAATAAATGTTTCTGACGGACTTGACCCTTTTACTATTCAGGTTGCATAGAGGAAATTAGTAGTAGTCTACTGCCATGCTATTCAGTTCACTTTATCCTATTTCCTGTACCCGGTTTCCTGTCTAACCTTCAGTACAAATTGTACAAAAATATAAATGTGCAAATATGAAACATACTGTTATTGGTAGCTGAACTGTCAATACCCCAAAACATATTCTTAGATATAAATATCAAATTTTGAGTTATTTATACACAATTAACACTTATAGTTTCATGTCTTGTTACATAAGAATAGATCATATTTGTTAAGTGTTATTATGGGAGAATTACTATTCTTGTGGTACTACTGCCTTATATTAAGACCAAAACTCATCTACAATAACTTCCTTACTTGCAATAAATAAGCACTAATTAGAGGGTTATTGAGGAAAAACTCTCAACTAATGGCCTATTACTTGTAGAATATGGTCATGTAGAATAAAGAGTTAATAAGTGTTTTATAATGACTAATAAAGAGCCAATATACTGCTAATATGCATGTTAATTAACAACTAGTTAATGGTTAATTTGTGTACCTTAATATAAAGTGTTACCGAACATTCATAAAAGAATCATGCAGGAATTAGTTAACAGCACATAAACTCCACTAAAATAATCACCTTTATATCTTACATATCAAACAAAACAATTGTTATCCCCCCAAAAAACCCTAATCTACTTGTAAGCAGTCTTTCCCACTCCTCCTGGGGCCTCTTTATTTGGGTGTCAGATGGAGTAAGGGGGCTCTACCTGTACGTGTGGTGCCGATCGCTGCGGATGGTTTGACGGCCATGTCGTCCCATCTCAACGAGGCCCAGAGGAGCCTTAGCATCAGGCTAACACCAGCCAAAGACTTCACGGTCTGCAGACGGTACCTATAACAAAGGGTTTAGGTATTAATCATGTATATAGTTGCATGTAACCATTAGTCCAACCAAGTAGTGCTTTAAACATAGCATAACACCTATACATGACATGACAAAAAGCTATACTGAAAGAAACTCCAGGGAAATGGAAATGTCTGTTGTGTAAAAATATGCTCTTCACTGCTCGTGTCATGCAGTTTATTATTGCGGTCCAATTGACGGTCAGGGAAGGCAGAGTTTTTTGGTGATGAACTTGGACATTTCCATGAAAGAACTTACTGGCTGCTATTTTGAATAAATAATGTATTTATAAAACTAATTCTCTAGAGTGATTCATTATCTCTGACTATAAAAGCAAGCAAAAAAATGTACTTACAAGTTTCAATGGGAAACATTTGCATAATTCCTTTTAGGGTGTAAGAGACTGCTCTGAGTGTATAATTAGGCAACTTATTCCATGCATTATTATGCTGTTTAGTAAAACAATGTTTGAACATCTTCAATAATATTATCATGAGACTGTGTCTTCAGTATAAATCACTTTTCCATGTGTAAAAACAGGTGGGACAATATAACACCAAATAAACAGAAAATCAACAGGCCATGGCATTCTGAAAAACAAGGGGAGAATTTAAAAGAGCGATGCTAAAAGGAATGTAGGATTAACCTTATCCAGCAACAACAAATCGATTAAACGACAATTACAAATAATTGTTAGTTTTAGACCCAATTATCTGTATAATTAGCAAAGCAGTAACTCCTGGTTTCTTAGAGAGTGTTTTAGAGAAAATGTTAATAAGCTTGTGAGAAAAATAACCAGAGAGCCATCTTACCTCCAGGTGATGCCGAACGTGGGCCTGGGTGAAGGATACGGCCAGATATCCAGCGCTGGCTTGGCATTGTAGCTGAAGATGGACACCTCACGAAACCCGCCTCGCCTCGCCAGCACCTTCAGGTTGTCATGTGGCAGTACAAAAATACTCTTGCGGCTGCTCTTGGTGACAAACTTGCGGTAAGAAGGAAGGGCAGTGTCTGAGCGAGTCTTCTTGGTGCGGGAGAACTTGAGGAGACGGACCCGGCCCTTTGTGGACAACGAGTCCTCCAGACTCACAGCGACAGATGACACTGAGGTCTTACCACGGCTGTCAGTTGTGGACTTACTGACTGACAGTGCTGTCTTCTGCTCCTTCGTCACTATCTCACTCTGGCTGTCCTCTGACTGACTGTCCAGCCCAGGGGAACATACTTTGGACACAGTTGTTTTGGTCATGGTAGTGAGGGTGGACACTGCGCTGCTTTCTGTTGTCGACGCGACAGGCTTTTTTACGACAGCCGGCTCATTCGATGTCATTTTTGCTATCCTCATCTCCGTAGAAACAACAGTTGTGGTGGTTGTGGAGGTTGTGGTTACCTGGGTGATGATGGTTTTGAGTGGTTCTGTAGTCCCGCTGTTACTGTTCTCCTCTGCAAAGCCGTCGCTCAGACTTAACTCCTCTGCTGAGGGTATAGGAGACGGCGCCATCCTGATGATCTTCACCGCAGGACTGGGTTTGTCCTCCATAGACTGAAATGGGGAAGTGCTAGTTCCAAGTGCTCCTACATTGTTCTCCAGCCTCGCGATCTTCAGTGGAGGTTTGTAGTTCTGGTCTGAGGTCATTGTCTTAATCTCTATCTTAGAAACTAGGCTTGGCCCCTTGTCCCCAACCTCTGTACAATCATTCAAAGGGGCCAAATCTCCGTTCACTAAAGGCTTTGGCTGCGTGCCGTCCTTCAACGACACAACCACCCCATGTTCTTCAACTTTACCAATGATGTTCTCCTTAAGCTTTGTACTGCTGATAAGTATACCATTATTTGAGCTCATTACAGAGTTACTTAACACATTTTCACTCCCCAAGCCATCATTACCATTTACCTGAGGGAGAGGAGAAACTGGCTTGGGAATGCTATCGCTTTCGGTTTTACCTTGTCCAATGCGTTCTATATTTCCTAGGACCTCCTTTGGCCCCATGCCGTTTTCCTCTGTGCTTGAATGTGCTGACCCTAAGGTTTCTGGGTTTGAATGAATACCTTTAGAAGGAGATGTGTTTTGACCGCCTATCTGCCCCAAAACACTTGGAGAAGTCCGTAGGGAGTCGAATTTGAAGTTGGAAACCTCAGACCCAGTTTTTTCAATATGTGCAGCCTTGGTAACATCTGATGTTACGCTGGCTGTTTGTCGCTCTAAAGAGCTTTGAATTCCCCCTGCTGGTGTTTCTTGTGAATTAGCTAGTTTGATGCCCTCTTGCCATGAAATGTCTGTATTTGTTTCTTTTTGCCCCATAGTCCTTTCTACTAAGTCTGCCTCCAATACCTTGGGCTTTGAAAGAGTTTGGTTTTGTGTACCTGTACTGCAACTGTCTTTGGGTGTGGAGTCAGGAACAGGAGAAGGAGTAGGAAGAGAGACAGTCTGATTCGTAGTTTTTGAGGGTTCATGCAGACCCTCCTTGACATCCTCTCGTCCTTCAACTGTTCCCGGCACTGGAATTTGTGTTGTGGGTTTCTCCTCTTCTTTTACAGCTCTGCCCAGTGCAAGCTGTGTCTGAGCGAGAGCACGGGGCTTGAGTGGAGACCGTGGCTGGACCGGAGTGCTCGAAGGGGGGGTTGCTGTGAATGCAACGGGTATAAGAGTCTGAGGGTTGGCGGCAGACGCCTGCTGCCTTTGCCTCTCTTCAATAACGCGCTGCTTTACGCGTCGCTCCAGCAGGCCGTCCAGTTTGGAGGTCTTGACTTTCTTGTAGGGAATGCGCGTTATGAAGCCCTTGCTGACATCTACTACATCGTAGTTAAAGGGCCGTGTGGAGATATCGGTAGGCTCCTCCTTCACAGCAGTCTTTTCCTCCTGAATACTGGAACCTGAAGAGAAAATGTATTCAGACTTTAATCTGCATTGATATACAACTGGGATAATGTATCACATTCTCTGTCAATACAGTTTCAAACGTACACAATATTTAAAAAAAAAGAAAGTGTAATGCTAAGAGCCATTCAAGTTTAAAACTACACATGCATTTAGATACAGTGCTATTACACAAAGCCGCACTGTCATACTTTGCTCTTCTGGTCGTGAGTCTGGAGGGTCCACCTCCATCTTTGTTGGCGTTTCATCTGCTGGTAATTCCTCAGACTTTTCCTTCTCCTCTACCCCTTGTTTATTTTCCTCTTCCATCCTCTCATTAGACTCCAGCTCATTAGTCATTGGATGATCTGTTGCGGGCTTGGAGAGGCTGGAGGAGTTTTGATCTTTCTCCTCACTGCTCGACACAGCAGCTGCCTGAGCCTCTGGTGCAGCGACACTGGGGCGTCGACTCAAGTCCAGCAGGGTACATTTCTTGCCAAGTTTAGCATCTTTGGAAAACAAAAAAACAAAACTGTTTTATTGTATTGAAGAAACACATCTAGAGCTACTAATGTTTGGCATTCATTTTACAATTTGTTGTACTTAACACTCTTAAAAAAAGATAATCATGCAGTTTTCCTCTTACACAACCTCAAAAATGTGTTTTTGTCACTGCAGTGGATCTGCAGCTTGGCTAAACATTTGAAATAATAAGGTAAGGTAAAAGGTAATAAAAAAAAAAAAAAACATAAACCAACAGTATGATTATTCAAATATTTGGGACGTTTTTGATTTGCTTAACATAAGGACATCCAAAAGCAAATCGAAAGTGAGGCTTGAATGCAACACACACAATTTAATTGTTGAGATTGCTGCATAAGAGACTAAATCTTAGAGACTAAATAAAAAATTGGAGAAAAACACATTTTAGGCCCCTAAAGTCTCCCATTCCGGACCTTCCAGTTCTTTGCGGTAGTTGGGGTTTGTGTTGCCGGGAAGCTTGGGGTCAAACCGCTGCACATAAGTCCTACTGATCCAGCTCCAGCCTCCATAGCCGGTTACACGATACTCCTCTCCTTTCTGCTTCCACACCTTCAAGTAATACAAGATGAAGTATGAGTCATGGAGGGATACAACAACCTAAGAACGATGAACGTTTCCAACAGAGAAAAGCGAATCAGGAAAAACTGAAAAAACGAGTTTTAAGAGGAGGGCAAAGTTCCAAAGAGCGCTTAAAAGCTAAAGGTTACTCACATACTGTACTGATCACTAATTGTTGAGGGAAATGACTCATTGCAGAGCTCCACTGGCTGCATCAAAGAGCCCTTGATGGTCACTCACGCACAACATACAGTACACAGCATTGTTTCCCACAGCAAAGCCTCAGTTTTTTTCTGCACGGTAAAGTCTAGATCTACAAGTGGACTAGCCTGAAATATATCACCCTCATCCCATGGTTCGTATCGTTTTTATGTTGTGTTGACACAGACCACAAAACTAAATGGCTGGTTAACTTTTCATTAGATGAGGTAGCACAAAAATCATTCGAAATGAAAAGGGATTTTGGAGATAACCCTGCGCTTGTAAAAGTGTGAAAGGCTGAAGGAAAAAGTAAATATCATCCTAAATGCAATACATTTGGATTCCTAAGAGCAGGAAGTGATGTGTGAGGGTAAGCAGAATAATTATTTTGGTGATCGCAGCTGACAGAGGCAGCTCACATATTGACAGCTCAGTAATTCATATTTTGTTCATTTTTACCCCCCTCATTTATTTGAAGGTTTTGCTGAAAAGGGAAAAAATATCATGCATGTAGTCAGCAGTCAGATGACAGTACAGACCTCTTTGTATCCATTATGGGTGCAAACACACAGCGTTTATGCTCAGTATGTAATACAAGTAGGTGCAGGAGTGAAGAGGGTGTTCATTGTGTGTCTGAATTGCAAGTCAATATCTTAACAATATTGAAAACCAAGGATTTGTGAGTATGTAAGCGACATACCTGGTGTTTAATGGGAAAGGTGTACTTGACCCATGTGGCCTGTTGCATCGTCTCTTCATCCTCCAGCTTCTTCTCCCTCTTCTTCACCTTCTCCTTCTCCTCACGTTCAATGGATGTCATGCGATTCAACCTGAAATTGTTTTAATTGTCATACAGTGTAGCCTGTTGCTCTTACATTGTACATTCAGTGAATTCTACTTCTAGCAAGAATAGAAACATGGCTGTTAAAAGTATTTTTCCAATGTATGTAGCTATAAGATATATCCAAGTTAACTTAATCATTTTCATATTCAAAAACAACATTTTAGAAAACGTGTAATTCAAAAAATATTGTCTTAATGTAAGCTTCATGGCAATATATACATGGCAATATCTACATGTATCTTGCCTTAGGTGTAAGTAAACAACTGGGAAGCTTCTTGAGTAATGTAAGCGCATTAATTAAAGCCCTTACTAAAGATGAAAAGTGCTCTTGGAACAGGAAAAGAACATGACACTCACAAATGTTCTCCATGTTTCTGAAAAGCTCACAGTTCAGTCTCAAACACAAGCACACTCTGATCCCAACCTTGTAAATATTGGACAATGTCTTCTTTAAAGGGGCGTTGTGGTGTTGAGCAGTAGTAGAGGCAGAGGTGGGTGGCAGTGGAAGTGGACTTGCAGTCTAAATATTATGCCTCACAGCTAGGGTGGGCCTTTTGATCTGATCTGCTTATGATCGCCTCTGCCTGCTAAACTGAACACACACACCCAGTGTACATCATGAATGCTTGTGAAGTATTGAATGTCTTGCATCTAGACTGAAAACATATGGAGGGACAGCAACCTTATAGGACTCGCTTTCTTAGTTTGTGTTTTATATCACATTGTAAAAGCATATATAATGAAAGTACGTCCACACACAAACACACATGCACACACACACTGTTAATAAACTATGTGTGTACCTGGTGTGGCCCAGTGAGTCCTTCCAGACAGGCAGCATAGCCACAGGTTTGATGGCACACTCTAGGATGGCCAGAGCCAGCGCAAACTCTCTGGCCTTACTGCACATCTGAACAGCTTTGATCCAGTTGGTCCTATAAAACAAGAAAACAAACACTGAACATTTAGAAATGTCTCTCTTTACTTTGTACTTAGATTTTTTTTGGCCTATCCCAGTTTTAAGTTTTTTTACTAGTAAGGAAGAAGTGGCATAATTCTGGCCTTTTTGATAAATAACATAATTAAATTGAATTACTGAAAGGCACCAATGCCAACATGACTGACAACTAGGGAGGCATTCAGTGTTGACTGATAGTGTTGACTCAATTTGCATTTCAGTGTGGCATTGGAGAATGTTAAACTCAGGTGTTCATGCATCAAATTTGCAATGGCTAAATGTTATTTGCGGTCGGACAAGGAAGACTTGCATACCCATTTGCCGTTTAGATGAAAAAGCCAATGGCTGGACAAGACTCTTGCATTGATGTAAGAGCGCAGTGGGTGCTGGTGTACCGCACTCATGTATATTATCGGTACATCCATACAGATAACCTAGAGTATCAGAATAGTAATATACAATTTCCATATGACAGTGCCTGACTCTACCTGTGTGAGGCCCAGTTAGGGTGCATGAAGGGTGCTGGAACGTTGTTCTCCAGCTGGATGATGGTGATTCTCAGTGTGGAGATGGTCAGAACCTTGGAGCCATGAATAGACCCGTTCCACTTAAACTCTCCAGCTGGTGTCATGCAGAACTTGTGGGAGAGATGCCGCCTCTTGTCGTGGTCCTGATGAAAAAGCAAAAAAATATGTTTTAGAACCTACCAGCAATTTCAATCATCTTTGTTCGCACACCAATTACTAATCCCAGTGACTTGAATGTCTTGGTAAAAGTGGAAGAAACCCTTGCAATCATGAAGCAAAACGAATACCATAAGGGTCTGGAATCTACTGAGCCACCTTGCAGCTTATTCAATGCTTTTTTCTCTACTTTCAAACGTCGTGCTGCTTACCTCTCGGTGCTGGTGCTTGTTGAGTGCCACAGTATTGCTACTGTATTGATTATGATAGACGCGGTATTTCCCCTCCTGGCCCAGCTTGAAGAATGGACTGAGTGTCCCCTTCATCACCACCTCCTTCCCTCGCGTGCTGACACGGGTGACGTCACCTTGTGCATTTACTACTAGTATCTGAAGAGGTAGGGGGGGGGGGGAAGAGTCATTCAGATTTATTATAGACTGCCTTATGACAAGGGACATTTATATTCCACTGTAAAATGTCGCAACAAAAAAAAAAAGATCCTCATTCAAGATATTTAAATTACAGCCTGGTAAATGAGCCAAGTCACGCTCCTGCTTATCTAAGTTAAAGTCAAACTAAATCATCTTTTAATAATAGGTCAAAGGTTAGTAAGGGACACAATTAAATAGCCTGAAGATAGTTAGGTTAATCTCCAATTCTCTTCCACTAGGCCATTGCATAATTCTACATACATTGGCATGCTTTTGACCTGGGTGTTGGACACTATTCTCACCTCTTTGCCCTCCTTGAAGACCTTGTTGGCTTCATGAACAGCAGCAGCCACCTGTTGGCTCTTCATCTGGCTGAGTTTGCTCTCGGGGTTCCTCAGTCGGGTCACCATGCGAGTGGATGCGGACCCCCTACCGCCGGGACACGGCTCACCGTTAGCGTCATTACCGTCCCCTGAAAACCCAATACACCGTTCAGTCCAAGACAGATAAGCCTTTAACAGTCTCATAAATAGCACAGTCCATTGGAAAAGCTTTATGATGTGCAATGTGCACGGAAGGAATACTCAATTATTAAAAGTCATAAAACCGCCTTTCTCATAAGGTGATCAAATGTTCTGCTTGTGTGTTCTGCTTTAAGGGCTATTAACTTAATTAAATGTGAAAATGGCTTGTGTGAAACCGAGAGATACCCTTTTCTGGCATCATTTTAAGCTTGCAAAGGTGTTTTTTTTTTAATAACATTTGTTTAATCAAGAAGTAAAATTTAGATCAGAATCCCCTTTCACGATAGACACCCTAGCACAGCTGAGTGCCGTTTTCATCAGTATAATATAAATTAGACAACAAAAGAGAAGTCATTATTATATTGTCAAACCTATGTCATCAAGGCTGGCCAGGGAGGACTGGGAGGACTTGTCAGCCAGTTCTGGAGGTTCAGGACATCTTGTAACAGCCCCCATGCTGCTGTTACTGTTCTCCTCACTGGCCTGGGGCGGCTGGCTCAGGCTGGGGATACCATCTCCGCTGCCGGGGACAGAATCTGATGCTGGGTTTTCTGTTGGCAGACAGAAACGATTGAATGTCACCAGTTTTTTCTAGATTGTTTTCTTGCTGTTGTTTTTAGTCAGACATCTTTCAGGGTTTGCATAAATGTCTCAGCAAGGTATAGTTTTATACCTGGGGAAAAAAAGATTGAACTAGAAAACCAAGACACATAAAGCTGTCGAAAATGACCAATGTAGACTGAGCTACCACTTGTGCAGAACACCCTTTTTGGATGTTCTGCACAAGTGGTAGCTCGGTCTACATTTTTTTAAAGCATCATTAATGGGAAAGTTCCGAAATAATAAAGGCTGTGGCTCCCTCTACTGATAAGTCATGCGTAATGCAAGCACTGAAAGAGGAATGGCTCAATAAAAAGCAATGGGCAACCGATATAGAAGACTTATGCATAACTTACAACAACACTGAGAACATCAATGCATGGTGAAAACTGAATTAACTGAGGATGTAGATGTATAGATTATAACTTCACAGTGTTTCGACACAAGGCACTACATGAACAGTAATCTGGATAATCAGAGGTTCTAATTCAAAGAAAGCATCAGAAGAAAAGCTTTTAATTAAAAACAAGTATAGTGAGGGTTGGTTATAGTCACACTGGGTGCAGGGACAATGCTTCTGATTGAAAAAGCAATGGATGCAATCAGCGTCTCAGCTCTTTGGAGAAAAGAGTTTAATTACAAAACCGCAGAAAGTATTCCAAGGCTGACGCCGGGTATCATGAAGAAAACATTTAGAGAACTGAACACTAACGCCAACAGATGGGTTGAGAGCCACTTGGGGAATAAGGCGCAACAAACTGTCACTGATATGAGATTTATCACACAATTCAGTGAAGATACAGACAGTTGTAGTAGAGCAGATTCACAAAAGGAGTCTAAGGAGGTAAGCTTCTCCCTGAAGTGTCCTTGTATACCTTTGGTGCTGATAAATACCTCAATATTGGAACATCTTTCTATCAGAGGCTCTATGGTTTGGAGGCCATTGCCTTTCCAAGCCCAGGCTACAGCTCATGGTGGTGGTGGGGATTGTTTGTGTTGTGCAGGGGCACAAAGAAGTATAGGGCCATATGTAATGCTACTGCCACTTAGGGCTACTCAATTAATCGCATTTTAAAATCGCAATTACGATTATGGCTTGCAACGATTACGAAAACAACGTAGCGTAATTTTCGGACTATAAGCCGCGCCTTTTTCCCCATTTTTCGACGCTGCGGCTTATATAACGGTGCGGCTAATCTATGGATTTTTACAGCTAACGGCCACCACCTTTAACTCTATGGGCTCTATGGCCGGTCCGCGGACCCCCACCTTTAAGCGGCGGGTTCCAGCAGGAAAAGCTGGAGGCCGGAAAAGAGTGAGACAGGTAGCGCGCAAAAGTACAACTGGAACCGAGAGTGGTATGCCGCTGCTGCGGCTTATATTCAGGTGCGCCTTATAGTCCGAAAATTACGGTAATCTAAATAAACCTATTATTCTTTTATTATTATTTTATTTTTTTCAGTTGAATTATACTTAAAGTGAACATCAGCAATGTTGTAGATTTTGTATCTTATAATGCGTTAATAGCATGGAGACAATGGAAAGAAGAAGAGATGGGTAGTGTTGAAATAAAGTCACATTTTAACATCATCCATTGTCAATTGGAGAAAAATAAAGTGATGTAACTTTGTTTACAGTATCACCTTAAAGAAATGCATCTTCTTATATAACCTTTTTTAGGCGAATGCTCTCGAGGCCAATTAGCTTACCAAAGACGTTCAGTGTTTGGCTGCTCGTGCAATAAATACATTGTATTCTGTATAAGGGCCTATTTAATGCACTGAATCATTTGCATTCAGCAAAACATAGATACACATTTCAAATATGTCACTTGTGAGTGTTAAACTTGTCGCAGCAATTTAATTAATTTAGGACTCAAATAACAACAGCAGTTATTCTTAAATCAATAAGTAATTAGACCACTGTTGAGATGTACTTTTCTCCAAGGCTCAACACAGCGTAGCGTGCCGGTTCAGAGACCCAGAGGAAAAGTCTTTCACTTAAATGATCATCGATTCTCAAACGCCTTTTTCAGAATGTTTTGTGGAATTCAAAAAGCATAAATACCTCCACCATCCTTTTTCTCTTCCCTGGCCTCTTGTTTTGTTTCCTCCTCCGTCAGCTCTGCGACCTTGCCCTCTTGTTGCCCCTCGTCCCTCAACTTGGCCCCTTCATCTTCATTCTCCACATCCACCTCCATCTTCTCCTTCTCCAGCCGCTCTTTCTGGGCCTCCTCTGCAGCTCGTCTCTTCACCTCCTCCAGCTCCTCCTCCCTCTTAGCCCGCAACCGCTCCAGGATCTCCTCTGGATAAAAGAAGAACAACACGTCAACAACATTTTAAGACATAAGAAACAAAAGGCTGAGAGAATACAGTTGCAAGAAAAAGTATGTGAACCCTTTGGAACTTCCTGGATTTCTGCTTAAACTGGTCATAAAATGTGTTCTGATCTTCATCTGAGTCACAACAACAGACAAACACAGTCTGCTTAAGCTAAAACCACACAAACAATTATATGTTTTTATGTTTTTATTGAACACACCATGTAAACATTCACAGTGCAGGGTGGAAAAAGTATGTGAACCCTTGGATTTAATAACTGGTTGACCCTCCTTTGGCAGCAATAACCTCAACCAAACGTTTCCTATAGTTGCATATCAGACCTGCACAACGGTCAGGAGGACTTTTGGACCATTCCTCTTTACAAAACTGTTTCAGTTCAGCAATATTCTTGGGATGTCTGGTGTGAATCGCTCTCTTGAGGTCATGCCACAGCATCTCAATTGGGTTGAGGTCAGGACTCTGACTGGGCCACTCCAGAAGGCCTATTTTCTTCTGTTGTGGAACATCCAGGTGCTCTTTTGCAAACTTCAAACGTGCAGCAATGTTTTTTCTGGACAGCAGTGGCTTCCTCCATTTTATGACCAACTTATGCAGAAATCCAGGTAATTCCAAAGGGTTCACAGACTTTTTCTTGCAACTGTACATAGTCTTTGATCATTACAGTGATGATGAACACAAGTTGTGAGTGTTAAAAGCAGTGGTGTAGTGGGCAGGTTGACGGGGGTGGAGAGACACTATGGACGCGCTCGTGAACTGTCAACGGGGGGGGGGTACACTGTGGACCTGTCGCCTGTCAGCGCAACTTACATGGTGCCATTTAAAAAATGCGACTGCGCGACTGTCCCTCAAATGCGGGACACCTGGTCCGTACACACACACACACACACACACACACACACACACACACACACACACACACACACACACACACACACACACACACACACACACACACACACACACACACACACACACACACACACACACACACACACACACACACACACACACACACACACACACACACACACACACACACACACACACACACACACACACACACACACACACACACACACACACACACACACACACACACACACACACACACACACACACACACACACACACACACACACACCACATTTTTATTATAATTACTGTGAAATGTATTATGTTTTTGTCATTATTACAACAAAAACACACTTGCAACTGATAACACTGGCAATGATTTTATATTTATTAGACTATTAAAAAAAAAAAATCATGCTTCAAATAAGTGGGGGGACGGCGATCCCCCGCATCCAACAGCCACACTGGTTAAAAGTGTGTCTAAACATCCATATCCAAATCCAGAATACACACTTTAAAACAGTATAAAAAAGGCTTGAGAGAAAAGCCAGTGATGTTGAATGATGTTGTTTTCAACAGGAAATACATCTCAAATGAAGCAGATTCTAGTTATGGATGGAAAGAAGGAGACAGCATCGGAGTAAAATTCAGTGCAAGATTTGAAGTTTAAAGAAGAATTTAAACTAGTAGACAAAGAGGATAGGTTTTTGGGGGCCGCATTACACAATGCTTGAACTTGTGTTTATCTTCCAACAGACCTCCTTGTTTAGACTTCACAAATAGAAGCAGCAAGAGACTGTTTATAGGAATGATAGTACGTGATTTGCATTTCAAATGTTTGGTAAATATACATGCTTGTAGATGTTGACTTCATGACCTGCTGTAAACGTCACAATAAAGTTAGATTCTAGTGTGAAAGAACACAATTGCATTATACTGTGTTTACAACTGAGCAAAACTGTGCTATATTTGAAACAGCATTAATAGGGACACACTGAGGGATAAGCATGTTGGGTTAATGATACAAAATGGAAGACTGCAAAGTCCTTAACCAGTCGGACTCATATGTAGCATCAACATTAAAGATTGCATTTAAGGTGAGCAAAATAAAGCCTACATTTGCACTGTGCAATATCACAAAAAACACAGGACAAACATTGAAAAATACTGCTCTTGAAATTAAAATGCACAGGCAAAGAGGAAACACAAAGAAATGTCAATGAACTCCAATCTGCAATGCATCACTAAAGCTGTGTGTGTGTGTGTGTGTGTGTGTGTGTGTGTGTGTGTGTGTGTGTGTGTGTGTGTGTGTGTGTGTGTGTGTGTGTGTGTGTGTGTGTGTGTGTGTGTGTGTGTGTGTGTGTGTGTGTTACAACAGCTTTAAAGTTTAGACTCTGCAGAGTTTATTAAACATCTAGGTGTGTGTATCATCATTTTCTGTCACTGTTAGGTTCACCTCAGTTTTGCCAAAACTGGAAACAATTGCTTGTTTATGATATTTCTTTCTTTGTTTCAACATTGCTGGTATACAAAACAAAAGACAGACAGGGCTAACACATAAAGGTGTATCTCGTAACCAGGATTAACAGTCGCAGGGAGAAGAATAATAACAATAGAGAGAATATATCTTGTCTACACTTGTGCCCAAGTTGGCCCAAATCCCTCATAACTCTACAAATCTTAAAGGTCCCATGTCATGGCCATTTCCACTGATCATAATTCCATTGTTGAGGTCTACTAGAATAGATTTATATTGTGCAATTTTCCAAAATCACTTTGGTTTCTCATACAGCATCTCTGTAAACTACATGTATTCACTGAATTTCACTCTCTGCCTTTAACGGCTCGTTGGATCCAGTTGATCCTCGTTGGATCCAACGGCTCCAGTAGCTCCAGCCCCCACCCTTCCTGTGAGCACAGTGTGCTCTGATTGGTCGGGACGTTGTGAATCGCGCTGAGCTCCGTGGAGGTGTGGTTTCCTTGTTTAGCGATAGCCAAACACAGCCAAACTCACCCTGAGCACACACAAAGTCACAGCCGAAGTAAAAACAATAAGTGTGGCTTGATATTGAGTAAGAAAAAGGTTGATAAACACTGTGAGAATGGGTCTGCAGAGAGAATCCCAACTGTCTGTTATCAGCCTGCAGCCGGGGAGGAGAGATCAGCAGAGCTGCATGCACTGAGTGTGAGGAAGTCCGTGGATTGGTCAATTTGGACCTCCATTTGGTTCCGGGTAACGCATGACATCATGAGTTACCCGGAAGAATCAATGGACAGTGACGTATCTTCAACGAGGCGTTTTGGGGGAGGTATTTTCTGTGTTAGAGTTTCACTCGCTACAGGGTGTACTTTGAGGGTTTTGACTCTGCAGACCGTTTACATGCATAAAAACCTTCATAACACACAAGGGGACGGGTAATAACCGGAAAAGCATGACATGGGACCTTTAAATCTCTCCAAGAAACTGAGCCTAAACAGGGCAAACTGATTTTAAAAGACTATCTGCTTACAACCCTTATTATTACACACACACACTCAGATTTTTCATGTTTAAGGATTCTATTGCAGTCTAATAGATTAGTTGTCAAAACAGCAGCCAAATGTGCTAACAAAAGCGGGTCTAAAGCATAAGGGGAAGCACTTCTCAGTCATTAAGTGGTTTTTCCAAGCACTTTTTTGACAAACGCTGTATTCATCGGTGGCATTCAGTCTTTGTATGACTGTATAATCTACTTCCTGTGAGTGCAAAGGTTAAAGTTGGCTGTAAGTGAGAATCTTTTATTTATCTGTGCACAAAAGATGCTTGACAGAAGTGTTGATTTCCAGGTAAAATGTTGCTTCCTAAGTAAAAAAAATTCCCCATTGAAATCAGGACAGCAGAAAGCTTACACATCTTCCGGAACAGACTGAAAACTCATCTCTTTCGACTCCACTTCAAGCGATTGAATTACTAACCAAGCACTTATATACTAATAAAGGACTGGCTTATCTAAAGCCAGTTGAGTAGCACTTGAAATCTGTTGGCTCTATGAAACCTGACCTACTTATATGATTCTGTTTTCTTCAAGTTTGTATCTTCTTGGTCGAATGCACTTACTGTAAGTCGCTTTGGATAAAAGCGTCAGCTAAATGCAATGTAATGTAAACACCACATACAACAGCACTGCCGCTTAATTGTTCTGAAGGTCTACTGCACCACAGACTGAATGCTATAAACATGTTGTGCTCATAGACAGAAAAGGGATGAAGGGAAGCTTGAGTGCTGGACACTGGCCAAAATGGGACGAGAGTAAGGTTACATAATAGCTTGGTTGATTCCTATGGCCCAACCATCTATGACTGGGTGGCATTCATTAGTATAAGAGGGGAAACAGGCAGAGGATTGGGAAGAAGGAGAAAAAAGGATACTTTGGGCCTAAGGAGATCCTTCTTACACTGATACCATAATCAAACTAAGGCACAGAAAGCCCGTAAGCTTTACTGACAATTGTTTTGTTTGTTTCTTTTAACCAAGAAAGAATGAGGAACTCTTTACCATTAGCAGCAGTGAGGAAACACTTGTTGCTGCCTCGGGCCTTGTTGGTGAGGTCCTCGGTGATGTCCATGTGAGCGTGCACCTCCTCTCTTATCTCCTCGAGCGCTGCGTTCAGGTCGGCCTCCCAGTACTCTTTATCCAAACCCTCGAAGAGCTCTGCTAGCTGGACCTGGGAAGAACACGGGTAGGGAAGAGTTCAGTAACTGCAATGCAAATTGTCTCAAAGCTACAACAGACATACAAAAACTGGGACTTTTTAGATTTGTATTGATAATTAAATCAAAAATCAAAAATCTGTACTGTGACACATAAGAAATTAAGAAGAGTAACAGAGTCTTTAAAAACTAAATATTTTAGGCCAAGGAATGATGGCTGAGCTCTATGGGGAGGGGCTGTTGACTTTATGTATTATTTAGTTCATTTCTTGTTTCCTGGGTATGTATGTATACTAGGGATGCCAGCGAATATTTGTTACAGTCTCCATAATCAAACATTATTTTTAAAATTCGATTTTTGTTATATATCTTTTTATTATTATTTATGTTTTTTTTTTTTTTTCTGGCTTAGTTTCAACCAAAATATAGACTAATGCTAATAATAGTATTAATAATTGTAAATGGCCATTGGTCACACCACCAGTTTGTTTTACTGTAAGCTTGGAGGAAGCCAGCAGCGCAGGCTGCGCAGAGTGCACTCTGCGCAGCCCTTTGCTGCGAAAGAAGAGTTCCTCGTGGAACTACTTCAAACTGACAAGTGCAAATGAGGTCAAGTGCAAGAGTTTTGGTCGAATAATCGATTATTATTCGCCAGGGCTGTTCGATTTTTGATTTTGATCATGGTCAGTTTCTGGCATCCCTAACGTATATGTGCATGTATGTATGTGTACATGTGTATATATAATTTCCTTTATTGTGACTTGGTTTCATCATGTTTGTGAACCATGTCTGCGCTGTGCTGGATTGTTGGGAAATGGGGAGGAGGGGGGGGGTTAAAAATGTAAAAAATGTAAAACTTGTGTATGTATAAATGTAACATTCTTACCCCTAGTAAGAGAAACAATGAGTCGTATTTACCTTGGTGCTGTAGTACCAGGTGGACTTGTCCTCCTGCTCGCCATCCTCCTCACTGGAAGGGGGACATAAGACAAGAGACATGAGGGGAAAGGAATTAGGAGACACAGCAGTGAGGGGTAGATGCCACCCAAAATGAATAATAGCTTTACAGACTGTGGGCTAAATGGGACAAGAAGCGTAATCTACTTTACAATCTGTCACTACACGTTTACAATCAGGTATAACCAATATAAAGGTTTTGGACAATATTGTGATATTTGCTTCTCCCCATATACTCAGCTTGACTGCAGTCAATGAGATTTATTTAAATGTATGCGCATTTCCCCTGAGAAAAAAAAAAATGCTTAAGCTATACATTAATCCGAGGCTACAGTTTATTTTTAATGGCAACAATTTCTCTTTAAAGCGTTCCAGGTAATGGACAATCATTTTGTCCGTCAGATTCATCCATTGTGTTTGCTGCTACTTGACAAATGATCAATAACATAGTGGACCTTACACAGTGCATGTGTTCATTCCTATTTTGATCCCTCTGTGGTGATCCAGCCGTTTTCATGTCATAGAGAAGGAACTACATAACCAAAATAAAATGAGCCGGTGCGAACAGCTGAGCAAAACATGCAAGGTGTGGAAATCAGACTATGATTTCTTCAGTTGTGCTTCCTCATCTCACTTTGCCAGACTTGTCAGTATGTAAAGTGACAAGGAAGCCTATTTTATGTAACGGCCCGTCCACACAGCGGCGTGCGTTGACGCTTCACCATTCACTTTGAAAGGGGTGACGTCACTTTTCGCCGAACTGCATCGTGGGAAGCGACACGAAGCGTTGCTGGCGTGGCTCGCTACAAAAGTTGAGCAGTGTTCAACTTTTGACGCCTCGGCAGAAGCGTCAGCCAATCTAATCATATGCCAGTACAAGCTCTAGCCAATCAAATCGCTGCTTGTGTGTCAGGGGCGAGAGATTCATGTGATTGGTTGTTGGTCGAGTTTCAGACACGCCCGCCGGCAAGCATCAACACACGCCGCTGTGTGGACGGGCCGTAATGATCAAAAGGATGCAAATATTAGATATATAGTACGGTATTCATATTTTGCAAGTGTACAACATTTGTAAATACAATATATGTGCACAAGTCTTGGTAACAATTTATATTTTAAAACGAACATAGTGTTTCCCAGAACAGCCTCTCAGAGCCAGTTCACATTTGGTTGTTTGTTTGAAAAATCTCAGAAACGTTGGCTCCCCACAGTGATGAGGAAACGTTTGAGTTGATTTGAAAAGTAACTTTAAAACAACGTTTTAATATTCTAAGTAAGCTACAAAAGCGAAAATTATTCTGAGTGTTTCCAATACTTTTATAGTTTGCGGCATGGCCCTACTTTATACTATTCAAAATAATTGAAGCACTAAGTATTTATAAAATCTGCTCTATCTCCCAGAGTTGTTTATGAAAATATGTGAAGCTGTAGGGTGCAGAGGGACTCGGCAGCAGTTGGACTGAGCTTCTACCCCACACAATAAGTAACATTGAGGAGGGCATTTTTAGAGTTTCAGAGCGGCAGCTAGAGATTGTGATATTGTAATATTTGAGAGCTTTCTGCTCAGCGTGGCCCATGTCGAAGAACTGAGAGGAACCTGAGGCTGTGTAACAGTTATGTCTATTCAGCACTTCACCAGAGGCATGCATGCAGTGTGCGAAAAAGTACACGTCCCACCGTCCGGGACGTGTTATTTACAATATCGGACAAGTAGATATTTCAATTGACTTGTCCGGCGGACAAGTGACGTTTTTCGCCCTGATTGATTTATTGATAAATTCAGTTTACAGAAGGCAGAACTCATTCGCAAATTGTCAGTGTCCGCCATTGTTTGTTTAGAAATGTTAGTTTCGGTTCTGCTTGTCGATTCCTAAGGGAATGCATCTCGCCGCTTTCTGTACAGTTAGGGCGGGGCGGGGCAGCGCTGGAAGTGTAGCACAGTGGCAGGGTTGGGAAGCAAAACTCTGTTCCGAGTAGGAACAAATAACAATTGTCCGGTACCGGGATTAATAAGAGTTGTGGGGACAGGAGGCGAGGCCGAGCCCCGCGGACCACAGCTCTCTCTCTCTCTATTCTCCGGATCAGCTGTTCGCTGCATGGTGCAGCTCAGCGTCTCTCTCTCTTTCTACACACAGCGGATCCGCTGCCCGTTTAACAGCCTCATCTTTTTCAAACTTTCTTATGTTCTTTCTCTAATACGTAATGAAGGTTATTAAGCGTTTTAGCTCCTGTGTTGTTAATATTGACCGCCATTTCCTTTATGAAGTGAAGCAGCCTCCCTGTGTCCTCGCGCTGTCCTCACATCCCCGGACCCCCAGACTCGGAGGAGCACAGGGATGTCAGTATTGTTTATGAAGCAGGGTATAGAAAGTACATTATTGAAATGAAAATACTATTTATTTACTTTTACAAACAGTGAGCAGCTGGGCAGCTGCAGCATGTAATACACATGCGTAAGGACATGTGTAAGCGTGCAAGCGTCTTTGAGTTGTAGAAAAGCGCTAGGCCTTATTATTAGGCTACTAATAAGTAGCCTAATAATTAATTATTACTTATTATTATAAGCTATTATTATTAGCCTATTATCATTATATTTAAGGCCTAGCGCTTTTCTACATAGGCAGGTATCAGGCAGGTTGCAGTGTAACATCAGAGGAGACTGGGCCAATTGTACATTCTCAAACTGCACCACTTAGAACTAACTAAATAATGAAGAGATTATTTTTATATAATTGTATTCAATAACCATAAGAAATTAAACAGTATGAAGTGATTTTTAAAATAGGAATACAGATTTGACTTAATGTTTTCATAAATATATTTTTCTCCCACTTTATCATGGGACTTATTTTTACCCTCTCAAAGAACCGAAAATAACCAGAATCGAAAAGCAGAACCGGAATCGTTCGAATCCAAACGATACCCAACCCTATGTGTGAAAATGTAAAATACGATGGCGAAGAAGAAGATTCCAGTGGCCCCAATTTTTGTCTTCTGTAATTCTGGACAAGTGAAAAATGTATTCGGACAAGTAAATTGCCAAACTCACTTGTCCATGGACAAGTACTCTCTAAAAACTTTTTCTCACACTGGCATGTACACACACATGCACCTTAGTTCTTTGCACATCATTCATTGCACGTACATCCAGTCACACAAACATTCCTCTGTGCACACTACTTATATGCACAAACACACCCAGCCTCTGAAGGGAAGTGGAGATCAGTAACGCAGCACCTGCTGGGGGCCAATTTAGAGAGCGAGCTAAGTAGGAAAGAGGATAACGTGTCAAATGCAACACTTACAGCTGGGGCCACCTACCCTTTTAAATCTTACATTGTTCTGGTGATCCATGCTCTTTTATGGTTTATGTAGCGGGCCTGCTGCTGCTGCTGCTGACCACGCACACACAGACCATCTGTGACTGCTCAATGCCAAGATCATTTGCGAACGTATGGGACCAATACTGCTGATGGTGAGGTTATGTTAAATCCTATAGACGCACACAGTTATTTTTGTTTTATGAAACAGCCTCCATGCGGGTCTGTATGAGGCCTTAAGCTTGTGGTATGCTTAAACCTAGCACCTGAGCGCACAATCATTTTCATCGCTTAAAGTAATACTCTCATCTGCTTATCAGTGTGGGTCACACATGACCCCTCAGCTGATCTGGCTTGAGCTCAGCTTGGACAGAGCCTGCCATTGAACCGCAGACAATGTCATTTAAAGTTATGAACATTTCTGAGTGTAAATAATAATGTGTATGAACTAATCTTTGTGTCATCTCCTGTGATAACATTCTCTCATGAACAGAGGGGGATCAAATAATTGTTGAACACATGCACAGTAAAGCATGGGTCTTCTATATTAACAATCTTTAGATAAGGGTCTTCGACAAAGTAAACTGACGCACAAATACTGTGCTACATCAGCTGCATTGACAGCTGCTGCAGTTCATTACAGTCCCAGATTGTGCAAAAGAGAAATGACTTTATCTCTGTTCTTTACCTGGTGTTGTTTCTAATTATACATGCAGATGGTTTGTGACATTTACAAATACTTTCTATGACACCAAATTATATGATAACTTTGGAGACCTTGCTTTTGAGCAGATTAGAGCATGCTTAGTCTTGAAGTTAAATACTGTTTATAATCGACGACAAAATAAAATCATGGGAATTTTGGGTAGATGTGCAAGTTGATTGTGTGTTTTTAGTGTACTACAAATAAGCTTTTATTTCTGGAGGGGACCCTTAAAAAAGGAAAGAAGCACTCCAAGAGAGTAATGTTTGCATTTCTTTTGAGGAACTATGACTAATATCTTTGTTGTTTATAAATATGCAAGACTGTAACAAGATAAAGTCCCTCCCCCTGACACATGTACTTTTGAAGTCCATGTAAATATCTTGGCAAATAACTAAAGCATGGTAGACTTACACAACAATGCGGCGATTAAGGAACCAGTATTTGCGGTTGTGTCGATCGTATCCGACTGGTAGTTGTCGGATGAACGGTTTGCTCTTCTGCAATTCTGGGATGCAGTCCGCCACACCGGGTACCTTGTGTGCCACACACACCTCACATTGCCACTCATCCTCAGGCACTTCCAGCAAAGGCGGCTTCACACACTCCAGATGGTAAACAGCTGAACATGTCTCACAGCACAGCAGGTCACCAAGGCGGTGGCATACTCTGCAGTGGTCGTCGTAGGCAACCACACCTTCTGACATTAGCTCCTCTCGGGCAATGTTGGTCGCCAAAAACTGGTCCACCAAAAACTGCAGGACTTTGATTTTGCTCTCTAACGGTTCATACGGGTAATCCTCAGTCTCCTGGAGAGGCAGAATGTGCCGGTACTCCGGGTCGCTCTCACAGTACGCCCGCACCACCTCCGGCCAGGTCATACCATCCACAAAATA
Source organism: Notothenia rossii (assembly GCF_949606895.1). Lineage (NCBI taxonomy): Eukaryota > Metazoa > Chordata > Actinopteri > Perciformes > Nototheniidae > Notothenia > Notothenia rossii. The sequence goes on along the minus strand of NC_136912.1, from coordinate 17,625,599 downwards.
CAGAGTGGAGTTGACAGAGTCCTTTACGTCGGTGGGACCAAAAGTGGTGTTGGAAGTATCCTCCTCTCTGAGAATAGCTTTGAGCAGGGAGATGTGCATCTCTGCCAGCAGTGTGCACTGCTCCTGGCTGGCCACCGCTGCACAGAAATCCTCAAAGCGGAAAGGGGAGAGGCGCAGCACAGAGCCAAAGTTGCGGAGGACTTCGTAGACAGCGGACACATTGAGGAGCTGTGAGGTAGGAACCTGGAGGTCCTCAGAGGACTTAGGAAGGTCCAGGGGAGGAATGTCCTTTGCCTCAAAGATGGGAGACTGCGGTTGCAATGCCCGACTCCTTCTCCGGCCTGCAAGAAGTGAAAGGAAGAGAGTTATGGGTGAGAAGAATAATGGCAGAAATAAAATGAAGAGCTGTGTTGGTTTGCATCAACACAAAATAATTAAACAGGGTAAGTCTGTTAACGATAGGCCAATTCAACTTAACGCTTGAACTTATTAGCATCCATGATGCCCTGTTATAATGCACTCTCGGACTGATTTTACACTCGTACGGGAGGATACCAATCAAAAGCTCCAGGATGTTTTTTTTAAAGCGTGATACAGAAAAGTCAAATTACAAAAAGGTAGACAAGCACCTTCTTCTTCTTTTTGCTACCGTGTAATGGTGCCAATGGGGCAGCTGATGTATCATACCTGATCCTTCCCTCTGGTGTCAGTGTACGTTACACTATTCTGAAAACACTAATAAGAAGTGAGTTTACATTTGTATTTGAGTGGGTATACTGGGGTTCAAGTTTGCTGGTTCATTATACAGCATCAAACACATGGATCTTGTGCAAGAGTGGTATGTGTGCAGGTTTGCATAATAGCATAGAAATGAGTGTCTGCCTGTGCATTGCAGTAGATGCACCAAATTACCTAAAGACCATTGGGTTTACGAAAGACCCCTCACACTCGGCTGCACAATGCTAGATGTTGCCATGTTAACGTCTTTAAAAAAAAGCAGTTTGAATGGCCAGTGGAAGTTGAGAGGCATGTGATTAATCCTTGAACTACTTAAATGGCATCTAAGCCTGTACAGAGTGTAGTGAAGTGTTAAAGGTTGACAAATCAAGAGATGGAATCTACAGTCAATCTACTTCCAAAAAACATTTAAAGAAAAAGAAAGAAATGGCAAAATCTGATGCTACAGAGATGGCAAAATTGTGAGCTTTACTGTAGAATAGATATTGAAATATTCGAAAGTCCCATGTCTGCATGACCCTTTAATATTTCTACTAATCATATGTAAAATGATTTCCATGTGATTGCACAGAGCTTTGAAAGCAATGCTTTACAAAGTTTACATAATACACTTGATGTCAAATGATTTTTGCATACACCACTTTATTAGCAGTATTGTCCATAATTGGGACCATGGTAGCTCTAATTTGCTCACCTGATAAACGAAGCGGTTGCCATGGTAACGGTAGACCACTAATAATGTTGGTGTTTGCAACAAGTGAAAAAAAGGCGCCTCTCTTCAAAACAAAGCCCTGAAAAAGCCATTAAGCAGCATTATGCAAAAACAACGTGATCTAAAATAGAATTATAAAAAAGGTACAATTGTTTAATGATAATGCATAAATAAAATACCTTCATTTATAAAACCACTATCATTTAGTAATAAACAGTCTAAAGAAAAAAGACAGCTATGAACTGTCAATCCGAGGCCAATAGTTAACTATGTTAAAAAATACACGTGTGTTGATCAAGTCTAAATAGTAGAAACTGTATTTATTGTACTGTGCCAACACAGGTACAAATGTTAAATTAATGACATGATGGGAAGATAAAATAAAGTCTAAAATAAAATGACGTTCCCAATGTGCTCTGAAACACCAAAAATACAGCGCGCATGAAAAGGTCCCGTTAAAAACAAAACACGAATAAATTATTCATAATGAAATGACAACAAAAATGTGCTGATCCTACAAAAAGTCAAAATAACGAGAGCCGGTTGGAGCGTGGATCAGATCTGAAAACCAGTGGCAAGCAGAGCACACGGTAAACAAAGGCCTGTTTCTGAGTGCAAGCTCCATTTTGAACAATGCGGCTTGCTTTCTGTACTGAGACATAATATAATAAAATGCACACTCTAAGTTGTGCAAATATGCTGTGCTAGAGTGCGTGCACTTGCAAACCCACGTACCTGGGGTGCTACCGAGCGTGCTGTGGCTCTTAAAACTACTCTCCGTACAGTAGCTGGCATCATCCTCATCTGGTAGTTCCTCCAGATAGTCAGACTCGTTTCCCAAGGCCTCCTCTTCTTCAAGATCCGACGAAGGGTTGTCGTTAAGGAGTTCATCGTCGTCTGACCTGTAGCTTATATTATCATCCTCTTCGTCGCTGTTGTCGTCGTAGACCACCTTGGTTTGAGGCCGCCTCACCCCTCCTCTGCTGCCGCGGCCGCCTCTCGACCCCCTGCCTCTGCTTCTGCCTCCTCTGCCCCGCGACACCGCGGACACCGCCGCTGTGGAGCCTCCAACTTTCCTGCGGCCCCGGGACGAATGAAAGTTCTCTCGGCCGGAGATGTCTGTATCTACCTCCGCAGAGCCAGTCACACAAACGCCAGCAATGCCACCCCGTCCCCGGCCGCGTCCTCTGCCTCTTCCCCGTCCCCGCATCCCTCTACTCCTGCTGCCCCGAGAGCCGCGGACTGGCCCGGGTGAACCCTCCCGCATCACGGCTGCTTGTTTGGGCGGCCTTCCTCTTCTCCCCCTCATTGTGGGAGAGAATCTGTTCTGTTCCGCTTCAATCTCGCTGCTCGGGTGAGCCACGCACAACGGAGAAAAGCGGGGGAGAAAGAAACCAACGGGTCTGGTGACGGTTCCAGATAAGTCTCCACCAAGCCCCGGTCTCAATTTAAGAGCAGAAAGCTCAAACTGAATGGCCGGTGTCCCGCTCTGGGTCGCCTGCAGACGCCATTTTTCTACTCAGCTCTCCCTCCGTTGAAAACACAGCAGGCCTCAGCCTCAGAGCTGCGTGAAGCTAACCGCGAATACCAGTGGCTGTACCGGAAGTTGAGCGCCATGCCCTTCAAAGTAAAATAATATTGAAAACGAAAAAATACTAATTATGAGTAAATACCGTTGTATACAGAACAAAGCATACATATCAACCAATATTAAATTAAATATTTGTGTCAAATGCCATTGGTTATATATAAAAAAGTCCAACTCCAAACGCATTTGTTTTAACGACTTAACTGTCACAAATCGGAAAGTCCGTGTTTTTTCTTGTAACTTCACACAAACAGGCTTGAGTGAATGCAAGATCACGTGACTCACTATTCTACAATAGATGCAAATGCCGTCCTAGTTCATAAAATCAGTTATCCATGCACAGGGTTTATGCCAATAGCACTTAATTAGCGTTGACTGGTTCTGGTGGGTGGTTTAGACACATGTGGGTGCAGCGCATACAGTGAAACACAAGCTCTAATTTTCCGCCATTTCGCCATCGTCGTCACAGCAAAACAAGGCGAGAAGATATAAGCATCCGACATTGTGCTCGTTTACATGAACCCAAACAAGTCGTTAAAAAGTTAACAGCACACATAGTTTTATGTCAAAATGCATGCAAAAGTGTGAAACAGCTGTGCATATCTTCTTTCAAAAAATGGCACGTTATATAACTTCTTTCGTTTAGTTCAGCCAGTTCATTTAACTGTAATCTAGGAACGATGCTGAGCTCCAGTTGAACACACGCACTGATGATGATCATGATGTATAGCCTACATGTAAAATGCAACTTTTGCCGCCATAATATCTTAGTTAGCAGAGATGTAAAATCGTGAGGAAATCAACAAGTTTACTGAACATTCTGCTTTATTTTCGATGACAATTTGACTTAAACTGTACACGAACCAAGTTCCTAATGCATAACACTTGCAGCCTACTAGCATGATAATTACACGAACCAATATAAGGATGATTCTGGCAAACTATATTAATGCATAGTTCATATTTTGTCAGATCTAGAGGACTGAGATGCTTTGTAGGCTAATCCAGTTGTGTGGTTAAAGCGGTGGATTGATTTCCAATTAGGTTTGTTTGACAGCTCAGTTTCAAATGACGACCACATGTTTACACTTTGTTTACTATGATCAATAAGTAAATGTAGCCCTTAAGAAGAGGCGGTTACTTTATCTTGTATGATTGGCATAAAAGAGACAGTGGGCTAATTGCACATGTATGTTGTTAGAATTTATTAAAAAAATAATAGTCTTTCTAATATCGGAAAGATCTGATCTGATAAAAGTGTTGAACTGATGACACGTCCAATATAATTAAATACAATTAATACACCGAAGACTACTTTGTTGAAGTAGATCGATTGAGCTTTGTTGACATATCGCGATACACAGTCGAATAGCATCATCGTCGCCTCTCAGGTGAGCGCTAATTGAGCAGACTGCTCCACCACCCGATACAGTTTTACCCATGATCAGCACTTTGCAGAGTGAATATTATATATTCTCAAGTCTTTGAAGATGTTTACGTTTCAAACTCTAACATATTGGTCTTTTCTCTAATTAAAGTGTACAAAACATGCGAAAGAACAACCACTAGATGAGTTCAATCATTAACCTTCCTTACCTGAATGCTATTCACATGGCAACAAAACCTGATAAATAATGTTGATCATTCTGATGTTCATAGCAAATTAGTTTCAAAATGTCTTCTGTTTGAATGTGGTAATGAATATTGCCTTAGATGACAGGTTCTCAAATGGACCGATAAAAGCTCGCCCTAACTAAACTTAACTGATTGATATTTTTTTCACAACTTAGATTGGTAGATTTGTTGTTTAGAAATTACCCAAATGACACATAACAACATTTGTCAAAATAACATTCCTTCCTGTAATTAAACCCCCAAGACCTGTATGTGGACTTTTTGTTTCTGCCTTTTTTAGCAGAAGGTGCTGAGTGCAGCTGCCAGGTTGGCTAAGCTGCCCATTTTTTATCAAGCTGTCAGTCTTGTTCACTAAAGGCAGCACCCCAACCTGAAGTCTGTGTGTGTGGAGCTGGAGAGAAGTGTGACTGCTGTGGTTTCACCTGTCATTGTTAAACTGGAGCCTCAGAGTGAGTATACCGTCCGTACTATCTATCTACTTTATGTACTTATACTTTATTATATATATTGCTCATATACCTTGAATGAGGTTGTAAGTCATAATGGAAAGGAGACTGACAGTTATCTTCCATTTCAGTTGCAGTAACAATTATTATCATTTCCGTTAAACAAGTTCTAGTTCTAGTTAAAGGCTGTTGAATAAATTATTGATTGGCTATAATAATTGTTTTACATCTAATATACATAAAAGGTAGATGTGGGCTCTACCACAGGGCACTTTTCCACAATATGGGGCCCTAGCAGAATAAATAAGGAGGACAGAATGCTAAAGAAAATATTTGATCATCTTTGATAAATAACTTATTAACTAAATGAAATCATTAGTAAACACAAAATGGTGTTTAAGTTCAACAGGCCTATTATTACTGACAAGGTAACATTTCCGCTCCTTGCAAGTTCATACAGTTAAAAAAGGTTTACGTATGAACCGATATTTATAAATGAACAAATAATGTATATTTACTTTATAATATCTTTTAAGGTGGAGGTTTGAAGAAAAATATAATGCCGACATTTCAGTTATAAGGTCAACATCTCCTGGAGACTATTAAAGAAACTTTTCAGTAACAGCTTCATTGTCTGGAATATTTCCACAGTTTCCATTGCTAATGATGTTGCATGTAGAAGTCTTGACTGGCTGGAGACAGCTTTCCCAGTGCTGCACACACCCACTGAGCAGGTTACCTCTTCCTTATACTCTTACAAATCTTAATGAGCACCACAAATTCTCATACAAAAAAGACACCAGAAGCTACAGACAACAGTCTCTTGTTTTTTTTTCTGTCTCATTCAGGTTGTTACCACTGCCATGAACAAGATGCATGAAACCCTGGATGTGGTGCAGCTAATGGGACTATGGACATGTGTGGAGCACACGGTGGCCTGGCTGAGGGGCGGGACACAGCAGGCTGACGGACAGGCGGACCAGTCCCCTGTGAAGAAAGCCATCAGCGTGGCACTGGACTCCGCTCTGATGATATCCGAGGCTCTGGTGGACCGAGTGCTTCCTCCCACTGATGAAGATAAAGGTGCGTTATGTAGTTACTGATGGGAAACGCTCTTATCTGGCACGCTGCCGTCCATCAGTACAAAAACCTCCTGCCACCAAGACGTGCTGTGAGCTACTGACCTCCTCAACGAGGGACGGGACCCCACTGATTTAAGACTCTTAACTAAGTCTCAACACTAAGGCACATCTTGTTACATGTTTCCTTCCTTATACTCTGTACTGTGAAGCTTTGCACAATCCTACAACTTCTAAAAATGAACTGCTCTTCCACATTTAAATGCATTACATGTCGTATTCCTTTAATATGTTCTTACTTGTAACATTTACATTTATTTTCAATATTTGTGCATTTGTTTATGTATGCACAATTATACACCAAAACAAATTCCTATGTATAAACATGATTCTGAAAACCGCCTGACCAAAACTTATGTTGAACTTGTGTTCTTGCTGACTTTGCAGAGGAAGAAGCTCACTGGATGGAGGGTTTTGAGGCGGCCATACTGGGGAGAAGCTTCCCCCTGCGGCTGGTGTCATTCTGCCAAGATGCAATATTTTCAGGTGTGCTACCTGTGAGTAAAGTTTATAGGGATAGTTCAACATGTTGGAAAATATGATTATTCACTTTATTACCAAGATTTAAATAAGAGATCTAATATCTCTCCAATATCAGTCCATTTAATATAAGGCTTGTTCCAGATGAACAGTGGGCATACGAATTCACATTATATGCAATAAATCTGCCTACCAGACTCCCAAAAAAAAAAAAAGAAGGAGATATTTGCAGTAGATGCTTACATTTAGAGTTTTTTTTTAATGAAACACATTTATTTTAAAAACAACAAATAAAGAACTTACTCTTGGTGGACCTTTAGTTAATAACTAACTAATAGATGTTAGTAAATTCACAGTTTGTTTTTTTTTTAAACCAACTTCTCACAAAAAGGAATATATTGTAGAAAATCACCAGTTACTATTGAACACACTGGGAGATCCCCCAACAATGAATCATTTGCACAGCACAATAATTAAGTATCCACCAGCTTGAGCTATCAGCATGGTTTGTCGGCGTTTTTGGTGCAGTTCTGAAAAATCTATAAAAGTTATCTTAAATATCATAACATTAATAGCCATTAGGAATTCAATCATTCACACTTTTGCTTTACCTTCTGAACCAACTTTTGCTTTAAAAAAAACAAACTGTAATATATGGTACTTTGTCATCTTCTCAACAGGTCACGGAGAATTTGTCTTCAGCTGTTTCAGGACCTTCAGACCAAATGCCTGACGTTTGCGTGGAGCATCAGGACGCTGCCTCAGCGTCAGCCTTTGTCTGTGTTCGTCGTTATATCCCAGATGTACAACTTAAGCAGAAGTGCCCACCAACCAAATATCAAGTCTGACCAGGATAGGAGTTTTCTCAATGCCACCGAGACCTCAACTCACATGGGAATAGTTCCGCTTTCCCCTCAAGTTGAGACCGCACGGCGATTGAGGTCCCTCAGGTCGCATGACTATAACAATCGGTGTAATGCTGAAGGATGTCTACGTTGATTTATACTGCTGTTATGCGTTTGTCTTTCTGAATATTAAAATAAATTGAACATTATATTAATCCAGCTATTTTGGCAACTGTTCAGGCGGGCACATTCTCAAGTCAAACCTGAGTACAGAGCTTACAGCAGAGACAGTTGGTTGATCATAACGTTTCAATAAAACTTGAAGGATTTGTCTGAACCATATTTCATAGCTCGAGACATCTGGGTGAGTTACAACTTTCTGGCATTTGTTTTAAGTGTTTCACCTGGCTGAGATCATTTCATGAATTAAAGCCTCAGGCCTGTTTGGATCAGCATGGTTGATTGGACAGAAGTTACTTTGTTCAAAAGCCTCAGCTTAATCAAAATGTAATGAAATACTCAAATAAATCCACTGAACCGTTCAGCAAAAAGTGTTTTGCTTTTAGGAAGTTTTTGAGAGCAAAACAAATATAGATGTACAGGTTTAATCACCCAACATAGTGCAGTGATTTCAATTATAGTCTTACATTTCCAGGCAAACACCCATCACATTTCCCTCTATGGTATCAGGCACTGAAAGGAAAACCAGGAAGGCACATTTTTCAGCAAAACATGACTTTATTTGAGTTTGTGATTTCACTTTTGGCTGGACTCCGACTTGGATGTGGATGCTCTCAGAGAAGAAAGGCGGCGCCTCTTGGCGATCTGTTCCTGGCGCTTCTCCTTGGCCTCCTGAAGAAAAGAAAAAAGGTGTGGACAAATTTCAATAAAATGTTTCAACATATCTAAAGAAAAGTAACACTGAAGCCATACTACAGGATCAACCGACATTAAAGATTTTACCGTTTACTTCAACTATAATGCTGGCAACGGCTAGACATTTTAGTGGTCAAAAAACATTTGACTTAATCTGAAACTACAGATTCAGTGAGAAGCGTAAAAACCCTTACCTTCATCCTCTTGGCCAGCAGCTTGGCGTACTCAGAGGCCTCCTCCTTGTTCTTCGTGGTGCGCTGTCTCTTGAGGGAGATGCGGCGGCGCTTGTGCTGCAGCACACGGGGCGTCACCAGCCTCTGGATCCTGGGAGCCTTAGTCCTGGGCTTCTTGCCTACCAAAGAGAAGGGGTTTGGTTAATGTTAAGAGGTGTCAAAAGAGGGTTGTGCAAGGGCCATCTTTATTCCCACAACTGAAGTGGTTTAATACATAAAAATACAAACTGCCAAGGATACCTATTCAGACTTTACAAAACCAACTGTATTGTTCTATAGCCCAAAATTAGGGTAAGACGCCTTAACAGTCTGAATCAAGCTTCCCAGGGACCGACACGCTTTTATAAACCATAAAACCTTTCTCTGGAACTAAGCAACTTCCCAATTCAGGTAACATTAATATCTCGAAACAACCAATAAAGTGTTGAATCTTAAGATAAACAAGTTGCTCATCTTATGGTTGGTTTGTAAAATGAAGTTACACCAGTCGGACCAGATAGAATATTAAAATTGTGCAGACCGTGCACAAGATAATGAACCCTCCCAATAACAATCCCAGCACCTAGTGTATGGATAACTGTAGTCTATTATCCTTCAGGATTTTGACAGTTATAAAACTCATCAAACAAAAATAGATGTTTTCCCCCCATACAATAAATCTTAGTTAAAGAGTGGAATGTTTCCTTGGGAATGCACAGAAATTGAGAATAATGCTTTTTCAATCAGACATGGTGATAAGGTTATTCAGGATTTCATTTTTGTTACAAGAGTACACAAGGCAAATTGAGAGAGCAATGCAGTTCAACCATCCACTGATCCAGGACCTGGTTGCATCTGGTAAAGCAGCTTCACAGTTACTCTAGCAACACATGTCCCCCTTTAATGACTATAGGTAAGTCAGAAATGGTTTACTAGTGTGCTTTAACATGAACAATGACTTGATAAATAAACTCTGCAACATGGCGTGCTGACAAAGAAAGTGTTACATCTTAAGATCAACAAGTTGCTCATCTTATGGTTGGTTTGTAAAACGAAGTTTTCCCAGATGGACCAGATAGAATATTAAAGTTGTGAGTAAAAAAACACAACATCTGTTAATGCTCCTAAGCCAAATACAGGACTGCAAGAAACAGAGTACTCAAATATAATGGTGTGCATCTTACACGGCACATGATGTTAAAAATGGCCATAGGTTTAGAGAAACTTTTATCATTTTTAGCTTTACAGTCACATTACCATCTTAAAATTAGACTACTGCCTTGTGTTTAAACAAACTGCTTTAGAAATGTTCCATTTTTCAGCCTAAAAATCAAGACCACCAATTGAACCCCTAAAGGAAAGTTGCATTTACCATTTCTTTAGGGATTTCATTTTTGTCATAGTATGCATTGCAAATGAAGCCACACATATACACAAGCTTAATTTGTATCTCATCTTGAGATAACTTGTTAGTGGCACAGACCTCATGATCAACAGAAGTCCAAGCCATATCTAAATAAATCCTTCATTTTGTCAACACTTGTAGGCGTGTGTGAAAACTGGCAGAAGCAGCTCAACTATTACCTTCTTTAGTCAGGGGTCTCCTCACAACATACTGCCTCACATCATCCTCCTTGGCCAGGTTGAAGAGCTTGCGGATCTTGCTGGCCCTCTTGGGACCCAGGCGGCGGGGGACAGTGCTGTCGGTCAGGCCGGGAATGTCCTTCTCGCCTGAGAATAACCAGACCATGAGATGAGTCAAACGGCTTAAAGCTAAGGGATTTACAAATTGCAGTTCCTACATTTCAAGTACATACAAAATGTTATAAAAAACAATATACAATTTAGTTAGAATTTAGAGATTCTTTAGCTCCCCAGCGAGAAGTGGGACAGCTGCCTGCAGTCCAAATCAGCAAAATGAAAATAAATACTAGCAACACTTCAAATGTAGTCATATTTTTCAGCGCCAAGCTAACTGTCCATGAACAGATGACTGCCCCAACTTCAAATAAATACACACAGCAGCTTTGGAGTTATTCTGATATTAGTGTGCACAAGACATAGTGAGAGAGCAATGCAGTTCAACCATCCACTGATCCAGGACCTGGTTGCATCTGGTAAAGCAGCTTCACAGTTACTCTAGCAACACATGTCCCCCCTTAATGACTATAGGTCAGTCAGAAAGGGTTTACTAGTGTGCCATGAACATAACAGTTTTTAATAGTTTGTTACAGAATCCAATAAACCATCATCTCCACATTACCTTTCTTCACGATGACCAAGTTGAGAACGCTGAGGTTGGCATCAACGATGCACCCACGGACAGACTTGCGTTTGCGCTCTCCAGTCCTGCGGGGACGGTAGCAGGAGTGGCCCTTGCTGAGCAGCAGGCGCACACGGATGTGGGTCAGCACACCCTGCTTCATGGGGAAGCCCTGCTTGTCATTGCCTCCGCTGATGCGCACCACATACCCCTGTTGAGGTACAGGAAACAGTGGTTAGGCCTCTAAATTTTTTCCATTTAAGGTACCTGATCCCAATGTCTTAAAAGAGTACAAATTGTTTACAGAACATAATATCAGTAACAGTGAACTCAATATAATTTGATTGTTTAAAATAATTATCTGCCAAGTTTCTTTACTTTCATTAAGTAGTTATGTAAATGGTCTTTTAACAATCAACTTTTCAAAATAAGTAATTTTTGAAAAAAGTCAGTGGCTTAGATGGGAGAACAGCTTGTCTATTAAGTTTAGGCTTGGTGGCTTGATTAGAAAAGCCTCCTTTTTACATGTCCAAGTTACCTTGCAAAAGATAATGAACCCTCCCAATAACAATCCCAGCACCTAGTGTATGGATAACTGTAGTCTATTATCCTTCAGGATTGTGACCGTTATAAAACTTGTCAAACAAAAATAGATTGTTTTCCCCCATACAATAAATCTTCGTTAAAGAGTGGGAATGTTTCCTTGGGAATGCAAAGAAGTTGAGAATAATGCTTTTTCTATCCGACATGGTGATAAGGTTAGTTACAAGTGTACTACACAAGACAAATTGAGAGAGCAATGCAGTTCAACCATCCACTGATCCAGGACCTGGTTGCATCTGGTAAAGCAGCTTCACAGTTACTCTAGCAACACATGTCCCCCTTTAATGACTATAGGCAAGTCAGAAATGGTTTACTAGTGTGCTTTAACATGAACAATGACTTGTATAAACTCTGCAACATGGCGTGCTGACAAACATGAATACAAAGAGGTCAAACATGACTTTACCTTCCACTCATCTCCCAGGGGGTCAGCAGGCACCTCAGTGGCCATACGCTTCTCATAGAAAGTCCTCAGCTTGCGCTCATCATCAACTTCGATGAGCTTCTGGCAGCCAGTAGCGGGGAACGAGATGTTCAGCTGGAAAAACAGTTGAAATGTTGAAGTTAGTACAAGTGGCTCCACATGGGTAGTGACAGATACGTCCTCAAACAGGTAGGAGGTGCCACGTTAGCTGCGCTAGGGATGTTAAAAAAAGACAGGAATAACTATAGGAGACCTGGCTAAGGTTTTAAATCCACTTTCAAACAAAAATAATCCGTTTATTTTTAGAGCATCTGCGTTAATAGAAGCTAAGAGCTAAGGGAGAAGTAGAGGCCTACTAGCTTCTCTGTCGGCTAGCTAACGTTAGCCCTCTGGGCAATTTATGTATTAAAACACCCAGTTGAACAGCTAAGGTTATGAACGAACCAAGCGGAATACACAGCAAGCTCGCATAACGTAAGCAGCCAAATATTGCAAGCTCGGTATTTCTCTAAACTGGGACTTGAAGTCAGTGCACATTTCGCTTAGTGTGCCGCCATGTTTCTACAGCTTACTTGCTTACAGAATCGTCCGCACTGACACAATCACAATCAAAACTCATCCTTAGTGCCAGAGCCGACACTTCTACATTAAAGACGTCCGATTTAAAGTATATTAGCATGGCAACAACCACATATAACTATTTCAACAAAACAGCGTCTCCACGTAGATTTAAAATAAGGGAAACATTGTACCTTCATCTTGCTAAACCGGCCCTTCGTTGGTCCGCCACGGAAAAGAGACCGGAACTTCACTCCGTGGTCTCACATAGCCCTGTTAAGTTCTCGCGATAACTAATTCGATGTAATTTTCGAAACAGGCTACAGCTGAAGACAAATAGTAGGCTACAATATGTTTGACGCTTTTACGAAAAAATAAGAAGAAATTGAATTGATGTTAAAAGCTCTTTCTGTAGTAATGGTTAAGTTATACAACACAAAACATTTATAATGACCAGATGGTAAGATGTGATAATTAATGTAAGTATGAGTATTAATGATCCATTAAGTGTAACTTTACACAATTTCGTTGATTTTTTTTGTCTTTATCTTTCTTCCCTTTCCTGATTTGTGGATTATTATGTAGTTACTCTATGTATCTTGGTGTTTATTTGTTATGCATGCCTTGTCATTAAATTATTTCTTAAAATGCAAATGTATAACAATGCTCTTTCTGTAAAGGTGAACTACTTATACTACTCACCTGCTTTTGAGCTTTCCCTGAACTTATTATTTGAAGGGAGTCCAACCAATATATTTGTTGAAATGTAATGTCAATTTTAGTCATAAAAATGTGCTGTTTTTATTATGTCTATATGACCTAAACAACCATGTAATAAATAATAAAGGTAATTAATGCTATAGGTACATTTTCAATATGAATGCACCATATCTATGATGCATTATAATAATAATAATAATATATTCAGTATCACTACTATAATAGTGATGGTTTAATCATATTTTAATTCCTGATACTTAAACCTATACTTGGTAATAAAACCGATTCTGATTAAAATAAAAATAATGAAGACAGGAGGTGCAGGAAATTCGAACAGAGTATTTTACATTGTAAAATGCTACTTTTACTATACATGTATCTTGTTATATTATACCACTGCTAACAAGGCACAGTTGAATACATAGATATATAGAGAAACAACACCAATCCAGCAAACATGGGTTTAACAGTTGATAGATTATATATACCTGATACAAGCATGATTAGGAAACAGGCTGTAATAGAAAAATATTATACTCACTTACTTACTTCAATAATATCATTGTGTGATTCTTATTTGCTAATGTTTATCTATATTTACTACTTTCACTTCTTTGCTAAGCTTGGGAAAAATCCTTATTAAGAAGATTTGTTGACCGTATGACCTTCAACTCAGGTGAACTGAGGACATCCTGATATGGCCTCCCTACCTCCCTAACTTCCAGAATGCTCATTTCATTATCACCAAGCTTCACCCCTCCCTTTCTCCTCTCTCGGTGTTAAATATGCAACCTAAACTCTATCCTTCGTCTTTCCCTCTGCAGACTGTATGCTCTCTGTATGACTGACTGAACGTTCTTGCAATAAATAAAATACGACAAAGACAGCTGAATGGTTTGATTCTCTATCCACATTTGTGTAGACAAATATATAAATATATAAATATATTTGTTTATCTTTGTTTAGAATGAGTATTGAGATAATATAATGCCATGAGACAACACTCTCTGTACAGTAGGTGGCGTTATGCACCTTAAAAGTTAGTTTGCAATCCGCTAATAACCCCAATGAAGAAGGCCGCTGCTGTGATCACGTTTAACCGAAGCCGGAAGCGCGCAGCAGTGACTCCTCTCGCAGCGCTTAACCACACTTTGGCTACAGAGCAGCTGTCAGTGTACACAGCGCCGAGCGTCACGACAAGCAGGAGCTTTGTGAAAGGACAGAGGCTTTAAAATGCAGCTCAATTTATGTTGTTTATCACGTCGTAATGTCAGCTCTCAAAACGTTCAAATCTAGCGTATGAGCAGCGATCCGAGAGATAGTCAGCTTTAGTGTGTTTTCGTGATCTCTGACGGGGGAGAGTTTCCTGCACCGTCCATCGGACAGAACTAGTCCAGACATGAGTAATGTTAATCTGATTTTCTGGGACCAGTTGCAGGCTGGCAGCTCGGACGTGGACTGGTGTGAAGGCAATTACCTAATTTACCCCAGCATCGCTGAGTTTTACAACACGGTCGGTTTGAGCGTTACCTAACGATGTTTGCTTTCTTTTTGTTTGCATAATACAGTTCTTTGTACAGTCAAAGCTAACTAGACCGCAGCTTTTCTGGCTTTTTTTTCTTTGTATTGCACTGCCTACTTATAGCTTGTATTATTATTCTCAGTTTAGCTATAGCTAGCTGTTTTGACATTCAACAGATTGGACTTCTTTGGACTGCTTTTCAGCTTCAGCATCATGATGTTTATTGTAAACAGCATCTGGTTAAAAATGTTTTTTTTAATTCCACCGGCTGTCAAGTTGGTTAAAGGCCAGCGACGCCCATGCTGATCAACTTCTGACCAGCATGTTGTCATTGAGCCTCACGATCAGTTCAACTATAATGTTTTGCTCATAGCTTTTTCCTTTTTGTTTATCATTTCAGATCAGCAACATTTTGTTTTTTGTTTTGCCGCCCATATTAATGTGCTTGTTCCGCCAGTATGCAACACATTTCAACAGTGGGATTTACCTCATATGGATTCTACTAGTTGTGGTTGGTAAGTTGTCTGGCTGCCACACTGTATGATGACTCTGTGAGATGACCTTATAACCATTTCTGTTCAGCTTTATGGGAGACCTCCATCTTCTTAATTTCACTGCAACTTCCTTCAGCTGACAAATCATATAACTAATACTAATATTTACATTTTGTTAATGGTCAGTGTAGTGTTTCATGCCATTTATTTTAATGTAACAAAAAGCACGCTGCACGCATGCTTTATTTCTGATGCAACTACGGCTTAATTATTCTTATATAATGATAGTGTGGTCTTTAATAATCTTATAAAAGACAACACACTGCTGTTGCCACTTTTAGCTGTTTGATATCAACATTTAAAAAATCACTTGGAAAAAAAAACCGTGACCCTTTTTATTTTTTTTATAAAGCAAAGAGCCACTGGTTCCAGCTTCTCAAATGGGAACATTAGTTTGACAGTCTTTTATTATACTACAGAATATTGTGGACAAAACAATACATTTTAATATGTTATTTTGGATTAGATCGTGACCAGCATTTACACAATTAATGTTTTAGATTTTAGACCAAATTATTAATAAAAAAGATACATCAGGAGATAAACCAATATTGAATATAACCTGAATACTTATAAGCAGGTTAATAAACTACATATGTTGGAGTTTGGGATTTTTAGTTACACAAAACAAAGCTATTTAAAGACCGGGCTCAGAATGTTGTAAAATAACATTTTAAGTATTCTCTGACAATATAAAACTGAGAAAAGGATGTGCAGATGAGTCTATAATGAAATATAACTTTAACTGTAGCCCTCTCAAATGACAAACATTGGAGTACATATAAAAAGTACGATGTATGAGTTCTATGTATAGGGGCCCTCACTCTCAAAGAACAACAGGAACACTGTTTGGTCACAGTAGGTTTCCTCAGCTATGTCCTCCTTCACTGTCCTCAGTTAAGGCTTTAGGCTGTCCTGAATCAATTTACTACGTTAGAAAAACACTTAATCATGACTGGCCTTATTCATGGGTAGGATGAATAAGGCTTTTGCGCTAGATTTCATTCGATTTGACACATTAAATCGGTTTTAAATGGGGCCACTGTGTGTAAATACCAGTGCAGTCCTGGAAAGATTACAGTGTTTTGTTTCTTTAGCTGTTAGAAAAACACCCTTCTTGCACTGTCAGCAAAGATAGCCTAACAGACCCCCCCCCCCCCATGTTCCTGAGAGGGCGCCTTACTGGGTGATAGCTGATGGGTTTTCCATAACTGAACTTAAACTACTGGTCATTTGCTTCTCTCTGGACTGCACAGCTTTAATATATATATTTTATAATAAGAGCAGCCTGCTTTTTCACTATTCAGTTGTTCCAACACACAAATGCTCATATATGTGGCCTTATAGCTCTGACTGCATCCATTGTTAGGAATCTGGAAGCTTTTAAAACTTTCTCAGCTGTCAGGCGGGTTTCATTGGTTAATCTCTTCACCACCGTGTCCGAGTTCGGACGACCTTTGACTCGAGCAGAAAAACAACCCTTTAGGTTCAAGTGTGAAGACAACAGTCGGCTGCTTTACTTTTAGTTTTGGCTTCAGCTGAGTTTGGAACATTTATGACGACTGAATTCCCTGCTACCTCATCATAAACAGCATTGGTTTATATTACTATTACATTTATCTGCTGATTATTTATCTGAATACATTTTGTGATGAAATTCTTGGACCAAAGAACTGGAAACACAAAGAGGACATTGGAGAGCTTTGAATTGATGTCAGACACTGAAGATTTTTGGGAAGACATTTTCTCAGACACAATAGTGACACGAACCAGCTAGGTAATCAGACAGAAAGAAATCAGAAAGAAAAACAAGTTACATTTAATGCAAAGAACAAGGCTCCAGAGGGCCTCGGTCAGATAAGATTTACTCTCTGAAACATGGCATCTTTAGTCCTTTCATTACCTAAAGGAGAGCACCTTGCTTTATGCATATTGAGAAGGAGGTCATCTCACAGCGGATTAAGAGAGCTGAGAAGACAGCAGCCAGCTAATCTTTATACAATAAGGCGCTGAAGCCAAATGACTGCGGTCTGTACAGACAGAAAAACTAAGGCAAGGACAGAAGTTGAACATTATAAGAAGGAGGAGACTAGTCAAATAATCCTCTATCACATTGTATAATCAGAAACATGTCCGACGGTAATGAACAGTTTTCCTAATCCAGTCAAATAGGATGTCTTGGAATGTTTTTTCCCATCCTACACATTATCTAGTAATCCTAGAAGACTGAGAGCTAAAGCAAATATTTACATTCCAAAAGGTTTAACCAATTAATGTTTGAAATGTTTGGAAAGAAAAATACTTAAACCGTGCCATATCAGTTTTGTAACAATCACCAATCCATTTGTCTGTCGATCAAGTAATCCGATAATAACATTTAATTGAGAACATTCAGGCGATCTCTGTTTACGTTTATTTTGTTTTTACAGATACACTGGCAGGTTGTTGTGATCAGCAACGTCTGACTCAGAATTATCTTTGGATAAGAATTTAGTTAAACTGTAGGAATCTCCTGTTTTGATCACAGATTATTGTGATAACGGAAGGTCTGCAGGGCCGCGATAACAGAGGGGCTCGGGCTGACCCTCCACAGACTCTCAAAACCCCCCCGTACATTAACACCGGTTTCCAAGCAGAGGTGCTGTGATAAAGCTGACAATTACTGATATTTAAAAAAATGAAATATCATGATTGTAATAATAGTGTGTCAATAATCCAGAGCCTCTAAAATCATTTATGTTTTTTTCCATTCTTGCTTTAATTGCCAAAAAAGAGACGAAACCAACAATAACAACAAAGTGAAATACGTTTTGGAAAGGTAGCATTATTATTATTATTATTATTATTATTATTATTATATACAATGCATTCATATTTATATAATGTTAATAATATCACCACTTGTTATTTATAGAAAGTCTGATATCAATTTATTGTTCGTCTGTTTGTAATCTACATGTCACCTTTGTGCTTAAAACGTTTAATGTCACTATAATGTTTATTTTTTTAATATAATCTGTTTGAAGTTATCCTATTTAGAGGTAAAACTTCACATTAGTTTAACATCACTTTTCTCATTTGATATATGAAAATGGGAATATGTCAGCAGTAAAATGGAACAATTTAAAAGTAGCTAACAAACTGCTTAGTGTGAACTGATATATCTATAGGACTTTCCTTTTAATCAAATGGACAGAAAACACTGATCAAATCAATAGTTCTTTAAAGAAACACACACCTATTATTCCAGCTTCCTATCACACTTACCAAATTGAGACGACATCTGTATTTTCTGACAAATAACTGGTGTGTTTGTGTCTCTTTCTTTCAGGTATTGGCTCAACATATTTCCATGCCACACTCAGCTTCCTCGGCCAGATGCTGGACGAGTTGGCCATCTTATGGGTGCTGATGTGTGCCATCGCCATGTGGTTCCCCAAAAGATACCTACCCAAGATGTTCAGGAGGGATCGGTATGTAGACTTCTGTACTTTTGCACACACACAGTCAGACATGTCTGATACAGTAGTGGTTTTGCTACATACACGTTTTAGGAAGCAATGCTGTTTCCACTTTTGTGTTTCACAACAAGGGAAACGTCACTTCTTCTCTTATATTTCATGTAGAAATGCATGTTTAGTGGAGCTGTCTTTTGGCCCCTTCTGTATTTTGTCACATAATGTGCTTTGACTCCCTGTTTAATTATAGGCCTGTCCCAGATAGCTGACTCCAGTAGAAACTGCATCACATGTCTTTTACTTCTCTTTCCATTGTCACAGACCCATCATGGCTGCTCTTTCCCTTCAGGCTGTCACTTAATAAAGCCCCCCGTGTAGCTGAGTGCATCTTGTTTATTGTCTGGATAGTCATTTCTGGAAAAAGCTTCCAGACATTCTTTCTGAGTTTCACAATGCTGTACATAGTGTTTGTCTTTGTTGCAATTGTTTTTTTTCTAACTTGTTTTGCTTTTCCATTTAGGTCGAGGTTCAAAGTGGTCATCGTCATCTTGTCGGGGATCACCACTGGGCTGGCCTTTGTTAAACCTGTCGTCAACTCATTGTCTCTAATGACTCTGGGCATCCCCTGCACTGTGCTGCTTATTACTGAGCTAAAAAGGTTAGTTAACGTTATTTATTTGAATGCAAAGTTGAGTTTGGGCAGGTGAATGTGCAGCCTTGATCAGGGACCAACGTAGCTCCAATTTTAATGTAGAGTATAAATGGGAAAAGGATGTCGGGGCTGTTTCAAAAGAAGAGTTTCTCCGACTGAGAAGTTTCTATTTCTTACTCTTCTTACGCTCGCATTTACGAAGCAGAGAAAAAATCCAGGTCCATTTTATCATTTAAATGTATCGACTGACTAAAAGTGTGATCGTATTACTAGCATACCCAACTTTCATTCCTTTTGTGTGATTCTTAGAACAGTGCTGGATCAGGATTGTGCGTTGTTGGGTTGTCGTGTCTGCATGTGTAAGCAGCACAGTTTACTTCATGCGAGTGGGTTTCACCACTATCCAAAAAGCAGGCTGATGTGGGCTAAGCAGCGGTTATTCCTGGCTGTTAGTACGTTTTTAATATTTCTTAGTATAGATTCTAGGTAAGACTTCAACCTGTTTTAATTCTGTGATGCATGAATCTACATTTGGGCTGTAACTAGGTTAAGAGTTACGGCAGTATTTCTCAATGTCCATGTCAGTGGCTCAAAGTTGATTAGTCAGTCAAATCAACTGCTGTTATATTAAGTAGATACGTTGACATGATGGTATCAGTGACAACAAGATGTCCTTTCTGCAGTCTACAGCACTTTAACATTTCACCTTTGTCCATTTGTACTTTGTGCTTTTGATGACATGTTGTCTGGTCCAAGCTAATTATAGGTCATTATAATGTGAAAGAATGTTCCTGAAAACACACAACACCCACTCACGCCCCTGTGTGTTTGTGTGTGTGTGTAGCTTTCCTCCGTCACAGCCATGTCGAGCTTCTCTGTTGTTTCCGTTTCCCACATCCTTTACTCACCACCGTCAATCTTGTAACTTTAAGTCATCCATTGTTCAACCTGTTAGGAATTCCTGAAATTCCTGCCACCGCCATTCATCTGTCGATGCTGCTTGTTTTTGTTCCGCTAAAGTAATTGGGAGAGAATTCCTGTGGCCCCAGCTAATGGACTTTTGGCCTCAGAATATTTTGTTGTTGTTTGCTTTTGTACAATGCGGCTGTTGACCCCTATTCCAGTCACTTCCAGTTGGACATGAACAATATGTCCGGTGTATAGGACCTCCAACACAAATATACATTAGTGTTAAAGCAATAATACCAGGCAAGGTGAATCATAAAGGACAAGATATGAAACAAACATAAGTGAACATGTCAGAGAAATACATTTTTGCATGTGTGCAATTTATTTTTACATTGCAAAATCAATTATGGATACATGCACAGACTGTACTATAACAGTTATTTATTTTCATGAGTTCATGTAATGGGGCTTAAGTCAAGGACTCTATCTGTCCTTGGCTTAAGCCCGTTATGTAACGCTGCTGTCTTGCATGGCTTTTTACACTAGTTAAAAATAGCCACAAAGTAAATAGCCAGTATAAAACATTCCTATATACTACATACATATCAGAGAATATAAATACTGTATCTTCTATTGATACTGGACTGGTTTTAAAAGAATAGATTGATCTCAGACTTATTATTGTAGTTGTGGCCATCGTTTCCTTTCTGTGACAACATTGTTGTAAAGGAAAGGTTTGATTTATTTTGAAGGTTATAATAGTGGGGTTGAGCAGCCAGTAACATTAACTGTAATTGCATTGTCCCTGATTCAATTCCGGTTGTGGGTCTTTGTTGCATGTCACTGCTCTCTCTGTCTAGCCCTCTCTCCTCTTCATTTGATAAACAAAGACAAAATAATTAAAACAAACTCTTGTGAGCATAGTTTACAGACTGCCTTCCCAGTTCAGCTAGACCATTTTTTATGTAACATCGCATATAACTAACAATGTGGCATGCTAACTTACAAGTTTAACTCAGAATAAAGTGGTTTATTTAATCTGTCCTGTCAATAGAGCCATATAACATGCAAACTAAGCCTTTATATAATTTAAGACCTCCAGCGTCCTTGATAAACATCAGGCTTTGTTTTGCTGATCCGATGGAGCCTCTTCCTTTCTTTTCCCTCGGGGGAGAGGAGGCTCTCAGCAGTGCTCCACCCCAGATAGACAGGCTGGCCTTTCCTTCACTTATCTCTGCTTCCAACACTCAAACTCTCTACACACTCACCGAGGCTCATGTGCCTCTAAGGAGAAGCCCTTTTTTTTCAACTCATGTTTTTATCTTGATGCTTCTGTTTGAGCTGATATCCAGCTGTGCAGTGAAGGTTTTCAGTGTATGTTTGTCAGCAGGAAGGAGTGTTTCCCTACTTTTAGGTAGTCATACTTCTGGCATGTAGAGGCAGTTCCTGAGCCTATAGCTGGCTTAGTACCTTTCCTGATTAAAAGTCAGAATTTTCTTCCCACTTGAACATCATCGATCAAAACACTTCACAGAATAATACAATATTGACTTTAATAGCCTTTTCCCCTGTGGGAAGTCGTATCATCGGCCATCTATTTTGGTCCTTCCTCTTGCTGTTGAGCAGCTGTGACACCATTTTCTTCTGCTCCTTCTCTGGTTCAATTATGTAACATGGTTTTTCCTGGTTGGTTAATTAGTTGACTTACTTCACATAAAGAGAGACTGTGTATAAATTATACTCTGAGGGTTTTCTGCTTCAGCGTCTGTAAGGACCAGCAGCTCATGGTGGTTCATGTTGGTTACAAAGAAAATATATATTTCATGTTTACTGAGACACTTAACTGACCTTGTTAGTGTTTTCTACTTGTATTTATGTTGCACTGCATTTTATATTTTCTTCAATAATAATAATAATAATAATAATAATCACTCAGTTGACAACATTTTGGGTAATTTTATAATGATGAACTGACAGAGAATGACCAACCCTGACTGTGCAGTATGTAACATACAAATAAAAGTGCCTAGCGAGATACATTTCCCTCATTAATCAGTGTAAACATGAACTCAAGGATAGTGGGTGTGAGATTCTTTCCTCATGTGACCAGAAATACATGCTTAGAAACTGGTGGCTTATTAATACTCTTGAAAAGTTACATTAGGTAGTTTAAGGATGAAAGCATGGTCTTCAATTCTCTCTCCGTTGTCTCAGAGACATAATGGCTGCTACTTCACTTTAGACAAGTCCGTTGTTGTGCTTTCAACATTCCTTTCTTATCAGAACAACAATGACTCAAATGTAAGACTTTTTTCATTCTACTTCTTCATCCGGTACACATATTAAGGTAAGGTGACAAACTGGGTCACAGTGACTAACAGCTGCAACATAAACAACACAGTCTATGGAGTCTGACTTGTCTCTGTGTCTGTCTTAGTGTCTGTCTCAGGGTTGAAACTGATGTGTCTAAAGAGGACATGACTAAGAATAGTTTTTATCAGCAGCAGTCTGGATTAGCACATGTCTCTGTAGGTCATTGGACAGTCCAAATAGATAGTTGTGCAGAGGCCAGAGTACTTTGTACTTGGATCACAGTTCTGTCGCCTTCCAGAAAGAAAGAGAAAATAATCCCCTTATCTAAAAGTAAACGTCCTGACATCTTGGTATGGAGGACATCTCAGTGGTGAATATGAAACACTCCAGTCAGGGTGGACGACACAGCCAGTAAAAGAATGTTGTGTTTGTGTATATTTGTGTTTGCTTTCACAGTTGAACATGTTTCTCAGTGCTCTGTTGTGTCTCTGCAGGTGTGAGAACCCCCGGGTGTTCAAGCTGGGTCTGGTCTCAGGGATCTGGTGGGCGCTGGCTCTGCTCTGCTGGATCAGTGACAGGATCTTCTGTGAGATGTGGTCATCTGTCAACTTTCCCTACCTACACTGTGCTTGGTAAGCTCAACAACAACACTAGTCAGTGTAGTTTTCTGTTGTTAAGGTTATAAGTTATGGACAATTTATGTTTTTGCATAAAAATAAATAGCCCAGTTCCTGTGGGTTTCAGTTAACTTACACACTAAACAATTTACATAATGATAGATATAGACATACAGAACTACAAAGCTGAACAGAGATAGGTAAAAAACGAAACATTGTTTACTATATACCATAGTGTGTACATACAAGAAGTTGAAAAATAACTGTAAATATTTCCTATAGAAATCAACTGGATTCAAGAGTCTTCTAAAAATGAATATGTGGGTTTTGAAACACGAAAGAAGGAAGATTACTGTCCTAGAAACAAGAAAAATGGAATGAGAAATCTTATTTCAGCAAAATATCAGAAAAAGTTGATTGACTGGGTCCATTTTGTTGTAAAATAATTAGTTTTTAAAGACCAAATTACAGACAAACACCTGGATATATTTACAGAGCTTTTTTTTTAGCCAGTTTATTTATTCAGACTCATTGCTCTTACAGGCACATCCTGATCTGCCTGGCGTCCTACTTGGGGTGCGTTTGCTTCGCCTACTTTGACGTTGCGACTGAGGCCCCAGAGCGAGGACCCGTCATCATGTTCTGGCCAAATGAGAAATGGGCTTTCATCGGCGTGCCCTACATTTACTTTCTCTGTGTCCATAAGAAGTCTGCAATCAAGGTGACTTAAAGTGACCCGATGTTGCTGCTATGTTGGCCGTGCTTCAACACCTCTCACCAGGAAGCATCGATCATGGCAGCGGGTCATGTGGGTGATGCACATTAGGTCCGACTGCGAGGAATTCTCTATTTTTCCGTCCCTGTCTGATTTCATTACACAGCAGTGTTTATGCAACTCTGTCAAAGAACAAAAGCTGTTACACATTAGTAACTAACTTGACGATCAAAGGGTGATTTTTTTTAACACGGTAACAAAGCCAAGAAAGATTTAAAGTGTTCCAAACATATTCTCAGGCTTTACATATGTGATCATGTAAGTATTGGTATTATGCATTTCAATCTTCTTTTATAGGAAGATTTTGTACATTTTCTAGTAACTAAGAAAACCTCATTATAAAGCGTTGTATTGCCTTTATAAACACAAGTATTGCATCTCATAGGTGCAGTCTGGCCATTATGAAAGCATATTTAGAAACAATACA
The DNA here is from genome assembly GCF_949606895.1 of Notothenia rossii. Lineage (NCBI taxonomy): Eukaryota > Metazoa > Chordata > Actinopteri > Perciformes > Nototheniidae > Notothenia > Notothenia rossii. The sequence goes on along the minus strand of NC_136912.1, from coordinate 17,601,133 downwards.
GAACTGGATTCATTAGCTGTGATTAATGCATAATCCATTAATACTTCATATTGTACTGCTTTGCCAATCTAACTATGCTCAATTAATCAACAAGCTGGTTCATAAGAAGTGTTTTAAGTATTTAACACAAGGCCTCATGTGTTTAACATGTAATGGCTGTCCTACCTGCCCTCTTTGTGGACCAGCATTTTGTCACATAGACTTCTTTATGTATTTGGTGTGCTTTATTTTACTTCCAGCATGCCATTGTGTATATGATATTTGTGTTTAATATACTCCTGTATATATTATGTTCATTAACAATGTAGTATGCAGATTTTTTCCTATGAAAAAACATAATTCAAACATAACTGAATGAAAAGGTACCCTTTGCTATTTGCCAAATCCCAAAGTTAAAAAACAAAATGCGAATGTGAAATCGAATTGAATTAGGTTTGACTATTCGAGGAAATATTTACATATTTTGCACAAAATCAAGAATGGTTCTCAAAGCCAATGGCTAATTGCACACTTACAATGTTGTAACTTTGCTAATGTAGTGATTCTAATGCTGATGTTTTCAATGCAGATTTTGTTTTTCAAACAGGCACCTCAACTCTTCAAGGTTATTTTTTCCAGGCTCAGTATTTTAGACTTTGTGCTAAATATTATTTCAACTTTTAAAAACTTTGCAAAAAGCCTTAATCAGACAGGATAATGGATTACAAAAGCAAAAGGAGGTACACGGTGTCCTTGTGAGATGTATCTGACAGTGTTAAGGGAAAAATGGGGGAAAACAGTGTCATATTAAATATAAGTTGTGGGATGTATTGGGTTTTAATACTGCTGACCTAAGAACCTATTTGTGTCAGTTGACAGAAACAGTTAGAACATATGTAAGTAGAATATAAAAGGGAAGTATGATGGGTGTTGCAAAGCTAAACACAAACCCTAATTGTCAGGGATCACCAAAGCTTTTTCACCACAAACCATTGTTTTAAATGTTCTTGAAAACTGCCTCAGGCTGTCTTCACTCATATTATGTTAGTCTTGCCCTCCTGCAGAGGCTTCTGGGAACTCAAATTGCTAAAATAACGAGTGAATGTTCATGATTAAAGGAAAAAGCTAGTATTTTTGTGAGATTCTGAAGTATTTTGTTAAGACAATGTATATTTTTCTATGTAAAGTGCAGCCAAATTTGAAGGGTGAATGGTTTTTTGATAGTGCATGATTACTATATTACCTTTGTATTGCCAACATGTTTTTTTAATTATTATTTTATCTTTAGTGGAAACTTTTGGGACAGTATTAACAATGTGAGCAAATATATTGTGCACCAGAATGCTTTTATTATGCTGCAAATGATATCATACCTCTTATCTACGATGTTGGATCATTTGTATGAATCACTCTGCTAAAGTTTGTGTGAACAGGACAGGGTGGCAAACGCTGCCCTCTGCATCGTGATATTTGTCTTGGCATGAGGTATGGTAATGGTCTCAAAACAATGAGTTAAGTCTTTTTTATTGACTTACATTTGTATAGAAATCTCATTTCTTTCTCCGCCTGCATTGACAATATAGACAAACTGCACAGAAATATTTATTTTCATAATTTATCCTGTTTTGTAAACAAATATGTTATAGATTAGGAGAACATTAGTACTTTTGTCTTATTTTATGCAATAAAACAAGCCAATACTTAAAATGATTGCTGGTGTTTATTTCACAAACCACATACAATATCAGGTTGGAATAATGCTTGCATTTAAAAATATTCTTCATCATTAATTATTTATTGCTTCTTTCTGTCATGTAAACTGAGGTATCTTTGCATGGAGAATCAAAAGGACTCAGACAACCCACCAGGGGGCAACGTTTTTCCACGCCTACTTTATGTTGTTTTTCTCAGCTGTTTCAGCACAGATAACCTTCATCTGCTTTCAGTTTTTAGGATGTGAAAATGACATAAATCAATCCTTGAAGTGATTTAATTCATAAACCGAGTCATTACTGTTCTTGTGTCTTTCAACAATTTTTTTTTTATACAAATGTACAGATTTATGTGCGTACAGTTTACAAATGAAACCCTTTTCAGTAACATATAAAAGTCTCTTTAACATACTTCTTGTTATACACACACACAAACAATTATATAACTGTGCAGTACACTGAAGTCCCAATAAACTCAATGTGCTTCCCAGTAAAATACATATAGGAACAAAATAATACGGTAAATAAAATACAAGAACAAAATATATAAAGAAAAAAGATATTCACAAACCCATACATTGTAAGTCATTTTAAACCTGAGATTTTACCAATTTTTGTAGACATGAACACAGATTTAAAAATCCTCAGGTCATCGGGCAGGTTGTACTGAGATTAGGAAGGAACATATAGTGCAAGCTTTTAACAAAGCCTGATCTGAACTAGATATTTGCAGATGTGTAAATCTAATACATTCCCTTCTGCTTTAATTCTATTGGGGTTTATATCATGGTGAAGCATAGTTTTTAAAAAGAAATTGCAGAAGTTGTGCAGTCATGCTGATTTACGTGACGATCTAAAGTGTTTGATATAAAAAATACCATATTGAAATTACTTGATTTATTACACAGAGAAAAAACAAACATTAATTGTGAAATAAACCAATATCTTAAAAAATTCCCTCTGTTCCCTTACTTCCTGATTGACAGTCAAAGAATGTGTAAATAACAGTGGCATGAAGACATACAATCTGGAAAATTATATTGTGAAACATTTAAAATAAAGGTCATATTGAACAAAAACTGCTTGAATAAAATGCAATCACCTATTATAAAGTGTGTTAGTTTTTAAGTATTATACAACAGTTATTTGTATATTTACACAAAAAGGGTATAAAAGTTTAATGCTATATTCTCGCATTTTTTATCAAATGTCAAATGATTTCTTTGGCAATGAATAAATAATACTTTAAAGTGTTTTATAATATAATGGTGACTATATTACATGGTCATACGAAGGCAGTGACGCACAGGAGGAAGTCCCGCCTCCTGTGATCACTGAAGACTCTCATTGGTTCCCGCACAAATCAACCAAAAAACAGCCATGTCTAGATTATGGGTCAAATAGAAGACCGTCGGTTTTAATCTGGTGGATATCAGGGGCTTTATTTCACCGTTATACCTTTGGAGATCCATATCGGAAATAACCGGATATCTCTACTGATATCCCACCGGCAGATTCAACGCAGCTCTGCGGCTTCTCCTGCGCCTTTTGTCCGCGGAGATACAGTAGGATGTTTATTATTAGACGCAAAAACAATTGACGGCGCGTTTGTCGAGCCTTAAAACCAAAAGGTGTTTCCACAGCCAGGCTGTCAAACATAAGAGGACCATATATGTAATTCCCTTTTCACTGCGGGCGGCGTTTAAGATAACAAAAACACATCCAAAATGATGTCAGGAAAGCATTTCAAGGCTCATGAAGTGAGCTGCTGCATTAAGTATTTTATCTTCGGATTCAACATCATATTCTGGGTAAGTCCCTTGTTTGCTGTGTTCAGGACATTAGGCCTGATATCCTCAGTTTAATACTCACTGACATGACATGCTTTTGTTCTCCGTCAACAGCAACCTTGTTTCTAATTCAGCGAGAGCGGTTTTCTTTCTTTCCATTTTTTATGATGGGGATGATTTCATCCCCTGCATTATGGGCGCACAGCTCCTGTGCACTTGCTTGCACTGTCACCCTTCAGCTTTTGTTGTTGTATAGACAGCATCAGTGTGAGGGAGCTCGAGTGATCACTTGTTTACATCTGAGCGCTTTTTAATGTGGTGTCAGTCATGTTTGGTCGGAGCAAATCCCTTTCTGATCATCACCATGTACTGAGGGAAATCACAGGAGAAACAGACACCTTCAGGGTTTTGAATCCCACAAGTAACCCCATTGTGACTTCTGGACATCCCACTTAAGGCCTCCAGTTACCAATTGAATACAGAACCTGGTTGGAGGTCTGATACGGTTTAACTGTGTAAAAGCAGGTTAAAACATGTCTTCTAAAGGAGTTATTAGGAATAGCAGATGGCTTAGTGATGCTATGCATTAATAGACACTAATATAAATGGTGCTTTATCCGACATGAGTTTCAGTGGTAGTTTTCTTCTTGATTATCTGTTGTGTCTACACATCAGAAAGCAGTCCAAAGGGACATTTTCCAATTCCTTGTTTTTGACTTACCAACAGTGAATAACATAAAGATGTTCAAATTACAATGATGTTACACAATGCTAAGGATAAAATCCTTACATTTGAGAAGCTGAACCAAGCACTACTTTACATGTTTTATCAATTGTTGCCTAATTTTCTGTTGATTGATTAATTCAATCTGTACATTTGAAATCAGTGTCTATTCTCAAGAACATTTAGAAATATATTTGTTAATGGATTAAATACCTGGATGTGATTAAAATAAAATCCAATGTTGCTAAACAGCAGTCAGGCTCATTGATTTACAATACTGGAAAAATGTCAACTGACTCTTACGTATGTCCAGGAAAATTCAAAGAAAGAGTTGCACATACTCACATGTCTCAAAATATATCCTCATATCATCTGTCCCTTTTTGAAGTGACGTAAGTGGAGCCAACATGTGTGTGGCCCTTCAGAGGAAGTCCACCTGTCGGCCCCACGGAGGGTCTCAGTGTGCAAGCAGTGACCCCTCTGCTCCCTTCAACATAAATATATCATCAGAGGAAGTGTCAGACGCATCTGTTCATCCTTCCTCTGCAATGGATTAAACAATAGCAAAATGTAGAGTTAAATTCACAGCATTTCTTTCTGGAGTGTAGTCTTGCTAAATGGGGCTAGTTTATTTGTCTGAATTCTTATTAATCTTATTAGAAATTGGCATTTTTATACGAAATAACACTCACCTTCTGTTGATATACGCCAGTCTTACAATCCTACACAAAAACACTTACTGTAGTGTAAACCTAATCGTGAATCTTTTATATAGATATTTTGGTCTCTTCAATCCTACACTTTCGGATCAACCAAAGCCATCAAATACGTTACACAAATAAATGTAACAATTTACCCAGGAAAACATCAGAGGCTTTTCCTATTTATTCGATTTGGTCTCAATCTCCAGTTTTTTTTTTAATTAATTGACCAACCATTCAGTGTATACATTGTAAAGAAAAATGACAAATGCCCATCACAAGCTGCTGTCATCTGCTGACCAGTATTTGGAACAAATATTAAAATGTAAAACAAATCCCCATTATTAGATTACTTAAATTACTAATAAATTATGTTTTTTAATAGATCAACTATAGTTTTTATCGAATGTTATACATTTAAATTAATTGTAATGTTGACCTTGATTCCTGACTTTGTAACTCCTGGAATGTGGTTTTGGAGTCTTAAATTCAGGGTGGAAACTTGTACAGTCGTAATGCGTTCAAGCTGCTGGAAGAAGCTTTCTAATGTGGGAGTCTCCTGCAGACTGTCAAAAGAAATATTAAGTTATTGGATCACTGCCAGGAAACTCTCTCTGTGGTTTCCCTTCTGTGCTTGTGTGATGACTACATGTTACAGTCAGCGCAAAATAATTTGCTCCGTTGTCTCTCTCTTCTTTCTCCGTCTGTTAGTTCCTTGGATTGGCATTCCTCGGCATCGGGCTGTGGGCATGGAACGAAAAGGTGATTTAACGGCTTATCTCCCAGTGAAACAATACATTTAATTCATTCATTGTGTAAATCCTTTCACTTATGGATACACGCACTAAGCAGATCATTTACATTCATCTCCTGTGCTTTCACCCGTCTGGCTGAACGATATAATAGCAGTGGCTTTCCTGAATCTGAAAGGAATGTCATGATTTCCGGTGGGACGCCCCTCTGTACAATGGAAAGAAGAACAGATCTGATGCATTTTACAGATTCATTCATTGTGTTTCTCAGCTGAGAGATGGAAAAAGTGAAAAGAGTCCAGTGAGATTTATTCGTAAGGAATTTCACTGACAACCTTTAAAGATTATATCATTAACTATTTGGTCAACAATGAACCAAAATAACATCTATGGTGGAAATGTATTTATCAAATGTGGACAGAGAATCAAACCATTCAGCTGTCTTTGTCGTATTTTATTTCTTGTAAGAAAGTTCGGTCAGTCATACAGAGAGTATACAGTCTGCAGAGTGAAAGACGAAGGATAGAGTTTAGGTTGCATATTTAACACCGAGAGAGGAGAAAGGGAGGGGTGACGCTTGGTGATAATGAAAGGATCATTCTGGAAGTTAGGGAGGTGGGGAGGCCATATCAGGATTTTTCTCAGTTCACCTGAGTTGAAGGTCATACTGTTGGTGCACATAAAGTGTAACTAACAACATTGCAACACACCTTCTTAAATATAGTAAATATAAATAAACATAAAACAATGATATTATTTAAGTAAGTTAGTTCTATTACACATCCTATAAGCAAAGGGTGATTGTCTTCAGATGTCTTGTTTTGTCTGACCAACAGTCAGAAACCTCAAAAAGATTCAATCAACAATGATTGTTAGGTAATAGTCAAGGGTAAAATGAAGAAAAATTAACAAAATATTAAATAACCGGGAGAAAAAAAAGATAGAGGAAACTGCTTTGCCAAAATGAGATGATATAGCCTAATTAATCCAAAAATAAAAAGGGCTCACTAGCCAAGTTACAAAACTAACTGAAGACAAAATAAGCAATAACAATACATCGAGTAACAGTTTAAGTGGGAACATTTTGGGAAATAGGGAAATATTCTTGCAAAAAATAAGATTGGGGCGTCTCATATCTGTATGATAAATATATAGCTGGAAACAGCAGCCGCTAAGAATAAACTCCACCTAACAACATCATTAAAGCTCACCAATGAACATGTGGTATCCTATTTGTTTGATCTGTAGTACACAAATGACTAATCCCCTCTGCCATAACATCATACGCAACACTCGCTAAATGCTTTACATCTGCAACGTATCAGAGGAACCACTGCACTGTCAATTATCCACCACAGTCAAAACAAATATGGTTGATCCAAAAGTTCGACCAACTTAAAACCGAAAAAGAGAGATTCTAATTAAATAGAGCTTGGCCGTACCATGCAGACAAAACGTTGGTGTAAAATCAACAACCTGAGTTTAGTCTTTATGCTAAGCTAAGATAGCCAGCTGCTTGGTCTAGATTGCAAAAGATATGTCATCAAACTGTTGAAGTTCTGACTTTGGGAGGGTGTTTATGCCAAGCTCATCGAGATAGTGGTCTCCAATCAGATTTTAGATGATTTCTCTTGTTATGACTCTAAGCCTTCACTTTGTTTTTCCAGGGTGTTCTCTCCAACATCTCCTCCATCACAGACCTGGGGGGCTTTGACCCCGTCTGGCTCTTCTTGGTGGTGGGTGGTGTGATGTTCGTCCTCGGATTCGCTGGTTGCATCGGAGCACTGCGAGAAAACTCTTTCTTGCTTAAATTTGTACGTTTCCTTATCAAACACGTGGTGAAGAAATACCGTTTTTTTTCCACTCTGAATCTAATAATAATAATAATAATAATAATAATATTGCTAAATATCTTTCAGTTCTCTGTGTTCCTGGGCATCATCTTCTTCCTGGAGCTGACTGCAGGAATCCTGGCCTTTGTCTTCAAGGATTGGATCAAGGACCAGCTCAACTTTTTCATTAACAACAACATTCGGGCTTACAGAGACGACATTGATCTGCAGAACTTGATAGACTTCACCCAGGAATACGTGAGCAATGTTTCTTTATCTTCAGTTCTGATTTCACTCCAGTGTTGTTTTTAACATTTCTGTGGGACACTGTTGGAATTCATGTGTGTTTCTTTTTGCTTGTTTAACCTTGTAGTGGGAGTGTTGTGGAGCTTTTGGAGCTGACGACTGGAATTTGAACATCTACTTTAACTGCACTGATACAAACCCGAGTCGTGAGAAATGTGGAGTGCCCTTTTCCTGCTGCACCAAAGATCCTGCGGTATGTCGCCACAAAAACTCACTACACTTCAGTCTTTCTCATCCACAGCCAAATTATCCCCATTTACTGCATTACACAACATGCCTATGGGTGTAATTTGGTGTTTTTGTGTGGAGTACAAATTGAGTAAGTCACTTTTTTAACATGTTGAATCGTTAGATAGAGGGACAATTTTGAGGATCCTCCCTGTAGCTCATAGCCTTGTTATCTGCGCCCTCCAGAAGGCAGGCTGGCGCTGTCAACTGTCATGGCTGCCGGCCAACAGGACGTCGAGGCCTCAGGGTTGACTCCTCTCAGACTCTGCCAGCACAGCAAAGTTGAAAAGCGTCTAGGAGGAGTTGCGTTGACCAAGACTTTTTTTTGGCAGAAAAATGCTTGAACTGCAACAGTGTCCATGCTTTATCAGAACAGGCGTACTTCACAGTAATGAAAGTTGCACAAGATTCTTTTTTAAATGCTGACCAAAGCACACGCTGTCCCATAAAGGTCATCCTCTTTGAGAGCAACACAAAGATTAGCATGAATAGGACTTTAAAGTTCAATCAGAGATGTTTTTAAGTCTTTCTAACAAGACTACAAGGCCCCGATTACTGACCTTGAAAATGATACAGCATTTAAAGACCAAGTCTTGTATCTTTAGGGCACACAGCGCATTAGGATTAAGAGAAAGTTAAGCTTTCTGGCACAGAGAAGTACATACTAAATCAGGCTTTGGCTAATCAGGCTTTTTTTGTGCTTTCCGTGGGATTTGATGACTAATGGAAAGATAAACATAACACCAAATGTTCCTTTCACTGTTGTGTAAGTAATGTCTTCCATGCATATGCTTAATAATTAAATATTCATTCTGCGTGACAATTCAAGGCTGGCCTGTCGCTCTCTGTTTAAATGTTTCAGGATTTTACCAGGTCAACCATGAATCACAGCACTGAAGTCTAAAGTCCCAATTTTGTGACCTAAATCTGACTCTTATCCAAGTTTTGAGTCTCTCGTTTAAGACTTTGCAGGTTTTCACAGGTGTATTCCACATAGCCTCGGAAGTGAAACATTTCTAAATGAAAAGAAGCAGCATTACTGTTTTAACATCACGTTACATTTTAAGTTTTTTGACTTCACCTTTCGAAAAAAGTACAAGCATCAACTGTCTTCTCTTCACAGGAGGATGTAATCAACACTCAGTGTGGCTACGACATACGAGCCAAACCGGTGAGTGGCTTAACAGAAACGTTCCTTTATAACAGAGATTGAGAGCCTCGCCCAAAAGTAAGAAGAGTAGACATTTCTCTGGCTTTTTCAGCCTCTATTTGGCTGCATGAGGTCATCAGGTACTCCACCCTCGGCACAATGTTCCTCTTTCAGTATGTTTCACTACTCCACAGTCTTCAAAACGCAGCAGCTGGCTCCCCATCAGCACTTTGGGCCGTATGGTATTACTCATGATGCAGCAATGCACTGGGATTTGACCCCCCTCCCCCATCATTAGCCATGTTCTTTCTCCATAGAGGCATAACATAGGGAAAAGCCTGTGTTTGTTTTTTTGGTTATACATTTGAGTAGAAGCCAGAGTAGAGTAGTGTTTTACAACAGTCAGAGTAGAACAACTGTGAGCAAAGTGTGTTAACAACCAGGAAACATTAGTGCAGAGGGATTTTATTGTGAAGGAGACCACAAGATGAAAAGGAGAATCATGTGCTACCATTAAACATAACTATGCTGTCAAGTGCTACACAGCTAAGTAAATCCCCACCTCATCGCCGCCAGTAGTATTAGGTATTAGGACTTTGAAAAGAATAAACAAAGTAGAAACTACCATTATGCTGGTGATTGTCAGGCTGTAACACATGTTTTTATGTTTTGTCAGGACTCTGAGCAGCGGACCTTCATCTATATAAAAGGATGCGTTCCTCAGTTTGAAAAGTGGCTTCAAGAGAACCTGACAGTGGTGGCAGGCATCTTCATTGGAATTGCATTACTACAGGTGAGGAACAATACAAACGGTTTAGTTTAATATCTCATCGCTGTCGACTTTTAACTAACCTAATGAAAACTGTTGATCTTTGTTTCAGATTTTTGGCATCTGTTTAGCACAGAATCTCGTAAGCGACATTGAAGCTGTGAGAGAAAGTTGGTAGGTGGCAACATTTTGTTCATTTAGGCACAACATCACTCTCAGGAGTTATTGATATTGATATGAAATGAATAAATACAAATGTTTAGCTGCATAAATGTACAAGACATGACATATCTCCTGTGAGACTGACCGTTGAGCGGCCCGACCAAGCAAGGAGGCAGAGGCAGAACGTCCAAATACAACCCGGTGTGGGCATTTATTACTCCTTGTGGTACATGACACAGCCTCAATCGTCTCATGTGAACACAGTCACCAGCCACAAGGATCTCCCACACACTACCAGTCCACTGACAGGGAAAACAGAGCCTAAATACACACACACTAATCAGGCCAATAAGACACAGGTGGGGGGGGGAGGAGACAACACACGGGCACCAGGTGAACGCAATCAACAACAATGAAGCTATACAACCCGTAACGGAGGCCGAGATCTATGGGTACAGAGATCACCTCCGTGTCATATCTCCACAACTTTAAATATTGTATAGTCTTTTAGTATCAACATTCATATTATCCTTAGTGTGCATTTAATTACTTTGATTAACCCTTCCTCTAGCATCATCAAGTCAAATGATCATTTGTCCTGTAAAATACCCTAACATCTGTTGGTTGGATTAGCACAATTGGCTTTCATGGCTCCTAAGGCCTTCATCTAACTTTGGTGAGCCTCTGAAGTTTCCAATAGCGCCACCATGAGGTTGGCATTTGTGCTTTTGAGTACAATCCTTCCAACTAATGACATTCCCACCATCTTCAACTGTACTCTGCTTATTAGCAGATGTTAGCTAACATGCTAGACTAAGATGGTGAACATAGTATTACATTACCAAAGTCACTGTGCCCAACTACAGCCTTAAGGGTTAATTACCAGAAACACTTGTAGTATTAATAAAGAAATAATAGTGGGATGGATGTGTTTCTTGTGGCCTTCATTAGACTCCATGCATGTAGGCAGCTTGTGCCAGGTGCTGTTCCCTCCCTTTGCACGTCCTCACTGAGACGTGTGCATGTCTTGTTACGTAATATATGCATAATGTATTCATTTAATGCATCGGTTCATACATCTTCCTCTTGTTTTGTGCAGTTTGTTTACCTAAGATCTCCACAGAAACTCCAAAGGGCAAGAAGGATGTGCCAGGTAAGCACAATTACCTTTCACCATTAATGTTGCGGCATATACATATTTATATTTGTATTGATGGATTTAATTGATTTTTTCCATGTGTTTTTTTCTTCTACAGGACTCTGTTTGGACGCCAGCACCGAAGGGAAATACATTAATCAGCTGTGTCCCAAACAAAGAGTCCTGTTCACATGTAAATAGTAAATGTAGAGTTATTTTTAGAGTTATTTGTGGCCCCATTTTTGAATGAAGCACAACTTCTAAAATGTATTGTAGCTTTCATACAGTTAAGATTAAACAAATGCAATGCAAAGGCTTTACACAATTATAAGCAGCTTTGGTGGTGAAGTGGCTCAAAGGAAAAGTCCCACTTCAGATTATTTTATTTTTCTGAAAATGAGGAGGGTCATTACTTGTACACAGGACAAACAGCTTTGATGTGTTACCAGAGGTGGTGCTTCCCTCAGAAAAAGGCCTTGGTTTTATATGTCTCACAGCAGCAGTGTTAACACTGCATGTAAAAGTTGTGTACAAAGATAAAAGTGATTCTGGAAATGCACTGCATGCCTATTGTCTACCGTTAGGACAATGGCTCTTCTACATGTATTACATTAATGTTAGGTATTTAAAAAAAAATAATTGTAAAATAGTAAGTAGTTTGAAGTGACTCGGCCGGTTAGCACTTTGTTGAATGTTTATTGAAATATACTTAAAGAGATAGATAATTAACTTTGAATTAATTTCTATCTGTGACATTATGCTCATATTCTACAGATACATACAGTTTGTAAGCAGAGTATTGTTGGGGCTGAGGTAGTTCAGTAGCTTGTGGTATCACAAAGAGATATGAATGGTATTGTATGCTTTGCAAAGTTGCAGTTGTTAAGAGTTTTGTCATTGAGATAGAAAAGTAATAATACATACTGACAGAAAGCAGAAGATGTGACATCCAAATCAAAACTCAGCCTTAAGCACTTTAATCTTCATATTTTAATCTTCAAGAGAGACTTCTGTCATGATGGACTGTTAGTCAAGCAGTAGCCACTGGAGGGGGCACTTTTCCTTAAAAACGTGCAAACTACATCTGTTACTTCATGGTGCTCCATAATGTTGGATATTTGTTCCAAAAGCAGTTTGACAGGAAAAGTTTTTCAGCACATTCTGAGTGTGATGTCATTCCTTGCACATTACCTTAATGTCAGTGTCCATTCAGCCATTCCCTCTTTTTTTTTTGTAAGTTGTTGCCGATGTATTTCCTTTAAGGAATCTGCCTATTTGATGAGATACCCTCTTTTGTTGTGTTAAATGTTTTGATCTGTAAGTTTTCACTGGAAAATTAGGATACAAGCTTTTTCCAATGCTCATCTTTAATGGCATGCTGGAACTGCTTGGTGGGACTCAACTGAACGTAGAAATGATTTATAGCCTCTATACATACTGTACATTACTTGAAAGCAGAGCAGCACACATGCTGCTTCACCAGCATTATTTTAAATGCACACTTTGGACTGAAATATAACTTGTATGTTTCTCTTTCTTAACAATATGGAGGCATATCATTTTGTGTAAACATGTTAATAGAACTGCATAGCAAGAAAGTCAAAGCAGCCATTTTATGTAAAGGCGGAACCTGCAGTATGTTACTCAGCGTTTACTTTGCAGTCAGATCTCCTGCAGCTTTGATGAACTGAACATCCTTACCAAAAATATATTTCAAAAAATGCATTTCTGCATTCTGATATCTTATAAATGTAATACAGCTGGAGTCAAATATCCCCTTTTCCACTAAAAGCTTCATATGATTGTTGTTGACTGATCACACTTTTCTTACCACTCAGTGCCATATTTGTGATTTCTACATACTCCTGATTATACATTTTGTTTTACATGTACTCCTGATTCTTGTAAATAAATGGATCGTGACAAGTTGTAAATATATATCTGAATAAATGGTGGGTCTTTGCAAACTGTTTGTCTGCTGTGTTTAGATAAAGTTGGCCAAAGTAGGTATACTAAAATAATAAATTCAGCTTAATCTCAGAGCAAGTGACACACATGTATACCTTATTCACAAGTACATATGTCAGTTATTGGAAAACATCTAAACAAATAAACTCAATACCACTTTCTATCTTTTGTTTGAGATGAATATCACCAGCCTGGTTAGGCTACTTCAAGTCAAAGCAAAACAATAATTAATTGCACCATTAGACTGGAAACAAAATAGTTTGATTTTTTTTAAGGTTTCTGTAATTAGTGGTTAATTATTTGAAATAATTATTCGGTAACGGCCTGGTGTGTGTTTCACTTGATAAACAATCAAATTGCTTTAAGAAGAAACGACCCAACTTAAAGAGATGGATGCTGACATGACAAAAGAAACATACATTTTATTCTGAACTCAATAAGTGTTTAAAATAAGCATGACCGGTCGATACGAAATGACACCACCACTGTATACTTTTTTCCAAATAGGAGATTTAAGCTTGTAATTTGCGATTCAGAAGGAGCACAGTTGTTGCTAATAGCAATAACAATGGATCTGTTGTGTCCCAGTAAATCAGAGTGACAGTGAGCCTGCTTGCATCACATCATGACTCTGAAACTGGAGCCGCTAAATGGAGTTCAGCCACCAGTAATACTTACATCTGTGCTTTTCTTACTGTGACACGCCAAAAGGCCTGTTCATCTTTCAACCAGTTTGACAGGCACAGAAACCAGAAGGATCAACAGGGCATGTGAGGACGAGGTGGAAAGGATGACTTGTGTTACGTTAATTAATCCTCTCCTGCATTCTATTGTTATATCTTTAAGAAGCGTATCTCGGGTAGAAAAACTGATCAAAGGAACAGCACTTCATTAACCAGTGGAAGGACAAAGGTCAAAACCATATGAGGTTGTAGTATCAAATTCTCACTTGGAGACCAGCTTTAGAATACTATCACAAAATATATAATTGTATTCCATTATTTAGCAAAGGAGATGCTCAAACTCAATCAGCGAGATATTCAAGTGTTAAACGAGACATCCATTCAAGAAGACTGTCATTTTGAAATCACAGCAGAAATGTTGGTTTAAAACTCAATCACTTTAAAGACAAATATTGAAAAGGCAAACATGGTACATTCATGTAAGAGGTTTGAAAGGCAGTGGCTTTTTTTTTTGTCAGATTTGTATGTTTACTCAGACTGTTTTTAGTTTCCTAATTGTCATTTGTTGATTAGACTGAGGTGGAGTCGTTGATCCACATTACTGTTTTCCTTTTAAATAAAGCTAATTTACAGAAAAACAACAAATGATACTAAGTTACACACACACACTTATCTTACAACACAACCCTGATCATTTGCAATTTAGAGAGTCAGCTTTGATAAGCAGATGTGTTTGCTGTGTTATCAGAGATTGATTGCAAACCTATATGTGACCTTTGACCAGAGGCCAGAGGTTACTTCCGGCCCTTTTGTAGACTCACCAGAGAAAAACAGCAGACTCTTGCTTTCTGATTAAATCAACCTTCCCCTAAAACACATTTACAGATCAACTAAAAAAAAGGTTTTATACTAGACAGTTACTATATGTACCCTAGTTTAATCTTTTACTTAGTTTTATGCATAATCAAGCTTGTCCCCCTATTTTCTCCTTTCATTTTACTTTGTGTCTGATGCTTATCTGTTTGCACTTTGGCACAGTCGCTGAGGAAACATGAATATTTCCCTTTCACATACTTGGTATGATTTTGTAAATATGCTTTGAATCAGAATCAGAAACAGGTTTATTGCCAGGTAGGTTCACACATACGAGGAATTTGACTTAATGTCATGGTGCAGACATAAAATATAAAACAAGAAATCTAACACAAAACTAAAAATCTTTAAGGACACTGTAATAAAATATAGTTAAATAGCAATAAAATAAAGCAGTCATTTACATGGAAATAGAATGCTATGAATGAATTATAGGATACAAAAT
This sequence comes from Notothenia rossii, assembly GCF_949606895.1. Classification (NCBI taxonomy): domain Eukaryota; kingdom Metazoa; phylum Chordata; class Actinopteri; order Perciformes; family Nototheniidae; genus Notothenia; species Notothenia rossii. The sequence goes on along the minus strand of NC_136912.1, from coordinate 17,585,921 downwards.
ATGAAATATGAAACAAGAAATATGTGCAGTAAGCAGTATGAACATTGTGTGCATTAATGTAATGCATATAGGGACTACGTTGGGGCTGAGGTAAGTGTCAGTTGGGGGGCCGGGTCTTGTTTAAGAGGCCGGTAGTGGAGGGGAAGAAACTGTTCAGGTGGCGAGAGGTTTTGGTCCTGATGGAGCGCAGCCTCCTGCCAGAGGGGAGGGGGGTGAACAGTTTGTGTCCAGGGTGGGAGGGGTCGGCCACTATCTCCCCTGCCCGCCTCAGGGTTCTGGAGGCGTGCATGTACTTCCTGTATCTTCAGTAACCATCCAGCCGTGGGAGTATGTGAAGGTATACATCATGATGGTATTGGTAAGGTATCCATAATTATTATCTACTGGCAGAGCAGCCTCCTAATTGTTCCAGACATTTAGCTTAGGAACAGTGAAGGCATCATCAAGGAGAGTTTAGATGATGTCTAGTGCAGCAGGGGGGATTACATCATATCAACATGAAGACACGAACATGTTAGGACATTTTAATGATGTTTTAGTAGTGCTCTGGATTCAGATTCAGCTTCTACACAGTAACCATCAACATCAGGAGACAAACACTGACACCCACTGGCTGCTTAGTCAAACTCACTGTAGTCAGTGTTGATTCAATCTGTTTCTTTAAAGAGTTCAGTGATGGTGAAACATTTACAAGCTTTACTCAAGTACTCGATAACTTTGTATTTCTATATTTCTAATCAATTATTGCACTTCTTACTCCACTAAAGTTAGCTGAGAGCTACGGTACATGTCACATACAGAAGCTATGATAAACACATTAAGCAACATAGTATATGAAGTATACTATTTACCATTACTTTAGAAGGAAGATTCATTAATGCAAGAAATTATATAACGTCTTCAGTAGAACTAAGTTTGCATTCCTTTGACACATCATTACATTTAGTAACTATCAAATAGTTGTGATAAAATAATGTTCCTCCCTCACTGTTTAATATATGTATACATATTGAGAGTTGTTGAGACCCCAAAGACACACAAAAAAGGTAAATCTGATTTCAGGTTTCGATTGCGATTACTAAATATTAGTGTCAGTACGGAAAGGCTTTTTCTCACTTTATAAAGAGTATGCCATGTTTTGTGTTGTTGCTACCTGTTTTTGTATGTATTTGTTTGATGTTTATGATATTTATTAAAGTTTGAATGGACAGATAGTTCAACCTTAAGGGAAGGTGGGTTGGCTTATGTCAAATTCCACAGTATAGCCTAGTGGGGTTTAATTTAATCTAAATAAAAACATGACAATAAGTGTGAAGTAGTATTGCAGCTGATCAAAGTGATGAATTATGTCATTAATACTGATCCTGCCAACATGTTAAACATACAAGGACTACCTACCTAACTGGGGTTCATTTGCATATTGTGTTAAATGAAAAAAGACAGAGCACTTTAGGAAATATTTTACATATTTGTGTCCTTCAAAATGTTTAATCCTAAAATATCTATCTCTATGAATATTTTTTTGAACATAATTTCTAACATTAGAAGCCAAATATCCTTATTTTACTCAAAACGTTTCACTGATTTAAACTGATTTCTCTAGTCGAAAATTATCCCATATTTAGCATTTCACACAGTATGACCTCATGCACACATTCTCAAACGTTTGGGTCCACTGATATGCTGTTATTTGAGCCAGAGGGCTGAATTCACTGACGGACTGCCCATTTCCTGCAAACCAAGAAACAACACCGACAGAGTACCGACTGTTTGAGAAATGAGGTGAAAGGTGTAACATGAGGACGTCTCTCTGCAACCTCTTGGTAAATATAAATGGTATTTTTGGCTAATTTAGATATGTTTACGCTATGTTTACATCAAATATGCAACCAAGAAACTAGTCAGTGCATGAAGCCTCAATGACATTTAACATCCAGACTGCGATTGTCATTCGTCCCTTGATCAACAGAATAAATCGGATAATCCCATCCGTATTGATTAATCGATCACATGCTATGTGACGCGCAGACGCAGAGGCTGTCCCGCTGTATTTAAAGGGAACTCCTGGATGGATCTATCAATGGCAGAAGTTCCTGTCAAATCTGTGCTTCCAGGTTAATGATTTGCTGGTTATCTCGTACTTAGTACTTAGCGTGGAGTTTGGAGTCTGCCCTCCCCTCTGATAAAACATAATAGGAGAAGCTCGGACCTGCATTGCCTTTCCGTTTTGGCCTTTTTCTTCCACTTCAGCCGCTGAATCTCGGGTTTTGCTTCTTCTGGTTACAGAGAGAAGGACACACAATGTTAACTCTAGTTGTGTTTTTGCTTTGTGCAGCCTCCTCTGTCACAGCTTCAGCCAAAGGTGAGTTGATGTGTGGTTTTCTGTGAGTGGAGAAAGTTTGTTGTAGGGTGATGTTTGTGTCAAATGGAATATTATTTAATAAATAAGTTCACCATATTTATGTGGGACGAGAAGAAACTGATAGAAATGTGTCAACAGGATGTATTTGTTGCTCCCTTGAGGCTTATAGATGATCCGAAGAGTCAGGCTTCAGTTTATTGTGCCACAGAGACTTACTATCCTCAAATGAATGAAATTGCCCTGGGTAATCTTACATAGACTCAAAGAATCAGTCTATTCATTGTAAATGTTGAAGCTTTCCATTGTGCTGCTTTGTTACATCACTGATTGATATGAGGTGAAAGATTTAAAAACAGAACATTACGAAAAAAATACAGATTATTTATGTGAGTGTTTTGCTTCTGATGTTCCCTAAACACCTCAGTAAGCTGTTTTGAAATAGAGCTAGGTTTTATATTTGTTGAAATTCAGCTACATGTTCCTCAGCAACTGGTGATGAAATCATGTACTGACACGTCAGTCTGTCCTTCCTCGTGGCCTAATGTCATATCTAACGCTCAGCTCGTCATTAATAGATCACAGGAGGGATTTTGTTCTTCTGCCACGTTGAACACACCTTGCTAAATGGCCTCACCTCAACCCTATCAACAGATAGTATTTATGTAAAACTAAAAATTAAGTTAGTTTCCTTTTAGGTCGACACAAGCTGTATTTAAGCTTAAAACAGAGAACTTAATAGGTTGTATGACCAACAGCAAAATATACCTAGTGTTAACTGAACACACAAAGTGAACACTAATGTAAAAAATACATTAAAAGTAATGGCAAGGTAGTTAAAAGTGTGGATAGCCCATTAAGTGCACTTTTTTGCTGATATGATAAGAAATGTCATCTGAGATTTGAAATGTTGCTTCAGAACAGCATAAAACCTACAAAACTCAATTAATCCTTTCCATGATGTCCAGGTTGTTGATTATTTTCTTCCATGGTTTATTATTATGAAACAAAGCCATTGTTCACAATCAAATCTAAGATTTTAATGATCCATCAAAACAATTGTTATAAGTTATTACATGAGGATACAGTGACACACAGATATAGATGACTGAGCATTCTCATATTCATAAGGTACGGACATGTGTGGTTAGGTATGAAAAATGTTTTAAAAGCTTTCATGCACCAGTGGCTTGTTCTTTTAAGTCTTCAGTATCTCGACAACATGACAATATTCTTATTGCAGATCACTCTCACTGTCTACACTGTTTTCTTACCAGCCGTGTTTCCTGTGTTTTTTCAGGTGGTGCTGCTGGACCCCGGCTGAACAACGACCAGCTGTACAAATTCAGCTACAGCACTGAGGTGCTGGTGGACAGGGTGAGGGGGTCAAAAGAGGGCAGTGCTGGCTACAGGATCTCAAGCGATGTGGACGTAAACCTCGTGTGGAGAGATCCCAGCAACAAAGACGACCAACTGATTCAACTGGCGGTATGTTGGTCCAATCACATGATACGACAGCGCAGGATCTCATTTTGAGAGTTAAAACAATCCACATAATATTTCTGACTACACAAATGCTCTTGATACAATTAATAGTAAGGTCCTTCTGTAACCGGCTGTGTCTGACTCTGCGTTGTGTTGTGTAGAAAGACGACGACCCAGACGTGTAGCTTCATTCAGGATGTACATTTATTTTCACTCCTGACGAAACAGCGACAGAAAGAAAACATTTCTCCAGTCAGTACTCTCTTTAACGTGCCCCTCTCCCACAGAGATCAGTATCAAAAAGGCATAACGTAAAAAGTAACACAACATACCTGACGAAACAGCGACAGAAAGAAAACATTTCTCCAGTCAGTACTCTCTTTAACGTGCCCCTATACAAATTAAACAACACAGAAATACATTGTGAACACCCGTGAGACACTACAACAAAAATAAGTAATAAAAAGTAACTTAAAGTGCATAAAGTCGACACTAAAACACGGAAATTGCTTCTGGCTGAAGAGCCGCCTACCTCTCCCACAGAGATCAGTATCAAAAGGGGAGAAAGATGCATGAACCCCGCGAAAAAAAGGGGAACAGTGTCACATACATAAGGAACGTAGGGGTACACGCTAAAATTATAGTTCCACATACTGATGTGAGTCCTACTGCGTCAGGTATTAACACAAGATGAAACAAGAATAAACACAGATTTTGTGTAATTATATAGACATATTTACATAATATATTATATACAAATGAGACATAACTGTCCCTGTTACACTCACCCCGCTAGAATTATGCAAAATTCTGGGTCGCAAAACAATCCACATATAAACACACTGGCCATTACAACAAGCAACAAAACCATATGAAACAGCAATAAGAGCTTCCTACCTAAAGGATAAGAGAATGAGGGACTCGCTTGGGCCCAGCAAGAACCCACAGTACTCTACAGACAAGGTGAGGTGCAGTTTACACCCCACACCCTGGCCAAACGATGTGGATGAGCGAAAAATAAAATAAAAAAAAGGCTCAATACAGCAGTATATCACCAGAGCACAAATAATGGCTAACACGCCACATTTCACACATTAATAACAGCACGCGGCCTTATCTCAACCCTCAAGAAGGGACTCAAGTTGTGCCATGGACTCAATGAAGCGGCGCACAGGTCTAATGACTCTGCCGAATCGTGAGGTAACCTGGCCATCTACATGTGATGCTTGACGCTTATTGGCAGGGGGCCGTTGTGGCAGAGGAGCTGGGAAAGCCATTGGGGTCTCTACAGCAGTTGCAGGGTCACTAGAAACGGGGGTGACCAACACAGAAGGAGGTGGTGGGTGGTCTGGATGAACAGAGTCATCAAAAGGGGACTGCTCAAGGACCCATGAGGCGGTGCGGCCATCCTCCCCGTCAACATCCGAGAGGGAACCAGCTAGGGATGGCCCAGCTGTTGCAGCTGCTGTGTCTAACTCGGACACCTCTGTCCCATGCCAATCAGATGCCGGAGCGGTATCGGTCATGCTAGGGGTAGGTGCGGGCACAGGAGCATCATCTTCACCATCCGAGGCCTCCTCCAGCGGAAGGAAGTTGACTTGCAGCAGCAGGTTTCGGTGAACAACACGCTCATGTCCCTCTGGATCCCTGATCCGGTAGATATGGAGGGCTGGTTTTGAGGCCACCACAGTGTGCACAACAGGCATCCACTTGTCAGAAAGCTTGCATTTTCCCTTGGCGCCTTTGTTCGCCAGCAGCACCTGGTCACCGACAGACAGAGGTTGGCCCCTGACCCGTTTGTTATACTGGTCACTCTGATGTCTCTGCTCCGCTGTGCAGTTTTTCTGGGCCAGTGCCATGGCACAGTGCAGGTCTTCCAAGAGGGATTTCACGTAGGCATTGTAGTCACACACAGTCACATCATGAAGTACATTCCTGAACAGAAGGTCCACTGGCAGCCTTGGGATTCTCCCGAACATCAAATAGAAGGGCGCGAACCCAGTGGTCTCATGGACAGTGCAATTGTACACGAAAGTCATTGTCTGTATTATCTGCGGCCACTTCTGTTTGGAGCGAAGTGGTAGAGACCTCAACATGTTGCCCAGGGTGCGGTTGAACCTCTCTGTGCCGCCGTTCCCCATAGGGTGGTAAGGTGTGGTGTGGGACTTGTCAACCCCTGACAACTGCAAGAGCTCAGCAATCAGCTCACTTTCAAAGTTTGCTCCCTGGTCAGAATGAAGGCGCTGAGGGAAGCCATAAACACAGAAAAAGTTGTCCCACAGCTTCTTGGCTACTCTCTTAGCTGTCTGATCCTGGCAGGGGAAAGCATGTGCCAACTTTGTATAGTGATCGGTGATCACAAGAACATCCACAGACTTGTTGTGACGGTCTTCAGCTGACCAGAAGTCGATGCACACAAGCTCCAGAGGGGCAGAGGTCTTAATGCTCTCCAGTGGGGCTCTTGCGGAAGGTTCAGGAGTCTTGCTGAGAACACATCTGTGGCAGTGCTTCACATGATTGCGGACATCCTTCTCCATGTCGTACCAGAAGAAACGCTGGCGGGCCAGAGACAGTGTGCGGGGCTGACCTTGATGGCCAGCATGGTCGTGAACACCAGATAATGCATCTGCCTTTAGCGACTCCGGCACCACGAACTGGGACCTCTTCTGTCTAGTCAAGGGATCTTTCGTGACCCTGTAGAGGACGCCATTCAGAAGAGTCAGTTTATCCCACTGCTTCAAGACTCTCAGAGTCGGCTGACTCTCATTGTAGCGTTCCCGTCTGGAAGGCCTGCGCTTCCTGTCGACATAGAGAGCGACCCTGGAAATTACTGGGTCCTGTTGCTGGTGTGACTGCAGCTCAGAAAGAGATAGGGAATGCAACGTGTCCTGGCCAGGTGGTTCAAAGGTGGTGAGGTGATCAACCAGGGAGGCTGCACGCTCCCTAGGAGCAGAGTCCCACTCGTCCAAGGAGGAAAGAAGAGAAGAGACCTCATCCTCAGACATTGAACCTTCAATGGCGTCAGAGTGAGATGGACCCTCCAGTGACTGTGGTTGGCAGGTGAGGCGGAAGGCATCTTGCACAGACCCATCACTGACGTCACAGACCTGGTCCAGTAGCTCCAAGTAGGGTTCACGCAGCAACCGTTCCCTCAAAGGTTTCACGAAAGGGTCTCTGCTGAGGGCATCCGCCACCACGTTCAACCTGCCGGGAATATGTTTGATTTCGAAGGAATACGGAGCCAACTTAGCAACCCACCGCTGCTCACAGGCGTCAAGTTTCGGCTTGGTCATGATATATGTGAGAGGATTGTTATCTGACCAGACGGTGAATCTGTGACCCTTGAGCCAGTGGCTAAACTTCTCACAAACCGCCCACTTTAGAGCCAAGAACTCCAGTCTGTGTGCAGGATAATTGAGCTGGCTGCGACTGAGAGTTTTGCTTGCAAAGGCGATGGGTCTTGCCTTCTCCTCACCAGCAGAAATTTGGGACAGTACAGCACCCAGACCATCAAGGGAAGCATCGGTGGAGAGGATGAAAGGCCTATCAAAGTCTGGGTGTGCCAGCACCACGCTGTTGAGGAGTGCGCGTCTCAGATCATCAAATGCCTTCTCACAGGCAGGGGTCCAATCCTGAGGAGTCAGTTCTCGAAAGGTGCCAGCTCTTCTCCGACCGAAAGAGCCCTTGGCTTTCCTCTTCTGCCCTGCAGTTAAGGCGTAGAGTGGCTTTGCGATGGAAGAACAGCCAGGAATGAAGTGTTGATAATACAGCACCATCCCGAGGAAAGACCTGACCTTCCGCTGAGATGGGGTGCAACCGTCGTCGTTCATGAGATCCTCCTTCCCGAAAGCTGAGATGACCCTCACCTTCTCTTGGTCGACTGAGACGCCACTGCTGTCTATCACGTGACCCAGAAACCCCACAGTCCTGCGAAGGAAGTAGCACTTCTTCTGAGACAGCTTCAGGTTGTTGGCTCTGAGCCGCGAGAAGACAGTCTCCAGCCGTTTCAGGGCTTCCTCCTCGGATGGAGCAAAGACAAGCAGGTCGTCCAAATAACAGAGGAGGCTGGAGAAGTTCAAATCACCAAACACACTCATCATCATCCGCATAAAGGACGCGGGACTGTTGCAAAGACCTTGGGGAAGTCTGTTGTACTCATACAGGCCTAAGGGTGTTGTGAATGCCGAGTACTTCCTGTCAGACTCATGGAGGGGGATGTTGTAGAACCCCGATGTGAGATCCATGGTGCTGAAAAAGGCGTTTCCACCAAGGGCAGCAAGACAGTCGGCCTGGTGAGGCAGCGGGTGGGCGTCCTTGACGGTCTTGGCATTAAGCCAGCGAAAGTCAGTGCAGATCCTTAACTCTCCTGACTTCTTCCAGACAAGGACCAGCGGCGATGCATACTCACTGACTGATTTACTGATGATGCCTTTCAACTCCATCTCAGACAGCACCTCTCTCAGTTTGTGATAGTGTGCTGGAGGGACACGGCGATAGGGTAGCCTGAAGGGGTGATCATCAGTGAGATGAATCCGGTGGACGAACTCTTTCGCTTCCCCACAGTCCAGCTTGTCTTTGGAGAAGACATCCTGGTAAGTGAGCAACAGTTCAGAGAGTCTCTTTTTCCATTCATCTGACACCGCACAGCCTTCGAGGTCGATGTCTGCCAATCCACAGTCTTTAAGCTGCTGAGTGTGGGTAGAGCTGGCATCTGAGTTGGGAGGAGGGTCAGCTGCCTGACTGGTCTGTGGCCTATTCACACCCTGAGAGAGGGGAAGGTCTTCCATCGCGACACAAGTAAACACATCGGCCACTTTAGCATTGCGGCGTAGTGTCACGGGACTCTTGGTTGGGTTAAGGACCTTCATAGGGACCCAACGATCTCCCCACATGGGTGCCACAACCCGTCCCACAATAATGTCTTTGGGGGCTGAACGGGAGGAGGTGGGCTCCACAATGACAGTGCTCCCAGGGGACACAGGAACACTGCCAGGTAGCTTTCCCCACACCAGATACTCCTTCTGTGGTGCTAGAGTGATAGCTTGCCGTAGCTTGACCGTGCCAACCTTGTCAGGCAGTTCAGGACCAGACCAACGAGTGATGCAGCTGAGCAACTGAAGAAACTGCTCACAGTCGGGGTCTGAGGTGTTGGACTGGATGAGCTCCCAGTACTTCTCATCAGACTTCATCCTCTGTAATATGGGCCTGATGACGTTGCTACCAATAATGAGTTCGTCTCTCTGCCCTGGGACAAGGAAAGTTGGCACAATGAATTTAGAACCGTAAACCTCAATCTCCAGGTCATAGATACATCTGGGTTGTGTCATAAGGCCACCACAGCCAACTAGGACCACCTTCTCTGGCACAGGCTGAGGACAAGGGAGGACACCAGCAGCTCTAAGATTGGACTCTGCCTCTTCGCTGAGTGTGCATGACATGCTCCCTGAATCAAGCATCCCCCTTAAAGTTGACTGACCCCCTACTAACACTGGGGTATAAAACAAGTCATTGGCTCCTTCAACTCTATGTGAACCCACAGCAATCACAGTTTTGTCATCAGGAAGATTACTACAGCAGTTCACATATGTTGATCTTAAGTCATTTTCCTCACTGAGGGTGTCACTAGTGCCGCCCATGCTATCCCTCTCACTGCACGGGCGGGCTAGTTTAAACCAGCATTGGAGGGAGAAGGTGGCATGGCTGAGGAAGGAGAGGCCTGTGGGCACTGATTTCTTATGTGACCAGGACTGAAGCAGTTAAGGCATAATCTGTAAAGCCTGCAGTGTGCATGGGTTGAATGGTCCCTGGAGCCACAAACCTTGCATGGAAAGGACTCAGATGCCTGCTGGTAACGGGGTCGACCATTCTGACGGTGGACTTGTTGGTGGTTGCCTGGCTGACCATTCTGACGGTGGGCTTGTTGGTGGTTACCTGGCTGATGGTAGTCTGGCCTTTGACTGGTTGTAAGGGAAGCGTTGCACATAGCCAGAACCCTGTCAAACATTGCAACTACCTGTTGAACACCAGCGTCGGTAGTAGGTGGGTTGACGGTGGTAGGGGCTGGGTCAGAGACAGCAGAGAGAGGCAGGGATAAGGGGGACACTTGGGGACTCACCCTAGCATGGTCTGGCTGAGGCTGACTGTAAGCAAGGGCAGTGGCCGGTAGAGAGTTGGGAGGGGGGTCTGGTTGGTGCGCTAATGAGGCCTGAGACATCCCCAGATTGACAGGGCGAAAAGAATCAGTCACAGGGCTCTGACTATAAACTGACAGACCCACCACATTATGAGACTGCGCTGCTGTTTTTCTCACATTTCTCATATGGGCGTCCAGACGCTCCTGAACCTCAGCCGTGGTCCACCGCTCAGGTGCCTTCAGTTGGAATGATATGGCGAGACTGGGGTCAGGACAGTGATTAATGAACATCAAGACCACTTCTGCACTGGGGTCATCTACACATTTACCTCGCCTCCGGAGGCACTCGTCCGCAGCATCTATTGACTTGTTAAGGCGTATCCAATAGTCCATAGCACTTTCACCAGCACGTGGAACAGTGCCGTAAAAATCTTTCATGGGCAAGTTAGAGTATGACAGCTCACTAAAGTTACCCTTTAATATGTCAAACACAGCTGTGGGCAGGTCGGTCGCACTCAAGTCAGGTCGGCTGCGGATTGACACTTTCACCACATCCCTGGCTTTACCTGTTAGTCTTGACATAATCAGATCAAACCTTTCTACGTGAGTGTCACATTTCACTCTATTCAGGTAACATCTCATCATGTCCTCCCATTCATGAATAGAAAATACATCAGCACGATCACCCCTGAAGTAAGGCGGAGCCTTGGTGTCTGACTGCACCACAACCTTCAATTGAGACAAATCAGCCTGGTGGGACGGGTGTGGATTGGTGGGAGACTGAGGCTGGGCAGCACTGGGCTGGTGCATGGTGCTTGATATGTTCTCACCTATCTGTTTAGCCAAACTTGTTATCATTTCCCCAAAAGCTTCAACAGATACTACTTGTGTAAGTTTACGGTCTGGCTGCATAATAGGTGTGGAGCTTGCAGCAGGTGTTAATGTCGGGTTGAAATCACTAGCGAACCCAAATCTTTCACTACCTTTAAGTCGCTGGCCCCTCCCCAACCCAAATGTGACATCATGCCCACTAACATCCATATTGTTAATGACAACAACAAAAAAATCCCACAAAGCAATCAAAACACAGTTTAAAGCCACCCACAAGAGATAAAACACTAAAATAAAATAAAATGATAAAACACAGATAAACAGATATACTCAGTGATAAGTGTCCTCTCAGACTCAGTGCATCTCTCAATTTGAATATGTACACTGTCCCTTTAACGCACCTGCCGTCGCAGCAAGAGAGGGGGAAAAAAAAAAAAGAGGAAAAAAAAACACACACTCCAGTCTTTCCTTCTTCCCGCCGGTGGGCAGCAGCTTTACCCCGGGGACCAGACGGCGCTGGTCGCGGATACAACGGGTCGTCACGGCACCAAGTGTAACCGGCTGTGTCTGACTCTGCGTTGTGTTGTGTAGAAAGACGACGACCCAGACGTGTAGCTTCATTCAGGATGTACATTTATTTTCACTCCTGACGAAACAGCGACAGAAAGAAAACATTTCTCCAGTCAGTACTCTCTTTAACGTGCCCCTCTCCCACAGAGATCAGTATCAAAAAGGCATAACGTAAAAAGTAACACAACATACCTGACGAAACAGCGACAGAAAGAAAACATTTCTCCAGTCAGTACTCTCTTTAACGTGCCCCTATACAAATTAAACAACACAGAAATACATTGTGAACACCCGTGAGACACTACAACAAAAATAAGTAATAAAAAGTAACTTAAAGTGCATAAAGTCGACACTAAAACACGGAAATTGCTTCTGGCTGAAGAGCCGCCTACCTCTCCCACAGAGATCAGTATCAAAAGGGGAGAAAGATGCATGAACCCCGCGAAAAAAAGGGGAACAGTGTCACATACATAAGGAACGTAGGGGTACACGCTAAAATTATAGTTCCACATACTGATGTGAGTCCTACTGCGTCAGGTATTAACACAAGATGAAACAAGAATAAACACAGATTTTGTGTAATTATATAGACATATTTACATAATATATTATATACAAATGAGACATAACTGTCCCTGTTACACTTCTTTTTGACAGTAGCAAATTTTTCTCACATAAATTAATCTCTCACTCATAGATCTCAAATGTGAGAATTGAACCTGCGTCCCAACGATCAAAGAAGAAGAACGTCCTCCATGGATCCACTGCAGAAAGCCTTTTGGGGAAGACCAAACTGGCAGCTCTGACGAAACCTTTCTTTTTGCATCTGAAAAATGGAAAGGTAAGAGCATTTGTGTGCACACATAAAATACTCCATATCAGTTGCTACACTACTTACTGCTGGTGTTATCTGTACAACCATATAGTATTTTAATATATTTGTACTCGTCATTACCTCCCTAAGGTAACAGAAGGTTGTGTTTTTGTTGTGGGTGGTTTATCTGTTACAGAAACACTACAGGCCTGATTTACATGAAACTAGGTTGAAGGGTGTAGCATGGGTCGAGGAAAAACACATTACACTTTTTACCAGATACTAATCATGGGGATAATTTGCCAAGCATTGCCAGATAGGGCATGGCCTCACCTAATACTAAAATAAAACACATTTAAGTATAAAGAGTGAATATATTTGGCAACATTAAGATAGTTTCTAATCACTCACATGTGAATAACATCAGCAGCAATTCCTGAAAATGATATAAATGAAGGTTTTGAGCAGATTTATGATCTTTTAAGAGGGAGAAATGCTTACATAAGTAATGTTAGAAGGTCATTTGGGTACTTTTAGCACTTCACTGTTGTTGTCTTCAGAGAATAATTGAGCATGCTTTCATTTAGCTGGAGTGATGATGCTGGCAGGGGAAAAACCGTGCAGGTGTGTGTACAAAGGTCAGCAGGTTCAGAGGGTCAATGAATGAATGAATGAATGAATGAACAAGCCCGGCTTCAAGAGCGGCTCTGGGTTGGTGGATACGCTTCATGCTGTCTTCTTATTGGCTGTGAGATGTTGGAGTTCAAGCCAAACTCATTCACTGTTATCAAGTAACTGTATCTAATAAGGCGTAATTGCTGCAGAAAGATTACAGCTAGATATTTAATTGTATGGCTAAAGGGAAGAATTCTATGGCATACGTTTATCATGAAATAATACTAAAAATGTCAATTCAAACCGATAGAAAGCGTGAAGACCCCTTAACACAATGTTCAATATCTTTTTGGATAACATGCTTATTTAGAGGATAAGATCCCTTTTACTAATTTGAATGTATAACCAGTTAACATCCTAGAAAGAGCCGCAGAGGATCTTAAGCCCTCAAAAACGAAGGCTTTTTAGCATATTAATGGATGTAAACAATAATAATTCCATTATTATCAAATAGTAAATGTAAAATTCAGACAAAAGTATTTTCTACAACCTTTTATGTTGTTTATACTGATTGCAGGCTGCCACAGCAAGGATACACAGAGTAAGACTGAGTAGCCGTCGTCAATCTATTTATGGTAGTCCTCGCTGATATCGTGGTCGAGGGCCGCAAATAAATGACATACTGTATAGGAGACACTGCAGGATGATGTAATCGGCTGCCTCTCCACTCATAAGCAGGACACTGAGAGCATTATTGAGCTGAACTGAAGCCTCAATGCTCAACTGAACTGTGTGGTGTAATTTGATATTTCCCAAGATTAACTTAGCACATTTGACTGAGCTTGTTCCATTATTTCAAGATCATATCAGCGACACGAGTAAAGATAAGACTGACTCATCTTTCATGCTGGTCAGTAGTGTGTGTTGAGAACATAATTAGAAGTTGAGGTAGACTCTTTTTAAACATTTAGAGTGCTAATACCAAAGTACTTTTGTTTTTGATCTACACTTCAAAGAATATCTTATTTCTGCGTGTAATTTAAATAGGCTCTGATGTCATGACCATGCATTTATGTACACACATGTGCAATGGAAAACTGACACCCTGAAGGCCTTTGTGAGCTGCAGCACGTACAGCAGCACACAGGGTCATTGCCCCTTTATCTGCTGAAAGACATGCCTCAGTATCCATTGTTCAGAAGCATAACATTTCGTATAACATGTTGCTTTCTTTGTAGGCAAAGGCCTTTTATTCCTTCTGGGCCGAACCTGCAACCATCAAGAACCTAAAAAGAGGACTGGCCAGCCTACTGCAAATGCAGCGCACCACTGGGAAGGTTATAGAGGTAATTGGCGTTATAATGCTCCCATCACATTTATTCACGTCTTTTATATTTCATTACATGTAGCTAATTGCAATCTTAATGTGTGGGAACAGAATGACGTGTCTGGAAGGTGCACGGTGGAGTACAAGGGAGTTAAAGGTCAAGTGACGAGAACCAAGGTCCTGGACACGTGTAAGACCGCGGAGACGGGATTCACCACTCACAGTCAGGTATGTCAGCATCCAGAACAGCTCATTGTGCTAGATAGAATATGAAGGTTACTGAATTACTAATACATAACTCTTTAAAGGTCCCCTATTATACTGTTTTTCATCAATATATTATAGGTCTCAGTTATATACAAAACATGTCTCTGAAGTGTTTGGCTCGAAATACCAAACAGATCGAGCATTGTAGAATCCCATAATCGCCTCTGTTTCAGCCCTGTTCCAAAAGTTCTGATTCTCTGTCTGTTACTCTAGATCAGGGGTGGGGAACCTTTTTCCTCTCAAGGGCCATTTCAATTTTTTAAACATCCTCCGAGGGCCGTACAAATTATTGACCGCTGCTTAAAAATACTAAAATCACAGCCCATTCATTTCGTCTTTCTTTCATGCCGTGCAAAGAAAAAGCAAACTCTTAATCCAGATATTTTACCACGACTCGTGCATGCATTCACGTGCACGGTTGTGGCATGACCACCAAAACAGAAAGTATATTGGACACAAGATATGTGCAAATGTATTTCGTTTCCTATCCATGTTGACGTGATTTAAGTGTGGGGGGGGGGGGGGACCTAACCTCCTCTAGGGGGGTCCTCACCCCCCCCCTCCCCGGGAAGATTTTTTTTTAAATGTTGAAGTTAAAAGCATCAATCTGGTGCACTTTGAGAGCAACATTAGGAGATCTATGGATACATCTCTCAACATCCATACAGTATGAAACAGAACTGGAAGCAGATGTATTTTTCTTTATGGATATTTTACAAATCACTCCCCTTTCAAACTGTATTCTTGTTTATTAATAACAACTTTTATTTACTGTCATATAGTATTTTATACCTGTTTACTTTATTCTCTTGTTTTTTAGAGCTATAATGATCATATAAAGATGTGCCTTTACCTCACTGGTTGGAGAAAAAGCTTCTTATATTCGTTAGCATAGCTAGCTAACCAGATGCTAATAACAACAAAGTTATTGACTGTATGATCAGTATGACAGATGAACAGATCGCCACTGGGCTTACAACTAAAGACACAGCCACGCAGAAACTGCGGCATGTGGCTCCTTATGGGTACTGCAATTTTTGGAAGTGCCGAAGCGACGTTCTGTTGCTCCCCTGCCATGCTCCCTTGTCAGACGAGACATATACCACGTGATGACACGTTAGGCTTGTGTTGTGTTCAAGGACCCTGACCTTGGCCAGGAAAAACAGGCACTCGCCTGTTTAATTTGCGGTCTAGATTTCTTTAATTTTTTTCTTTTTTGCGTGTGTTTATAAATTACCTCGAGGGCCGTAGCAAATGGTCTCGCGGGCCGTATACGGCCCGGGGGCCGGAGGTTCCCCACCCCTGCTCTAGATGAAAATAAGGAGCCACTCCCCATGCCCCTCAAAGAGATATTTGGTTAAAAAACCCAAAATGGTGCTCTAGGAGGAGATTCAGGTGATAAGGTGGACGGGGGTTACCTTGGCTAATGGTTACACAAGCCAAAAAAACGTTATGACATCATAAAGTGGTCAAAATCTGATCAAGTCATTTTTTATATAAATGGATCAGGACAAAAAGACTGACAATCTTTTTTCCTGAAACTTTCAGAATCTCTTAACGCAGAGGCGACACATATTTATGTAGATGAGACATGAAAAAGTAGATTTTGCATAATAGGTGACCTTTAATATTTCCCCCTCCAGGTGTTGGGTGTGGGCAGGAAGTCCAGTTCTGTTACAACGTTCACTCTTGAAGATGGTTTCATCCACTCTGCCGTGGCTGAAGAAACACACTCACTGGCTGTTAACTCCCGCAGATCTGCTGCAGCTAAAGTCGTTTCCAGGTACATGCCTTTATCAATAATAACCATGTGTGTGCATTTGTAATTCGGGCACTTTTTAAGTTTTACATTTCTTGCTTCACAGGCAAACCCTCACTCTTGTGGGGACGGAGGCTGGACCCCTGGAGGCTGCTGGGACAGATGTGGCCGAGGTCGTCAAGTCAATCGATGCCAAGCTGGCAGCTGTTGGTATTACTGCGGATAAAGTCAAATCCAAATGCAAGGGCTGTCCAACAGTGAGTACCAGTTCACTTTTTCACATATTTTCCCTTATTTTAGCCATTTTCTAAAGAGGGCTATGTCAATCTACCAGTTTAATTAAAATAGAATATATGGATTATTGGATTATTGGATTTGCCACCAGGCTGCAGAAATTCTAATTTCAAGTTTATCTAATCATTTTGTAGCATTTAGGTGCATTTTACTTTCTTCACTTACTTGTTTAAATGAACTTTAACACGTAATTTCTTCGATGAGGAATGTTTTGCAAATCACATTCAGTATTTCTCATAATGGTTATACTGTTTATGCATCAAAATACATGTATTTAATCATTGTAACTACCACGTCAGTGCTAACAGACAAGGTCAGGGTTGGAAAAGTAATCATTGCACACATACTTCTAAGTTACACCTAATAGTAAACAGATCCTTAATTTGACTGAAGATGATCTCTCTTTAATCCCCTCTGCCCTGTCTTTTCCCTTTTTAGCTTTTTGAGCATTGGCAGAGTGAACAGAAGCAGCTGGAGCCGGCGAGCCTGTCCAAAGCCTCGGCTCCACGCAGCTTCCTGGCTCTCCTCCAGAGCATTAGGAAGGCGTCCAAGGACGAGATCCTCAAAGTGCTGCAGAGTGCCAGCAAGACATCTCTGTAAGTGGCTACTCCTTCTCCCCTACTCAATCACTCTGCTGTTTCTGTTACCTGGTCTAACTTTAGTAACTCACCATCATTTTGTTTCCCTTCTTCCTGTTCAGACCTCAGGTGGTGGACACTGTGACCTCGGCTCAGACTACTGCGTCTCTGGATGCCATGATTCAATTCCTTAACTTCACCGATGCCAAAGGTCTGGTCCTGCAGGAGAGGTTTCTCTATGCATGCGGCTTCGCTTCTCATCCCAACGAGAGAATGCTCCAGGTTCTGCTGGTGAGTTGTTTAAAACAGAATCGGCACCTTAACATGCTTGGAGAAGAAACTTGGAAGATATGCTGTCATTAGTATTTATCAGCGAAGAGGAAAAAATGTGGGCTTCATTTGCACTACATTTGATGCTCTGATTAAAAAAAGGAAATAAAATATTTGTTTCCCCAAATTAATTCAAGAAGTAAGTGGCACTCCAGTGGTTAAAGAAAGCGAAAATGTACCACACGTTGGATTTGAATAGTGTTTTCCACTAACTTTTGTGCTATTTCACCTGTGTTTCCTAATTGAAAACAACACATCATTTAAAATTGTCCCCTCATAAAAATTGCTTGTAAATAATATATAGAGTGCCACAGTGACGCGTCCTAAAACCCGGAAGTAAACTCCTTCCGGTTCCTTTGACAAAGACCAATGCAATTTCTCCATACTTTTATCATTTTCGAATCATAAATCTAATCGATAGATTTATGATTAGAAAATTATAAAAGTAGGGTATACATGTGGATATTATCTGGCTGAACAAAATGTGATCCGTCTCTTCAATTTGTGTCAACCACAGACCTTATTTCAAGCTATTTTCCAAAATCCTATGGAGAAATTGCATTGGTTTTTGTCGAAGGAACCAGAAGTGGTAAAGTGCTGACTTACTTCCGGGTTTTAGGACACGTCACTGTGGCACTCCATTGCGTTCTGTCCTCAAAATATAATATAATAAATGTGTAAAGTTAATTTGTTTTATCCTAACGAGTCTTCAAAACCATTCATATTTAAATTAAATGATATGCTAATTGGAAGTTTGCATTTAATTATAATGCAAACTGTTTTCTTTTCAGGACATTTCAAAGGGAAAGATCGGCAGCCCAGACATCAAAGAGTCCACTGTGATCATTATGGGAGCCCTGGTCCATAAACTGTGTCAGAAAGGAGGCTGCAACTTACCGGTGAGCTTACTTATATAGTTAATGAAAAAAGTTAATGTAGATTTTAGAAATACTAGAGCTGACTAAAGATCCCTTGCTGTGCTTTCACCCTTCAGGCAGTGGTGGAGGTGAAGAAGCTGATTTTAAACGGGCCCGACAGCACAAAGGTAGAGTCCGAGGTCCAGATGTATCTTCTTGCTCTGAAGAACTCTTTACTTCCCGAGGCCATTCCCATCTTCAGCAAATATGCCGAATCAGAGGTGGGCGCTTACTGCACCATCGCTCTCACCGCCCTGCAGAGATACGACTTCACTCTCATGACTAATGAGGTGAGCAACAGTGCACATTACACTCCATTTGAACTGATGAGTGTTACTGTTATGTTGAGCTGATTAGCGTGTCACAGAAACTGAAAGGACACATTTATCTCATGTGTAGGTGAAGCACACAGTGAATAGGGTTTACCACCAGAATCGTCGCGTCTATGAGAAAAATGTAAGAGCCGCCGCTGCTGACGTCATCCTGAGTAGCAACCCCTCCTACATGGAAGTCAAAAATCTGCTTCTGTCCATCGGAAACCTTCCTCATGAAATGAACAAGTACATGCTGTCCAAGATTCAGGACATCCTTCACTTCCAGCTGCCAGCCAGGTGTGTTATAGGAAATCCAATGGACCACCAAAAAAGAAATGTTGGTTGAACATAGGAATGTTACAGAACATAGTTAAGCTTTACGAATACAAATTAAAGTCATTTGTTGTATAACATATCTCATTTTTCACTTTTCAGCGATGTAGTACGACTTGCTATGAAGGATACAATTTCTCATAACTACGACCGGTTTGCAAAGGTTGGGTCATCGTCTGCATATTCAGGATTCATGGCAAGTAAGTAATCAACCCTAAGACTAAAAACATTACTCAATATATTCTTAAAAGATCTAATGTGAGATGAAATTATGAACAGTGGATACCAAATTGCACGAGTCA
Source organism: Notothenia rossii (assembly GCF_949606895.1). Taxonomy (NCBI): domain Eukaryota; kingdom Metazoa; phylum Chordata; class Actinopteri; order Perciformes; family Nototheniidae; genus Notothenia; species Notothenia rossii. The sequence continues at coordinate 17,566,693 of NC_136912.1, read as the reverse complement.
ATCAACATATCATTTTAAGGTGTTGGTTAAGCACATTCAAGCTCTATTTCGCTCCATTAAAAAGTTTGAGTCTTATTATTTGCTTTTTAGTACTAAGATAAATTGACTGAGCACTTTAAAATTCTCTCCGTACAGAATCTGCTGATGTGACCTCCACGTACAGTTTGGACATCCTGTATTCAGGCTCTGGGATCCTGAGGAGAAGCAACATGAATATTTATGGTGCTAGTAATGGAGCTCTTCTCCATGGACTACAGGTAAGGAAACCACATAATGAAACAAACATTCTTTACACTCATGTATACAAGAAAAGCTTAGCAGGACTGTTGCAGGAACGTTTGCAGGAGTTTAGATCTTTCCAATTAATAGTTTTTATGCTGTTTTGACATGCTTTTAATGTGTTCAGAAAAGCATCTTGAATAGCCACAACATTACCACATTTCTATTTTAAACTAATGTGGACATGTTCTGTGTCTTCTAGGTGGCAATTGAGGCCCAGGGTCTGGAGTCAATGATTGGTGCCACAGCCGATGAGGGAGAGGAAGATCTGGAGTCGTTTGCTGGGATGTCAGCTTTGCTCTTCGATGTCCAACTGCGACCCGTCACCTTCTTCAAGGGTTACAGTGACCTCATGTCCAAAATGTTCTCCATGAGTGGTGATCCCATGAATGTAGTGAAGGGTCTCATCCTGCTGACTGATCATTCTGAGGTAAACTGCTTTAACTGTGTCCTTCATCAATGATCCATTTACACTACACCTAAATATAGAAGTCATTTTAGTGTTTCAAGTTTACATTCAGTGTGAGGTTATCAAAGAAAACAGAACTTAACAACTGGTATTTGATGCCAGGTAAAGAGAATAGTCCAAGAAAGCTTTATTTTACTTCAAAACAGTGTCAGCTGGCTGGTTTGAGTTCAGTTTGGTCATCTTGACAAAAACGACAGAATTGGTGATATGTTCAAACACCTGGAATAGACTTCAGTTTACGTTCGTCTGCAATCTAAAATCTGTAAAACAAGAGAGTTTGCTCTGGCAGGTGGGACAGCAGTGATTGACACTGTGTAAGTGTCCTCGTGGCTGACATTGGTTGTCTTCATTCAGGCGTGCTGGAATCTAACATTGGGAGCACTATGTCTACTGCCAGGATATAGAGTTTCAGCACACATGATAAAAAGTTACTAACTATACTTTTTAAGTAGCAAGACAGTTTTTATAGGTTGTTTTGGAAGGCATTGACCCACAACCGTTTTTGTCGGTTGTGGGTCATGTTTACTTCGTCAGATACATTCAGTATGTCTACACAAGTGCAGATAGTGAATGACTCAAGTCAATACCTTCACTTGTCGAGCGTAGTACTGTGACTTTGAACAGGGCTTAAATGCTTACAGGTGATAAAAGGGATGTTGCATTTATTTTTGCCTTATGCTGAGGCTATTTTTAAAGTGCTTTTACAGTCTTCAAACATCATCATCTATGATAAAAAGGTATCTTAATTATCGTCCGATATAACCAATTCTTCTGTTTTTGTTTTGCTTCCCGTTCATCTTTCTGTAAATTATATTTTCTTCATCTATCTATACTTTGCTGTAACAACAAAAAATGTCCCCTTTCAATACAGAATTCTAATTTTGATTCTGATTTGTCTCTGCAGGTGATCCAGCTGCAGTCCGGTCTGAAGGCGAGTGCCGAGTTCCAAGGAGGGTTAGCCATTGACATCTCTGGAGGCATGGAGGTCAGCCTGTGGTACAGGGAGTCCAAGACCAGCGTCAACAACAGGTACAGTCCACACACCGAGCCAATTCAATGATATTCTAGTAGTTGCAGTTGGTGGAGTTTTTGTCCCGTAGGCAAGTTGGGGCATCAGCATAGCTTTACATAATGCTGTGTACTGTGTGTATAGGTCATAACCTCACGTACAGCCTTTTAATGATAAATTACCTCACTGAGTACGTTTGTTTTACTGTATGTTCATTATGACGTAATACACTGGGCAAAGGACAGACTGATTGACAGAAAATTCTTAGAAAACAACCTTTGTGACTGAAAGGAGAGTCGTTTTTAGAGGTCGAGCAATGTCACAGACTGCAAATAGATTTCTGTTGATGTTGGATTCAAGTGAACTTATGATGGTCTATAAGCGTCACCCGATGCATTTGTTCCATGTTGGACATGCTCCAGTATTGTGGTCATGTCTGTCTCATTTCCAGGTTTATGTGGATATGTCGTCAGTTCTGTCTGGTTCTCTATTTTAAACATTACAGTCATCGCACAACGGTAGCAGCTGAAAATGGACATCATCATGCGGGTGTCGTTTAGCTCACGGCATCTGGTGATGAAATATGGTATAGAGAGCAATGCCACTGATTTTTGACAATCAAATACGGTTACGATTTTCCTGTGCATATGCACCTCAGTATTTTTGAAGTAATAAATACATTTGGTGCAAAATCTGTATTGAAAACCGAACTACGTACTGTGTTTTGTTAGTGTTTGTTTTGTTAATTAGATCCGATCTTATCTGATATTTAATGCATTTTAAGATTGTATTGATAAACTGAAAATGCTTATTTTACCTAATAGTGCAAAGTAAAATATGAGATAAAACTCCATACTGACACTTGGGTTTAGTACCGGCACCCCATTCAAATAATTGACATCCGGCTTTTATGCCTTTTTATAATTAAGTTTCCTTTGGTGATAGGGATTATATGTACGTTTCTATGAGGAATTGTTTACAGAGATTGAAAACAAGGCACATTTAATTGGAATCTCTTTGAGGGTGCAAAAAAACCACAACCCTGTGAAATTCAAGCAACTTTTGGTTTTTCCCAAAAATATGGTTTAAGGAAGAAAAATAAGCTTTTATATTTCAGTTCTCTGATTTATTTTCCTGCTTTTTAACAATAGTAAAGGGTCATATCTTTGATTTGAACCCCAGAACGTTTTGACCCGTGTGTGCGTAGGGGAATGGCAGAGGCAGGTGAATGGATCAGCATAGTTGTACCTCTTCCACTCTGATAATAGACTGTCAGGCTATCTTTAGCAGCAGAACAAACCATACTGGCATCTTTGCCAAGGCATGTCTTCACGGGCAAGGCTATAGAGGTTTGACGTTCAACTGGCTGGCACACACTGCGATTTTAAACAAAGGGGAAGTTGTTCAACTGTTGTTGTTAGTATCTGAACTTTATTGTGCTTTTAAGCCTCTGATACATACTGTGTGAAACAAATACATGTTCACATACAGTACAATGACAAAGCGCCACAGTCGTTGGGACAAGGCTGAAGAATATAAGTATTTTGGACACATTTTCACTTTGTTTACTCTTTATGGTTTCAGGGGAGCATTAGTGGTCACTGGCAACGTTACAGTGGACATGGACTTCATGAGAGTGGGTGTTGAGGTCAGCTACGAAACAGAGGCATCGCTAGACTTTATCACCACAGTCCAGTTTTCAGAATATCCCTTCCTGGTGTGCATGCAGATGGACAAAACCACCTTCCCCTTCAGGTATTGTACACATAAATATTTCAATTGCTCTGCGGTTTTAATGTTAAATCATCTTTTACAAAAACCTAATCATCTGTTCTTATTGTTTTGCTTTCAGTGAATCCCTCAGCAAGTATGAAAGCATCTCATCAGGGAAGAGCGTTGTATCACATAAGAGGAAGAAGCAACTCGTACCGGGCTCTGAATTCCCTCTTCACCAGGAAAACTCAAATATGTGCAAGAAGGTTTTTGACTCCAGCTGGTAAAAGACATACCATGAACAATCCAACAGTGTCCCTCAACGAGTGTTTTTTTCGTATACAGGGACAGCTATCACACCTCAGCCTCATGCAGTGAAAGTACGCAAGAGAAAAAAGTGGTGAATGTTTTTTTTAACAACACATGCAAAGTTTACATTCCTGTGAATATTTAAGTCATTTAAATTTTAAGTTTTGTTTAAAAAACAGGAATTCTTGCATTGTCTTTTTTCCTAAATAGGATGTATGTTTTATTTGATGGGTAATGCACAACATGAAAAAGTAACCCTGTCATAACCCCAACATAGTTACAGTAAAGATGTACATGTAAATATCACACTGGACACAGTGGATTAACTCTCCCCTATGCATAGAAACGCTCCTTTCTGTCAACATTCCTTTGTTTTTTAATTAAAAAAGTGTTTACCGAGGAGGAGAAACGTATTGTTTTATCACTGTATCACTGTCCACACACTTGAAATAACTTATTAAGCAGATTAATATCAATTAATTACATTTGTATAATAAGGTTAGTGATTTTAAATTGCACCTACAGAGACCATTTGTGTGCATCGTTTTTACTTTGTACTTGCAAGATTTGAGGTGAAAATCAAATCTCTAAAAGATAATCCATCAACACTTGAATATCTTTTTTTTACGTGGCTGTAATTGCTCTGTGTATCTGAAAACATCTGGGTCGTTTTGAAGACTTTTGAGCTGCTCTAAACTTGTATTTTCATATTTAGGGATCAGTTTGTTAGATTTATCATTGGCTGACAATAAACGTGCAGTGGAAACACTTTGCCTTTTGACTTGATTTGTGTATTTAGATGCAACAAGAACATGTGTGAACAATGGGATTAACACTCTGGGGCCCTGGGGAAACATGAAGTGCTTGAAAAAATTCATTTTGCCTTTAAAGTGGCATTCAATCAATTTTACATGTCATAGTCGGTGTATTTGTTATTGATATAGTCATATACAGGCTGAGAAATACAGCCACCATTAAGTCTGTTACAAAATGAGATCAACTCAGTTTGAAAGACACTATCAAGTCGGTCTCTGCTGCTTTAGTATTGAACCATGTTGATCCCCCATATAAAGAGGACTCATCAGTTTACGGTGCTCATAGCAACTTCACATGGATAATTCAAAAATATTTACCCCAGAGCCCCAGAGACTGGCGGGTTCTCCTATTCTGGGATACTATCCTATCCTGCCCTTGATTCACTGTGGGCTAATTAGTTTGTGGACATTTTAATAAACAAGCATTTATTTAGGTATAAGCAACATGTAAAAAAGCTAAACACTACAACAGAGGATCTCAACATTAAGTGAAAACAAATGAGCTACCCAAAGGCCTATTATAATGTCATTTCCCTTTACAACCTTGTCGGTACCACTTCAGCGGCCTTCAGGCAGTGGGGAACCATCAGAGGTTTAAACATTTTTTTTAAATATTTGTCATTAGTTATACCTTAATTACTTGATTTATTTGAATTAAGAAAAAATAGAACTGAATAAATAAACCCTTCCAACCGGCCTATTCAGTTTCTGTTGGAATGTGAAGGGTTAAATGAAAGAAGCCCAATTTGGCCATCTCTGCTACTGGGAAGATAGGAGGTGATTGGTGGTCCAGCTCTAAATGCACTGAGGGCCCAGCAATATTAATCCAATTAGAGTAATGTCAAATGACAGTTAAATTGACCATCATATCTCCCCTCTCGCGAACTATATGAAATGTAAGAAAATCGTGGATTTTTTGAGAGGCCTTTTAATATCAGCAATTATACAATGTATAACTGGATGACAGGATCAACAAGTGTAGGCCAAAGTTTTTTTCAATGTAGGCCGCTGTGCCGACTTTATTCATTCTGCCTAAAACCTTATGCCCAAATTAATTGTAATATATTTTAAATTAGCCGCTGTGCCGGTTTGAACAAAATTGCCTGTTTGTGTTGCGTTCCAAAATGCAAGGATCGATGTTCATTGTCCATTGTTCATTGTTACTTAGCTGTGGGCGCCTTGTCCATGGCCTTGTGAGGTGTTCATAAACATGGTGATGTTTTGTGTGGTTGAAGTGCCTGTCATTCATGCTTTTTGAACCCCAGGCCGTTGTTTCAATATTCTGCTGAAGTACACGCAGCTTGTGTGATGATATGATTATGTTTTGCTTAATAAATTAGTATTTCTTTGTAATAACTATTTCTCTCTCCATTGCATTGATCAGGCTCGACTATCCTACATGCACTGGTCCTTTAGGCAGCTCAGAGTAAATCATAACAGAGTAGCCTACCTGCCAGATAGTGAATGATGGGCTTTCAAGCACTTTTAAAGTTAGAGGCTTCAGAGCAGTTTCACAAACTTTGAGCTAATCTCCAATTTTTCCTATGAGACGCTAAAATAATGTATAAAAAATGATAGCTGCGAAACAGCAGCATGCTAGGACTGTAATTGAGTTAGCTGACGTTGAACTAAAAGGACTGCTGTGCCTAAGTAGCCTGCAGCCTCAAAGAGAAAATATCATAGCAGGAAACATAATCCCAGTGTAGAAGTTCTCGCCTTCTGGTGGCATCTGGCAATCTGGTCATTGCAACATTTGAAACTCTATAAATTACAGGAGTTTTATGTTTTTTTTTAAGGTTTAACACAGTAGCATGCATTTGTGTCAGCAGTACTCTCTTAAGTAAACTAATAGCCCTCCTTTGTGTTGACATTTGTGTCCAAAGAGACAGAATGTAACTAAGTACATTAAATGTAACACACACTTTTGGATCAAGGTGAGGCAATCAATCTTAACTTTTCTTGTGTCAAAGTTGTGACATCAGAGCCCCTCCTGGCATCCAAATACAACAACTGGGCCTCAATGTAGATTCTTTAGGAACCACCGAGAGCAGCTGGGGGCAAACCAGTGTCTGCCAGTCTCGCTGCATCCATGGCAACCGAGTAAACACAGCAGCAAGCTGTCAGGTTAAACTTAAGCCTCGGGCCGGGTGATGTTTCAGTGTCACCAGAAAGCTAACCTCCCACGCTGGTCAATGCCAAAAGTGTTTTTCTCTTTGCTAGGAGCTCTTTGATTCCCCTTTTGACCCTTGTCGTTTTTGTGTTTTTAGTGGTGAAACTTTATCAGCAAAGTATGAAACTGCAGGGAGCCACAACAATCAGGTCAGGGAGATAAAGGAAAATAAAATGTAAATATGGTCATTACAGAATATCCCAGAATCTAATGTGTACTTATGTTTGCAAACAATCTATCACACAGTCAAAGTATATAGTATTTATTCAATTAATGTATGATGATTGTCATAAATAAAAACTCCTTAGTTTGTAAAGTAGGCTGTTTGACCGGTCCAAGTTATTTTGTACAACCTGGCATTCCAAAGGCTATCCTAATGGTGGCTTTAACAGATTTTTGAGGCATTAATAACGTTTTTGAAAAATGTATACTTAATCTATTCGTTAGAACTAAACACTTAACACGATTGCTTGATTAGACAGTACATTATATTTATTTGTGTCCCTATGCTGACTATTCCCTGCTGTAACACAAAGAAGAATTGTGATTTGAAATTTCATTCTGTTTTAATTTCACTAACAAAGTATTTGTGTGGGTCTTTTTTATTGGTCTCAGTAGATTCAGACATCAGCAACATTTTTCAAACATAAATAGACCTTTAAGTGATTCAAATTCAAGGACATAAACATGTTCAGTGGCTCGATTTAGAATTTATTGCAAACATATGAAGGCTTGTCAGTCTACATTACACTCATTCATCATATTCATTACTTTCCAGCTTATAAGTGCAAGCGCAGCACTCTCTTCTCCTTTCAAGGCATTTCTCCGCTGTCATCCTGACCTCTGTCTTTTCTGGGGCAGTCACAGTTGACATCAGGCATCTCATTGAAATACACGCCCTTTTTCTTTGAACATTCATAAATACACTTATCTCAGACCATCTCACCTTCCGTTAACGCTCTTTCTTTTTACAAAATCAAGCCTCGATACACTCGGTTCATAATATGTAACTGCAACGTCAGAAGGTTTTTCTTTTAAGGGACAACTGGAAGAATGATTTTAAACAAATTATATTATCTATGTTACAGTGCAACAATGTTTATTTTTACAATTAACAATTCCATATAGTACTCGTGCTATCACCAGAGTTTACAGCCATTCATGGCTGTCAATGTTGATGACCAAAGAGTGAGAATCCAAGTGCATTAAGTACATTATTATTCACAGACAAAGGTCTTAAAAGGAACTAATAGAATACATGTGGATTTTATGTTCATGACAACATATGATTAACTGGCTTACTGTAACTTACAAATTATAATAATTGTTTTTATGATAGTCTTCACAGGGTTTAAAAAGGATATGTGCTTTCAATAAATCACCTGAAATAAGAGAAAATGTGTTTTATCTTCCACATTTGGACAGCTTGCTCATCAAACACATACATTTAAAGGAGGTAGTATACTGTATCATATCTCTCAATTTAGATTTCTTCATAATTCCACTTTTTTCTTTTGCTTGGAAACTTGGCAACATTTCTGGTTGGACTTTTCTTAAAGAAAATTCTGCAAAACAGATTCATAATATCAAATTAAACAACTGTTTTATCTGCACTGCTCTCAACTGCCTCAGGCGCACATTCATTTAAAGGTATAATCAAATATACTTTCATTAAGAAGAAAATGTTTTATGATTTAAATGTACATTTTAAGTTACATTTCACCTCAAAATGCTTTATATGTTTTGACATCAACTTGCTCTAAAAAGCAAACCATGTCCAATCTACTGCACAGTCAACACATCTTTCAAATCACTGCATGAATTTATATAATAAAATCCACTCATAGGGCAATTTATATAAAGTCTGTTGTCACAGATGCATTAAAAACATGTATTTTACAGAATTAAGGTACATAGACTGACCAGCAGCTCCAAATACCTTTAATGTGTGTTTAGATTCGAAACATGCTAAAAAAATTACCAATCTACAAGGGATGCTGGTATAACTGGGTCTAGCAGAATGTCCTACTGCTTATTCAAAAGGAAACAAAAATAACCCCAGAATCACTTTAAAGAAAGCATGAGTATGTTTGTCATCAGTTGATATGTCATTTAAATGAAAATACACATTTCAACTAGAGGTCAAGGGTGTTAAAACCGAGAAACGGACATTGCTGTGTTTAAAGTGTAAAGACACACCCAACACATGCACAGTCTGTACGCTGCCGTCTACAGTGAAGTAACATGACTCCTTGTTGTACGCTCACAGAATACTGAAATGCCATACATAACTTACAGCCATGAACACGGACACATTCAGATGCACACGCACAAACTCCCGTCTCGTTACACAGAAAAGTGTAAAATGAACCAACACCAATAGAGGAAGTTATCCCCTATATGTTTCAGCTGGCTTTAGACCCAACGCTACTAAGGAAGTACTGTCCTAAGTAAACTGTTACAGTCTCAGCTCAGCTATATTCGAGCAACACACTTAATGTGTTTTTATAAAAAAAATCTCCAACATATTATTTAAAATATCAACAATCACTTCTTCATACAGCATATAAGTTGTGCAAGTATAAGCAGTATTTCGTGAGTTGTGACACAGAGGTTTCACATACTTCAAGTAGAACAGCAGCCACAAACTTTATAAAAAAACATGGAAATGTTCAAGTGAATGTGGAAAATTAGTGTTGGAGAGTAGGATATTATACATAGCTACAGTATGTCAGATATGTTTTACCATTTAAGATGGGCATCATTTAAATATATTATTTTGACTGAACTTTTGGTGATAATTACTTCTTAATCTGCATTTAAAATTCACTGCAAACCAATGGTCCCTTTCCTTAGAAAATGGTCTTCAATATTATAGGTTGTATCTACGTAAGTAAATATCAAATTATCAAATTAAAGCAAGACTATGTAACTTTTGATAAGTAGCAGCCACTGTGGCCACAAGAAGCAATGACAGGAACATGGCACATTGATTAAATATGTCTTCTGTTGATTGTTTTACAGACATCCAACCATTCATCAATCTAACCAACCATTTTCTACTGATTATCTGTTTTTTTGCCATCCTCCAAAGAAAACCCATTTCGGCCGCTTGAATACTCTATATTGTTCTTTTGGTATTGACACACCCTTAATGACCATAAGATTAGAAACGAAGAGAGGAGTAAAGACTTATAAGGACTTCAAGTCAGAGTAAACAGTCTATCTGTTTCCTGCTGAGATTCATTGCCTCGGATTAAGAGGTGCTAATCCTCCTCCCAGAGGCTTCGTACTCGACTGCTAACTATTCCAATGAGAGCTGAATGTTGCAAACTTAAGATGGCATCAGAACCATGAGTATCACAAACGGGATAGATGGCAAACGCAGCCCTGACGGAGGCCGACCCCCATTGGAAACATGTTCTGATAAAGCCGGCAGAACCACCACATCAACAAAAAGCAGAGATCCAATCCTGAGGCCACATCTTGACCGTGTCTAGAATTCCTGTCAATGAATAAATGCCAACGCCATGTGACCAGTGACCTTCGTTATCAAAGTCTTTCCCCGTTACTTATAACTCTGCCTCTTCAATGGATGATCTTTCGGTTAGGCTCAGGAGTTCTGAAAAGTGGTACTTCAACGGTCCAACAATATTGTTAGCCCTGGTTAGCAGTTGTAATCCATCGCTGAAAACAGCCTGGCCTAAACCCTGCTTCGCCCTCCAGAGATATCTGACAGTTTGGCAGAACCTCTATGAGGATAATATAAAATTGTTCTCCGCGGCCAACTCAGAATCCTCCCACAACGAAGCTCACAGAAGCCCCAGTCTTTTGAGCCCCCTGAAACCTGCCTTCACTATTCAGGGAGCCTTTGGCCATACAAGCCCAAAACCTGTGCAGTCACTTTTGCAAAGGAGGTTTTCAACATGGTCCATGTTAACTCAATGTACGAAGCTTTTCCTGGGATGCAGAACAAATCTCTGGGAAGTACGAGTTGTAACGATACCCCCTTAATAATGGCTTTTTGTAATCAAGTTATTCATTGTGTTGGAGTAACCAAATGGGCAAAGAGGCTTGCTTTTTTTGGTAAAACAAAGAAAGTTTTATCTGTGACATCCTATTATGATATGTAACACAGCTCAAGTTATTAGCTAACATGGCCAATAGAGATGGTATGAGCCTATCCTGACTATAGTGCGTTCAGTAACATTGTATTTATTTCTCATGATTCCAACTTTTCATATTTAAGTGAAGGATATGTTCCGCCTTTAAAAAGTTACATAGTCTCGCTTTAAAGACATGGTAAAATTAAATTCATAATAACAAAATAGTGGCTTGGCCGAAAATAAAACAGATCTTTAGAAGAGGCCTGCCTTGTTTCCTTTTGAATAGACATGTTGCAGGGCCCAAACAGCATTTCAAAAGTTCTAGACAGCAGCTGAATGGAAAGTATTACAAAGCAGATACATATAGCAACATGGCAGAGCATCAGCCAAGAGTACATGGCGTATTGCATTTACCCCTAAAAAGTGCTGCGATGCATACAGTTTCCAGAAATGTCTGCTTCAATGATAAACAACACAACATAGAGGGGACAGAAATGTTTGTGGCTGAAAGTTGTCCTGGGGAGTAGATCGCAGGTGGCTGGGGTGAAAACTGCCCTCACGATGAATGAAGGCAGATCCTTCGGTGTAGATGTCTAGAAGTGACATAAAAGAAGACATAAAAGGGTGTTAAAGTCAGAAGAATGCAATTAAAAGGTGGATTTACAGAGGAGGAAACATGAGTTAGTTTTGGTCCAGTTAATGATAAAAGTCCTTCTAAGCAATTGTACATTTTCCGACTGTACTTCCTGGTTCTGAACCAGGTGACCAGATTCAGCCGATTCAATGCTGGGGGTACGCTACTCGATTTGTTTACGTAGGAGTGCTGGAGGTCAGAAGTGCTCTCCACCTCCTTCTCCCCCTTTAGGAAAAAGCAGAGGGGGAGGCGGCTATAAAAAGTTGACCCCATCTCAGCCCCGCAGACTCTCTTCCAAGCTGGAGCTGCAGCAGCATCTGATCTCTCCGAGCAGCTGTCCTCTCCCTGCATCAGCACAACACATACTTTACATTGCCTGACCTTTTCCTCCTGCATCACTATCCCAGCCATGCCCCTGCGTCCCACCGACGTAAACGCCCCCACCATCCCCACCATTTACACAAGCATGCACGCACGCACCCATCGGCGTGCGCGCACACACACAAACACACACACACACACACACACACACACACACACACACACACACACACACACACACACACACACACACACACACACACACACACACACACACACACACACACTCACACACCCTGGTTTCACACCACTACTGAACCCCACACTAAGCCCCTGCCTGCCACGCACCCAGCTGACATGTATCTCTCATGCTCAGGCAGTTGTATTATTGCGCTGACACGTTAGCTGAGAATGGACTGTGACTAATTGTAAATGTGAGGATATATGAGTATGTATATGACTTATAACTTGTTTTTGTTTGAAGAATACGAGAGAGAGAAATACTACTGTCTGTCTTTTTGTATTTCTTCCCACATGTCTGCATTTCTTTCTTTCTGTATTTTTGGCCTGCCTGTTTGTCCATTTAGAAAAAAAAACACTAATGCCTTCGAGTTCAGATAGATGGATCCCACATGTCTACTAGATAATTACAAATTACCAGCAGGGAGAATATGGAACATTATTCTCTATTATTAAACTTGATATGTCCCTTGTTTAAATAATTCATAATTAAATTAAGTTCAAGGCTTTATTGCCATTTGCACATTAGCTACAGTGTAGATATGAAAAAGGCTCCTCCAACAGTACAACATATATATAGGACATAGAACAAATAAAACAGATATAGTGCAAGTAAATACAAATAAAGCTGTTTACTAACACAGTCTGTAGACTTATAGCCAGAATCAATCACACAACAGTATTGAACATATTGTATTCATTAATGGTGATAAAACTACAGCTGTAAATATTTCCTTATTATTAACTAATACAGTTTTTCATATTGTTGTTTTGATTACTAGCACTATGCATGCAGTCACTAGTTTGAACCTTGAACCTTGAACCTTGAACCTTGAACCTTGAACCGTACTGGGAAACTTTAAAGAATATGATTAGGTAAAACTTTGCTTTTTCTGCTGCCTTTTGAGTTCTACCAGGATCTGGAACTAATAGACAAAACACATTGGGGGAGTACTAATTGCGGTGGTTAAATTGTGGGTAAATATATTCAAAATATGATTTTAGCATGTATCTTAGCTCTGCTTGTGACAGTTAAAGACATTGAAAAGCACAATTGTTCTTTCCAAATGTCACTTAACTTCTCTTGTGAACTATATATTAAAATGTGCATTATATGGTATAAGAGCAGTAGATATTTAAAACAAGTGATAAAACCCCATTAGACTGAAAAAAGTTTGGTAAATAGGCAAATGTGTTAGCTTGCAGTCGGTAAGCATTGCACGTTAGCCAACTAGCATTGAGCCCAAGTCACAGCAGAGGCTGACAAAGTGCAGCTAAATGTCAAGCTGGAGCTGATGGATGTTGACACTGAAAAAGTACCGCTGAGCATGGCACGCCTGACTCAAGTAACAAAGTGACCACAGTTACTGCGGTTTTTAGATTTCTAACACATAGTGCTTCTAATTAAGTGCAAACATTTTCCTGATTTGGAGTAGACACAAGTTTGAAACTGAAATGAAACATTGCTTTCAAGAGCAATTTCATAGTTATTCAAGATAATCAACATACTAAGCAATGATTTAAATTAAATCCCTGAATCAGAACAATTCTCAAAGAAATGTATCATCAGCTAAGTTTGTTCAATAACTTGAATAAAACTGACTTTTTAAGCTACATACTTTACAACTGTGGACCGTTAATGAGTCATCCATAGAAAAGCAAGGATGTTCCAACTCATTAAGCCAGGGGAAAGTTTTCATGAGATGTCACAAACACGGAACAAACACGTTATTGAGCTGCAATGCTATCCAAGTAATTAACTGATTCCTAACGCTGATTAAGAATAACTAAGGTGTCACTGACGGTAATAATTTCTTGTGACACTTAGAATAAAGCATGTAAACAAACTCGTCTCACACTATCAAAATAGCCCGACGATGTGTAATGCAGAGAAAAAGGAACTCAACCGACTCGCGCCGGGCCAAGGCTGAAAATCCCAGCATGCTCAGTGGAGTCAGGTTACCTGTCATGAAGCTACTGCATGTCTATTAACACTGACATGCCACTGCTGAAGCAGTCGAGCTGTACGGCCGATCAAGCATCATTTACAACATATAAAACTATAAAAACTCATGTTATACATCGGGATCTTTACGCAGGTCCACGCAACTGTGTGAGACCTGTGGGATTGGTGCAAAATGAGAGCAAATGGTGGCATCAAAATATCAATGTCTATCAATTTCACTGCCAATTAAGGGCATGGATTATTTATCAACAGGTGTAGAAACTGGACCAAATACAAATGTATGCTTATTTCTAGCTCCTTGTTCAAGCTCATAAGCAAAGTTCTGCAAAAAATGCCAATTTTGGATGAATTAAAAGCAGAACCTTATTTGATCTTTGTTATTGTGATAATTTTTCAATCAGAGACATTTTTAAATGGGACTACCTTTCTTTATCACACAGCAGTGATTAGTGCAGTCAATTTAATCTTTAGGGTTTAATGGATTCAGTTGATAGTAAGGTAGTGTGCATCACTACAGAAAATATGAGAAGAAATATAAAGGGAAATGTGAGTGTGTGCTCACTTGCTTACATGTATGATGCGATGTTTGGTCACCGATGCTCCACTACAAAGCTCATTGTTGTTCCATCAAAGGAGGGTGGTGCGATGATTCTTGGACCTTGTTGCGAAGTGATGCTGATAACTGGCTTCCTGTCGGAGCTAGCTGCGCTTCCTCTGGTGGTCACATATCCCAAACTCACAGGAAGCTGCAGTGGCACCTGTGATGCTCCCCCTGTTGCGCTGTAATACGCACTCTCTGCGCCTGATGGATTCATTTCTGGCATAAGGCTTTTTGCAAATATGACCTTTTCTGCACCTGCATACTCAGGGTGACATGGCGACTGTGGCAACACGGCCTGGGCTGTCAGAGTGGGCGAGGGGATGAAGCCTGGGTAGACCATGTAGGTGGGGGCGAATGCTCCTGGGTTCAGGGCCAGGGGGGACAGCGAGAGAGGCACCGGGCTGACAGGTGCCACAGGGGAATGGGACATGGGTACATCCACATATTGGCCTGTCTCAGGGTCGAATAGTCTCTTTGTGGTGGCCTGTATAGGAGTATCCACCAGGTAATAATGTCCAGTTGTGGGATCCAAAAGCATCTTGCGCTGGGTTTGGGGGAACGCCTCTCCTGTAGGGGACACAGTCGGGACAGATGGAGAAAAACACAACACCTGCTGCTGTGCTTGAGGCCCTGTTGTGGCTGCGTGGTGGTAGATGCTTGAAGTCGGGTACTCCATAATTAACGGAGATCTTTTCTGCTCGGCTGTCTTCCTGTCCTCTGTTTTGATTTGGCTTGAAACATGCTCTTGATTCAGCAATTTGATTTGATTCATATACCCCAGCCCCGGGATGGTTAAATAGTTCTCAGAGTCGGAGCAGGCCGGTACGACAGTGGGATTAGTGGGAATGATTTTGACCTTTCCCTGCTCCACCTGGCCGCGTTTGGGAGGCTCTATTTTCACAGAGAATGGAGCCACTGGTGTCTTCGGGCTTTTCATTGTTGAGGATGTTTGCAGCGCAGAGCTCTGAGGAATAGGTTTTCTGACTGAACTTATGCTGACCTGTGCCTTATTGCCCAAATGAAGGACACGTTTGTTGCTAAATGTTTTATTTAGCTGTGGTTGTGTTTTAAACGTTTCATCGTCATATGGAACATGTATGATGTTCAGAGCTCCTTTATCTTCCTGAGACTGAGGAGTCCTGTCAGTGATTGTCTCCAGCTCCTCGGCTCCATGCTCCTCCCTGGCAATAAGTGACATCACATGGCTGTCTCTGATTGTTTGTGGAGCTTGAGTTTTACGCTTCCACTCATTTCTGTCAAAAACATAAAGCTGCTCCATTGTTTTGACTGCAGCTTTAAGCTTCTCTAGTGCGGCCTGCTTTGGTATTTTAGGCTCATTTCTCCTTTCAGCCGTCTCACATGCTAACTTCTCCTGCCTCAGTTTTGTCAGTTTGGTTTCAATTTTTTGCTGATTGTCTATCTGGTCAGGGTGCTTTGATACAACAAGTGGCGCCCTACTGGCGGTGCAATGTGATGGTGTATTCTCCTCTGCTTGTGTCTGTGACACCTCAGCTGCTGGTTGTTTGACATTTGTTTTTACTGATTGACATTTAATCACAATAGGAGCTGGTAATACATGCTTAACCGGCTCCTTTGTGGCCTCAAGTCTATCAGCTGCTGCTGTTGAACATTTACTCTCAATATGATCTAATGAAACAAAGCGATAGGAACTTTTTACCAATTTACGGACATCTCTGACCTGATATATGGGGGTCTGAAACTTACATTTGTTATCTCTTATGTCTCTAACGGTAAAGTTGGGGATTTTGTCTGTAGCAGACACAACGTGACATTTGGCCTCATCTGCTGCCCTAAATGTGTTCATGGTGTTGAAACTTATTTTTGGGGTTAACATGTTGGCAATGTTCAGTGTACAGCCTTTATTTTCTTTCACACTCCTCAGGCATATTTTTATCTCAGGGGTTTTTCCTCCCTTTATATTGTCTTCTTTGCCGTATCCACTATTGCCTGTGATAAACTCTTTCTCACATTTAAGTTGGCCAGCCAATGGGTCTATGACAGGTGGACGGCTTGATGAATCCTCTGTACAATCATTCTCTTTTGAAAGGAGCTGGCAGTTTGGAACAAAAAGGAGTTTTGTGAGCATGCTGCTGTTGTCTTGTCCTTTTTGTGTGTCTGTAGTAGGTGTGGGTTCAGCCTCATTCACAGGTTCTGTCTCATCTCTTAGTAGATTAAATGCACTACTCTCACTGTGGCCGAGCAATGCGTTTACAGGCCCCTGATGTTTCTTTTCTGAATCATCTGGGGGTTTGTTGCATTTCTCTAAAGGCTCACAGGAACAAGGTCTGCTGCCATCCAGGCTCTGATCATCAGCAGAAGTAACAGTGCAGTCTGAGCCTGAGTCAGATGCCTGTCTTTGAAAGCATCTCCCATGACTTCTGTCTTTCATCCTGTCCTGGTCTTTGATTTGAAAACTTGGGGAGAGGGCTGGGTGTTTATCACGAAGTTCACCCCTCTCCATTTTGCACTCCTGCTCAGACTGCATCTTTTTAGAAAGCACATTGGTCAATAGACTTGATGCAAAAACTGCTCTTTTGTGTGTATCATTCGTGCTCTCTGTCTGATGATATTGTATCTCACACCCTGACCTGGCCAGGACAGTACCAGTAACCTCATTGGATCGTGCTTTTTTTGAACATTTTGGCCGTCTGTTGTTTTCGGGTGCGTTCACATTGCAGCGGAAATTCAGCATGACTCCACGCTGCTTTCGTTGAACAGGATCGTTTAGCTGGATATTTTTACTAGAAGAGGATGATTGCTCCGAAGCCGTTCTCTTGTTCGGCGCGTACACATTGGTTTGTTGAGCTTTCATGCCGGTAAAAGACTTACAATGCCTCTTACTGTCCGAAGTCTTATTCATTTCCAAAGTTGAGCTGGAAGTCTTGTGCGAAATTACGCTTCGCCCTCGTCCCCGTGAAACATTTCCATAATTCCAGTCCACATAAGCTGACCACTTATTTAGCCCATATTCCGACATAGAAGACTCACTCGAGGTGCTAAGATTAATGGCGTCAAAGTACGGACATGCCAAGCTCCGGAAAGACTTGGCGGTTAAATTACGCACCTCTTTATCAGCGTCGTCCAGCTCGCTGATGGAACTGGACGCTCCGCTGGAGTACTCATTAATATCTTTCCGTCCCAGTTTGGAAGCAAGGTGCTGACGGCCCGGAGCGGGGATGAAGGGCCCCACTCTGCCGCCAGAACTCACCAACGAGAGGTGGCTCCCGTCTCTGAAGTGTTTCGTGTTGTCAAAGACAGGTTCGTTCACAGCCCTGGAGGAAGTTTTAATTGATAAATGAATTTTCCCCATATTAGCGTCTCCACTGTGGTTTTTGAACACGCTTTCATCTGAGCTGGCACATTTGTCCGAGTCACAAAGATCACTATCATCCTGCTCGCTGCTGACAACTGCTCCTGACTGCACTTTCGGTTGGTTCCTGCCCCCCAGAATCAAAATCCCCTCCTGTGAATCATCGCTTTCAAAAGACGCGTAATCCACAAAAGAATAGACAAGGTTGTCGTCTTCAAAATCCCAACAGGTCCCTCGCCCCAGGTCGTAATCTACATCGTGGTCGAGCTCGGTGAGCTGGATTTCGTGCGTCGTGATATAGTGGGACTCGTCCTCCACTGCGTCGGAGCCGCACTGGTCGGAGAGACCCGCGCTCGTGCCATCATCAGACTCCGTCTTGCTGTTCAGATACATGTCGGTGTACTGGAGCTCATCGCTCTCACTGCGCACAGGTTCACTGCACTCACTGGGGTCGGCCTGGCGCTGATCCTCACTCTCCTGATCGGTGGTGGGAAGTTTGATTTCCATAGGCGGCACACCAAAAACAGGCTCGGGGACGGGGGGGTCCTCTAACTTCTCTCCAACTAAGTCATCTGAAATGATTTCACCCTCATCGTCGTGCTCCCCTTGCTTTGAATGCTCACATTTGATAACTGACAGCTGGTTTCCCTCGCCAGTGAAAGTCACTTTCACTGTTTTCGCCCCGTCCGGTTTCATGTCCAGGTCCACATAGTTAGACACCTCGCTGATTTGCTCCGTGGTGTCCTTATGCTTGTCCTCTGGGAGCAGCTTCCTGTGAAGTAAGGTGTCATCTCGGTAAGTGAGAGTTTCCTCCGCTGCTTCCATTTAGTCCGGTCTTACCGTCAGGTGGTCCTCGTTTACGATGTTACCGCGACACAGGACGGAAAACTCTGTAGGCTGCAGGGGCGAGGGGGACGGAGAGCGAGGAGGGTGAGTGGGGGAGAGAGGGGGAGAGAGAGCGAGAGAGAGAGAGAGAGAGTCCCGATGAAAATCCAACGATGATTTATCTCAGTTGTGAAGCTGTAAACCGTTTTCAAAAGTTTATAATCAATATTTTTTATAAATATCTATTGTACATGAAAAGCGAGGTCTTATGCAACTATCCTCCAAAAAGTGCTAAAATTCAGCACCATTACTAGAAGAACAGTTCCCCATATCAATTCCTCAAAACGGCTTAAACACATTTGAGAGACATTGTTGCATTTCTTAATAATAATAGGAAATGAAAATCCCCAAATGAGTTAATTCTTTGTAACACAACACTTTATTTAACATTTATAAGAAATTAAATCTGGTTTATAACCATATAAACAGTTTAAACTCGTATTGGTGAGTTTGACACACTGTTGTCATTTTAACATTTAACAATTAGCAATAATTCATGTATATCTGTTTTAGTTGCATTAATGCACTTACTGATGAAGGTATTAGTTTAGTTTTTCAATTGAGTTAGTCTACTATTTAGTATTGCAAAGGGTATTTGTGTGTTTCATAATACATAATAAAATAAGCTTAACATGACTGAATCTACTAATAATACAGTCAGTTAAATGGGCACAGGCACTTCATGGTGTGGATTATGACGCTTTAACAATATCTTCTATAAACTATTATACCACATGAAGTCATCTTGAATGCAACATCAAATGGTAAATATACCTAACTGCGGTATATGCAGTCACAAGGTGTTTAGTTGAGCCCAAACTGAAGGCTGGGTTTGAAAATGGTTGTGGTCCAAGTGACGGAACCAGAAATAGGGTATTGGGGAGTGGGGGTACAGGCCATTGCCCCCCCCCCCCCCCCCCCACACACACACACACACACACACACACACACACACACACACACACACACACACACACACACACACACACACACTTAGCGCCCCTGCATACAGGTCAAATTGTTACTGTATATCAAGGACTGTGTGTGTGCACAGATTGGTCAATGTACTAAGCTTCTTAATGTTGGCACTCATAATGTTTGTAGATGTGAGAATGTCATAGTGCTCTGCCCTCTCACAGCTGCCTTTCCTTGATTGAGAAAAATATTCCCCACCAGCCAGTCAGCTCAAAGAATTTACTACAAGTTCATGCAGTCATCTGTAGATTTTGTGTCTAATCTGTTGAGGATTTGTTCCTGCTACCACCATTGGGACACTTGGTCTCCCTTGCCAACAGTAAATAGATGGGTGTTTGATAATAATTTAGTTTGCAACAGGGACAATACTGATTAATGCTCTCACGCACAGTAATGATCCAGTTATTAAAGCACTGTCTAAGTGTTGGAGACACAAGTGTTGTTTCTGGACGGGGCCCCAGATTGGTGGTATGCAGCGGGGAGGGGTTGGGCTAACAGTTGCTGCGTGTGGAGGGCACACTGACAGCACTATCAAGGACAGAGGCCACCAGTATAAAGCCTTTGTCACCCTCAAATCCCACTTTTACCCTTTGTGTTAGCCTCTTAGAAGCAATCAGATGTTTTGTGCAGTGGTCAAAACAAACCGAATACATTTACTAGGGTACTGTACTATAACTTTACGTACGATTTTGAGGTACTAGTGCTTTATGTGTTGCCATTTTAAGCTACTTTATACTTTTTGTTTTTGATTAATTTGAAGGCTGTAGTCCCTTCATAAATTACATTTTTAATTTCTAACCTTTTTGGCTTGTGTCCCCTTACAAACAGGCAGTGTCTTGTTAGAAAAATGTTCAGAAAAGTCCAAGAAGAATTATACAATTTAAAGTTTTTCTCCCTTCTAATCATCCAATTGACCTCTCACATTTATCTTGCAACCCTTTCAAGCCGGTCCTTAGCTTTGGAAACTACTGAATTAAAATACTTAACAGTTTATGAAGTATTTAAAACTAGCTGCAGCTACAACAATAAAAAGCTACTTTGTATATCAACGCATCATTATAGCAATATAATGATGTACTGTATAAGATATCGTGTTTTTCTGTAGAACACCGTATTTTATTTTGATACTTTAAGAGGCCTATTTAGCTGATGATCATCATTTACTAAAGTATGAGATGAATCCAGGACTTTTACCTGAGTTTTACTTGACTGAAGTGTAATATATTTAAAGGTTGGGTATAGGAAACATTTGATTCAATGATTGATGTCAGGCTGCGAGTATTTCAACAAATATAACAATACATCTTTCTAAAATACATTACTGAGGATTGGATAACTCTGTATGAGTGCCTCTGCTGCATTGCAAAGATAAACAGCATTACTACTAAAGGTCATGACTTTAGCTCAAGCTAAGGTTTCACATTAAAGAAATATATACCCATAATCGCTTTTAAATGACATACCAGTGCTGGCCTATTAATACATGTTTTACTCGGTTTTCATTTACTTTTCTCAGTCGAACGTTCAACTTTTTATAGCGATGATACAAATGAAAATAAAACATGATTTCAATCAACATTTATTATTTTATAACCACCTCGTTTATATTATGGTGGACATTATTTCAGAATAAATCTAATGTGGAAAATCAGTGCATGTATTTCCTTGAAGTGAGAGCCTTTTAAGATTGTATTATCTCCTTTCTGTGTCAAAACATGAACATACACCCAGTTTAAACTGACCTCCACAAAGCTGATACATTTAGGCAGCTATTTAAAAAGGGACAGCCCTCACGTTGAGATCAGTTTCTTACAGTGGCTACATTAAAACAGCAGGTGTTAAATCATGAGCACCATTAATCAATGACAAGAAGAGTCAGTGTGAAGACCTTTTCAACCCTCGCTCCCTCCCTCAAACGCATCAGAGGTTGATACATCATACACAATTATGTACCTGCTCTAAAAATATACAAGGATAAGTTTAACAGTAACACAGCAAATCTTCCAGCGTTAACAAGTGTTGATTTTATAGTGACAGATTTTCAGGGTTGACAAGCGTTGGTCAGACAGTTATGCAGTCGCAGAGCAGACGTTCGTCTACATGGCGGCTCGAAAGCATTCAAAAAACTCTGATAGGTTCCACTTCAGGAGCCTGGAGTTTAACACTGGAAATGTTGTAGATTTTTGCAGTTTTTAAATTAAAAATGTTTTTCCAGACTCTCAACTCAGTAAGAGCTGACCAGATGGCAGACATCTTTAAAATAAAAAATGATCACGATATGAAAACTACATGTTTAAGCAAAAGGAATAAAATACAATAATAGGGGGAAAGAAATATAGAAATATTTTTGCAATTCCATCTCAATGTTGTATTGACAATAATAAGTGGAAAGAAATGTTTGACAAATGTAATGGTCTTAAACTCATAGTTCTTTAAATGATTCCAATTTATTAAGCCAAATTCCCAATTGCACTTGAGTCTTTTTTTTTCTTTTGGGGTGGAAACAGTATTCTAATAACTTTTGCTTCAGTAAAACAAACAATGTTCTTTTACCAGTAATTAAATTAAAATTGTTATTCAATATATAACGAATATTGTATATTATTCAATTTTATTTGCTGCAACTGAGATGTTATTACATCATCATTTATATTGTTATTATTACGCATTGTAAGCACGATTATACTGACTTTACAGATGTCTTTTGTTTTATTATGTATTGGTTTTGGTTGATGTGTGCCAGGAAATGGATGTACTTGTAGGAAAGTACAAGTACCTTTTAACTGGAAGAATATTGTAAATAGTGTGCTTCAGTTAATTAGTTACAATATATCAGCAGTCATTACAAACTCATGCTGTGCAGCCAAATACTGTTCAAACCCACAACACTTTATTTTAAATTCAAAAATTGCACATAGACATTCACTATATGAGGAGTTGAAACAAGCTAAAAATAATGTATATCCGTGGATTATTGTAATTTCTCACAAATGAAGGTAGACCTGTATGTCTAGGGGTTTATAATAATAATAATACAAAAAACTTTAATACAATGATGAGAGAACTAAAGTTAAAAAGATGATGGATTGCTCTGGATTTATATAATATTGCGAACACAGGCATGTTGAACATATCCCTAATTTCAGCTTGAAATGTTTGTGTTTCCCGTCAGGTCGTGCCACCTAGCAGCGCCGGTGACTTTCTGAAACGACTCCTGACTCCTGAGGGAACTGGAGACGTTGCAGTGCCTGAACACCTGCTGTGAGGCAATACCAGACCTCTCTAGGTTTCCCCTCCTCTCAGGGGTCCCATGGTTCAAAGGGTTAAAAGGTCCTCTTTGGATTTGAAAGTGTCATAAGTGAGCTAGTTTACTGGATGTTAGGGATTAGAGGGGTCACCCTAAACCTCTGATAATGACATTCCCGTTAAGGAGGATAAATGATCAGTGTGAATATTTAGGTCTCCTTCACTGACCCTCTGTTGAAGGATTCAGTTAGTTTGATAATGTTTACATATTAGAATTTCAAAGAAGCAACCCATTCTTATCAAATCATATCATAAAGAATGATAAAGGGAAACTTGCCAAATTGTTTAATGTAAGGTAATGTATATATTTGTTATAGACAGCAATATCATGTCTGATCTACAATTGCCTCAAGGCACCACCAATTAAATGTGTAAAGCTCAGATAACTCAGACGACAAGCCACCCTTTGAAGAGGGTTTTTAAGTTATTATTGTTAATAAATAAAGTCCCAATCAAATTAAAATGGCAGACTTGTTAGAAAGAATTGTAATCGATGCATCATAAACGTTTATATTACTGAACAGACTCCGTTAACACCACAAGTAAGGCCTTGAATCTACCATCGGATGTCACTAAAGTAAAATAATCGTACACCTTTTGATCTGTGCTGCAGCTGAAAGTACAGTATTTCGAAATATACAGAGGAAATATAACAATACTACATTGCATTCATACCACTAAGTTACTATGAATGTACCACTTCCGTTGAGACTGAGTATTGGTGTTGTACTAACAAACTGAATGGTAATGGGACAATTTTATTTATTATTAGGTAGCAGAATACACACACCCTAAAATCATATCATTTATTTTTGTGGAACCTACTGTATCAGAGTTGTCATTTTTATGTGTGCTTTTCATATATTTACTTCTTTATGTATGTTATGTTTCAAATACAGTTTGGTATGCTCATACATTTTATACTCTTCATTGTCATTTTAGTTGCTTTTATAACTTCATCTACAACAAAAAGATGCAACAGAAATCACAGTCTTTCCTACTAAATGAATTGTTGGTGAAGATATTTGATCACAAGGAGACTTGTTTAAAGTTTATTTACTTGTACAGACGTCCAAAACATGAGTAAAATGTCACAATATGGTGATGATTGTCTAGAAAGAAACAGCGAAGAGCTGTTTGCCGTGGCGTCCTCTGGTTTCAGCGTGCACGTGTCTTGAGTGTTTCAGAGATACTCTAGCCTAAAAACAGCAATGCTATGCAAAGCCGTCATGAATTATGCCAGCAATGGCAGACACGTACGGTTGCCCCCTTCTGGCAATGGGTATTTGGTTTCACTCATGCTCATAAACTATTGGTCCTCCAGCAAAGGTCAGCACCTTGTTAGGGCCTTCTGCGACATCTAACAACCCTATTGTTTGAAGAAAACCTCTTTCTATGAAAAATGCTGCTATCAGGCTGTTAAAGCAAACTTAATCACATTTATTTTAAAGCTTTAGGGTCATGATTGTGGATTGCAAATCCAATGAATAGTGTGAAATTAAGTGTGTCCTATTGTGATCTTGTAGTTTGTTTTAAACCATTCAATATAAACCCTTTTTTTATTGTTTACAATTTGTAAATAACAAAAAAAAAAAAACCTGAAAAGGGAAAGTGGAGTAAAATAAGAACCCCAAGAAAAAGTTGCGTTCTTGTGTGTTTTTGTTCATCAATGTACATGTGTAGAAGGTAAGACCAAGACAGCAACAAAGACTCCTGCAGAAAGTATTACTAAATATTTAACTCACAAATCCCATATTTTATAGTTTGTAGGATTTGAAAAATATTTATTTGAGGACACAATAATGGAGGAGCTATCAATAAATGCTCCATGGATGATTTTCTTCTAGAAAACTAAACCTTATCAAAATAATTGCATCATATTAAATCATATGAATAGATAAATATAGCAGCTTACTTTTTCTTTGAGTGACCAAATCTGTAAACTTGGTCAGACTTGGAGTTTGTCCCCCCTTTAGTTATCAATAGCCACCCTCTAGTGGTATAATCATGTAAAAGCACTGCACCAGACATGAGTTAAATATACTGTATATCCTAATAATTACACTGAGCTGGACACGTATAACTGAAGCTTTGAGGAGAACAATTGACAAGGAGGAAGTTTTGGGCACATGTTTTGTGAGGTCATGTTTCATATAACTGGTGGCCTGCAGGCTGCATTACTTGCATTTCCTCTTTATGGGGCTTTCTGTACTGATGAAGTCATCTGGTATAACTACGTGGTAAAGTCTGTATGTAAATGTATCAATGTGTTAATGCTGTCCATGTTGCTGAAATGTCCACATTTTCAAGGTTTCAAGTTGCAAGGCTTTTATTGTTATGTTTGCACAGTGTAGTTATGACAATAAAAATCCTAGGTCACAAGCTCCTCTAAAAGTGCAACACAATAAAACAGATAAAATAGTACAAGTAAATAAAATCAAATAGAATATAATAAACACAGAATATGATAGAAACTGTGCAGAATAGTATGCAAAGTTTAAAGCATTGTTATGATTTAGTATTGATATACCACCTTGAATATAACTTTTCTAAATATGTTTTTGGACGTTAAGTCATTGATTTTCCACTGAACACATTATTGCGTGTCTCAACACATTACCACATTACCACAGTGATTACTGACGACTCATCGTTTCTGTCCCCCCCCCTCTGTCCGGGAGTGAGGTATCCTTCCGGGACGCTCTGTGTCAGCCTGTGTCAGGGTTTCCACCACTGCTGCATTTGGTTGTTGACCAGGCGGGTAAAAGCTGCAGCTAGCACCGATCACGGCCTTATTTTATATTACTAATGCTCAAGAGGCAACATGACATCGTCTCAGCAGTGGCTACGGGTCTGTTTCTCGCTCCTGTGCATTTATGCAGCAGTTGAATCCAAACGGATTTTCAAATGTCCTTCAGGATGCACCTGCACCAAGGAGACCATCATCTGCGTCGGGACTTTACAGATCCCACGGACCATACCGAGTGAGATCAACTCCCTGTGAGTATCAGTGTTTGTGGATGATTTATTTTGTTAAGCATAAAACAGCCAATGTTGCGTTCAAGGAGACAATTAACTTGCCACGCGGTGCTCCCCTGCAGAGTTGGCTCTCGGTGTGTCTGGTACAGACTTTGATTTGTGTTTGTTTACTCCCAACAGGAGCCTGGTTAATGGATCCATTTCTGAAATCACAGAGGGAATGTTTTCTCTAATGCCATCTCTTCAGCTGCTGTAAGTGTAATGTTGTCACGTTATTGATTAGGCTACTTGATAATTAATGGCTATATCAGGGGTATATTTTAGAGACAGTGCAACACACAGACACAAATAGATTATAGTCTAAGGATAGAGGGTGTCGTTTTTTCTCATACTGATATTCTGAACAATCTGTGCTATTGTATTAGCTGTAAAGCGTCTCTACTGCAGGCTATTTTTATTATATGTACAGCACTTTGGCTCGACCAAAAATCGTTTATAAATGTGCTATATAAATAAAACTTGATTTGATTTGATAGTAGTGCTAACTTGTTTGATCTTTTTGTGTGTCATGGTTATTTGAAAACCAAGCAGAAGTTTTGGGAGTGTTATTGATTGGCTTACTCAATTGTTTGAGTGTTTTTCCTTTGCAGACTTTTAAATGCAAATTCTTTGACAACAATAAAAGATGATGCTTTCTCTGGCCTACCACATCTGGAATACTTGTGAGTATCGAATCTAATGCTTACTTAATGCATCATGTTAACTTACATCATGTTATTTGTTTTTCAGATATGTTTTGCCTTGCATATAAGTTAATTTAACTATACAGTATACTATCTTATTCTCCAAAACGTTATAACATCCATAATATTCTGACATGTCTATCATTATCTGAAATGATTGAATATGACATTTATTAACTTCAAGTGAAACCACATTGTTTGACTCACTGAACAGATTTATTGAAGGGAACACGATTGAAACCATCACCAAATATGCCTTTCGTGGTCTGCGAGATTTGACTCATCTGTAAGTCTGCAGTCATTTTCTGTACCACGCATGCATAATCTGCAGCACCATCCCCTTACTTTGACAGAGAAAGACTGAATACATTACATATTTGTTCATTTTTCTGGTCTCCTTGTGATTCTGGTTTAGATCGCTTGCCAATAACAAGATGAGGTTTCTGCCAAGGGATCTGTTTTTTGACTTGGATTCATTGCTGGAACTGTGAGTAAGCAGTTGTGGTGTCAGCAGTGTGTGTGTGTGTGTGTGTGTGTGTGTGTGTGTGTGTGTGTGTGTGTGTGTGTGTGTGTGTGTGTGTGTGTGTGTGTGTGTGTGTGTGTGTGTGTTTTGACTGCGTTGCTAAGTGAGGCTGACTCAGGCAGAGTTTGTGCTTGGCATCATTAAACCCCACAAGAATGATGATATGGATAGCATTATCGAGTTTCTTTGTTTGTTTCCTTTATACTGCATTATATTTTTAAGATTTTCTTTCTAGCTATTTTGTTACCTTTTTCAATTCATTTTAATAAATCGTTCTACAGTGAAATGTAAAACCTATTTGAAACATAATATGTGGCTTAAATAATCAAGGTAAGGTCAATGGGTATACATTCCAAAACACTTCATCATCAATCCTGACCAACTGCTGTACAGTATATGCTTGTTCTTGAAAATTCATTTAAAAGGTGCAAGGTTTATGTCCAGAAGCATGCAGCAATGCATTATCATGTTGAGCACCAAAAAGTGGGTTTGAATATTACTAAGTTTCATCACATGCAGAAACATCTTTAAGGACTTTACTTTCTCACGCCTTTGTGGCGCCTGAATACTTCTTCTTATGAATTTTAAAATATATTAAGTGTGTCCAAGCTGATTTCATCATGTCATACAACAGGGATCTGCGAGGAAACTCTTTCCAGTGTATTTGTGAGAACAAGTGGCTGATGATGTGGCTGAAAAACACCAACGCCACAGTGTCAGATGTCTTCTGTGCCGGCCCCAGTGACATGAAGGGCAAGCGGCTCAATGACCTTCCTATCCAACCGGGCGAGTGTATCTCCACAGGTAAAATTACACAAACGCCATCAAACGAATAATGAATAGGGACAGCTAAAGATACAATGTTAAAAAAAAGGTAAATAAAATCATTAAAACTGTTAAATAAAAACAGGAGACTAGCATGCACTCAAAAACAAACAAGCAGATGTAATTCCTGTTTATATGTGCCTTCAAACAGACACATCACACACACACACACACACACACACACACACACACACACACACACACACACACACACACACACACACACACACACACACACACACACACACACACACACACACACACACACACACACACACACACACACACACACACACACACACACACACACACACACACACACACTTACAACAGCAGCTCTGTCAGAATGCACTTAGGAACACCAGTGCTTTGAGCTAAATGCTATGGTCAGCATGGTAACTAACTACTGTAAAATGCTGACGTATATTGTTTACCATATAATCATATAATCGTCTTTAGAACAACTGCAGCTGGTGGGGATGTAATGTTTGTAGGTGTTTGTTAAATATTTTAAGTAAGTATAGACCTTTATGTATTGGAATAAATTACATTTCATTAATTTGACATGAAAACTTTTTTGTTACATGTTGACGGAGCATTATGTAATTTAACATACTATAAGTGTATATGTGTATATTTTTCTTTGAGCAGACTAGTAGATTTATTTTTTCTCTGCATCTCACAGACTTTGTGCGTCATCAGTATATTCCCATTCAGTCCATGTCAGCGGACATCTTCTCCTATAAAGAAGACATCTACGTGGCGATGGCTGCCCCCATCTCCAACAGCTGTGTGGTCATGGAGTGGGATCACGTGGAAATGAATTTCAGGAAATTTGACAATATAACAGGTTTGATAACATTCACCAAAAGTCTTTATTTTTTAAAGGATGAGTCCAGTGATATTCATGGATTTTCTTACAGTCGGAAAATCTCATGAAAAGGCCAAAACCAACAAAGAATTGGTCCTAGAAACAAGTAATGCAGCTAAAACACATTTGACCCCATCTGACAGGTTACTTTATTTCAATGAACTATCGTTTATTTTTTATTAATCCCACAAACAGTGTCCTGGTGCTGTAAATACTGTCCAGATCACCAAATATGTGTCGATGCACAGCTACAAACATTTCCCAACCATTTCAAAATGCAATCCTGTTTGAGAAATGTTTGTTAAAATGTTTGTTATTTTTGTTTGTTATGTTATTTTTTTAAGAACCAGTGGGCTCTGGACCTAGAGCCACAGATAATGCACAGCTAATTTGACAATATCAAAAATTAAATAATTGAAGAGAACAGCTTTATAATGAAATTGTTGATTAAGGGTAGATAGATGATCAACTTTGATGTAATTGTCTGTGTTTTAATAACGCACATCTTTTTCATCCTCACAGGAAAGTCTGTTGTTGGATGCAAGTCTGTCCTGATCGACAACCATGTCTTAGTAATTGTTACCCAGCTCTTTGGCGGCTCCCATATTTACAAGTTTGACGATCGTCAAAACAAGTTCACAAAGTTTCAAACCATTGAGGTCTTTAACATCTCCAAGCCAAACGATATTGAGGTCTTCCAAATGGACGGAGACTGGTACTTTGTGATCGTGGACAGCTCCAAGGCAGGAATGTCTACTCTGTACAAGTGGACCGACCAACCAGACCGCAATGAAACGGGTTTCTTCTCCTACCAGTTTCTCCACGAGTGGTTTCGTGATACAGATGCTGAGTTTGTCGAATGGGACGGGAAGTCCTACCTCATCCTAACCAGCCGCTCTCAGCCACCTGTCATCTACCTTTGGAACAAGAGCACCCTGAAGTTCATATTTCACGGGGAAATCACAAATGTTGACGACGTGGTGGCAGTCAAAGCCTTCCGGATAGACAAGGACTTGTATCTGGCCATGACTTGCTACATCGGTGACTCAAAAGTCCTGAAGTGGACCAACAAGCAGTTCACTGATGTGCAGGCTCTTCCTTCTCGAGGAGCGATGATCCTCCAGCCTTTCATAATCTCTGACAAGCATTACCTTGCTCTGGGCAGCGATTACTCTTTCACACAAATCTACCTCTGGGATGCAGACACCAAAACCTTCCACAAGTTCAAGGACATTTATGTGCAGTCGCCCCGCTCATTTATAGTACTAACCACCGAGCGGAGGCATTTCATCTTCTCCTCCAGCCTCAAGGGCAAATCTATGGTTTTTGAGAATGTAATGGTAGACTTAAGCTTATAAACCTTGCAAAGATAATGACTAATCACTTTATCGGAATAATTGTTCCATAAATACTAAAAAGCAGTCTCAAATGTTGTATATTATGTAACATTATAACATCTTTGCCAGGTTCCTGTAACTTATATGACTTTCTAGCAATTCTGGAGGTACGTTAGGTCCTCAGTAAACATTAACTAAGGGCATTAAAGATGGCCTTTCAACTTTTGAAATGAAACCAGCATGAAGATATTGTTGTGGCAAACTACATATTATGTTAAAAGGTGTCTATTATGGGCATAGCTTTAGTTTGGCCACCCCATACAGGTAGTAGGACAACTTTAGGGATATAAAAAATGCATAGAAATTGCATTATATATGATTATCTAATGTTGCACCTGTTAGGTTGGTGCTTATTTAAAGTGAGAAGCCAGAAATAGTAACTATTTTGCCTATGGCGCTGCACCTTTCAAGGTGTTGGTATGCTGGAAAAGCTGTTAATAGCTCTTACGTAAGGTCACATTTGAAAAGTCTTCTGTCATAGAGAGGGTCAAGATGTGATAATGGTTTGAAAATAGGGATGATGTCACACACTTTGAGAAGGTATGCATGGTGTACCACATGGTTGTACACATGAATATATGGTTGTGTTGGGAAGCTAAAATAAGGTTGGAAAGCAGTGATTGTTTCAGACACCAGGCCCAACCACTGCAAGCAAAAAGTCAAATGTAACACTAAAATGCACAGAACTGTGTATCTGAAGTGATAACTGGACAAAATGAACAACTACTTACTGTCATGATTAAAATGTGCATGAAACAGAGGTTTTCTTGGTGACATTATACCCAATAACGCAGCTGAATGTATTAGCTTTATATTATAAGACTAACGCCTAACTGCACTGCAATCATAACAAGCTACATTATTAACAGAGTGCCTGATTGGTGTCAGAAATAAATGTAATTTTCTCTTATTACTATGCAAAATGTGAAATACTGACTGTTGCTCTAAATAACAATCTTGAGGTTAATTGTGTGCTGCTATGTGACTTGAAATGACATTTACATGGTCTTAAGACACACATGTTTGCTTTGTATTTCATGATCCTTTGATATTTTTCATTTATTGTACAGATTTAATTACAGTCAGTTTGGTTTCGAATATAAATATTTGACATTACAATGGCATGATGTTCAAATTAGGCCCTGGTCACATCATCTTAAATCAAAATGCTTCCAATATCTAGCATAAGCAATATTTTGTTAGCATTTCAGATTTCTTTAAAAAAAAAATTGCCTTTCTATGTTTCTGTAATATTCCTGAGTATATATTTATTTTTGACTCTATAGAGCTATAACGCTTCACTGACAGCCTTCAGTCTTGTAAGAATGTGTTTGTGTAAACGCATTAAAGAGCCTTTAACTACATGTATTGTACTCATCTGTATTGCACTCTGTCCTCCGTTCTTGCAGATGCACAGACTGTGCATTGTGTCCATAAAGCAGAGACAAAGCGCCTCAGCTAGCACGTTTGAAATTGATAGGGCATCTGGCATCTGAGACAGCATTTCCTTTTAACTGCAGCAGAGGACAAACAACACAATCATATGGTTATTGAAAAGAACAGGAAGACAAAGCAAGCATCATCATCATCATCATCATCATCATCATCATCATCATCATCATCATCATCATCATCATCATCATCATCATCATCATCATCACCATCTTCATCATCATCATCATCATCATCATCATCATCATCATCATCATCATCATCATCATCATATAGTGTTATTGTCTTTCAGTCATGAGGCTTTGATGTGATTGATGCAGCTTTTAAAAGCCTCTTGAGATAAAAAATCTTGTCAGATCCCTGCTCTCCAGACTTTATCGTTCTGCTGCCAGGAAACTCCATGTTTACTTTTCTTTATCCAATATCGATTTTTTTTTCATTGATTTGCACAAAATAAAAATACAGTTACCTATACTTCAATTTGTATCTATAAGGACATGAACATTTTCATTAAGATGCATATTTGATTTAAGTCAGTGGATAAATAAAGATATTTTTGACATTATATTGTATAAGCTTATAAGCAGCTCAAATCATATATATTTTTATAATTATTTATCATAGGAATACTAATCTCATGTTGGCCTCTTTCATGTATTTAAAGCTAAATCGTTTTTTACCAATGTAGGTCTCCATCATAGACTGTATATAAAGGTCTCAATACAAAGCTACTTGTCCACTATTAACGGTTAGTTCCTATTTTTACGAGGGTTTCCAAATGCGTCGTGACGCATCTCTCACGTCAGTGACGTCCGGAAGTGATACAGCTCCTGTTCCTCGATCAGTTAATCCACGATTTTGATGCGTCTTTAAATCCGATCACAACCCAGTGATGCTGTTTTGAAACTCACCTTGCGTCATTACTATATATTTTTTCCCTGCAGTGCGGAGAGAGATGGATCCGAGCAGGAGGAGCGAGAGCGACTGGCAGGGTCTGGTGAACGAGGTGAGGAGAAATCCGCAGAGAGGACCGTGACAGATACACTCGTAACCTCCACCAGTGTTCGTGCCGCAAACTATTTCATTAGGGCTTCATTTGTGTCGTTTCACATTCTTTGCATGCGGTGTTTCGCCTCCTGTTTGTATCCACAGCCAGGTGAAGATGTCGTTTAGATTAACGGAGTAAAGAGGATTACATCTCTGCCTGTGCAAGGAAGTAGATCTGTGTTTTCCTTTTATACATGCAGATCCTGATGCCATACAGAGATGATGGCATGTAACTACAGCCTGCAGGTGTATTTACTTTTCACTACGGCTAATCTGTCACAATCAATACATTTAGATGACAGCTCGTGGTGAGTTTATGATCCCCCTTATGTACATGTCTTATAGTCAGATCCAGTAAATTGTAGAAGCAAATCTTACTGTCTGGTATGACTAACAACATTACAAATTATAAGCCATATTTATATAGCAGAATGTTTCAACACTTTAGCAAGTGCAGGTCTAATACATCCATTAGTTAATTGACAAAACATGTATAGAAAACAGGCCTGATAATTGATGGATCATTTATTGAGCAAAAATAAAAAGATCTGTTCCTGCTCCTTTTATATGATTGGAAATACAAAATCTCTGGGTTTCGGGAAATTTTGTTGGGCATTTTTCTGTATTTTCTTTTTAATTTGAGTCAATATCACCATAAGGTGCATTTGAGACTTCCCCATTTCCAAAAGAAAGCTGAGATTTCCATTGAACTTCATATTAATTGTAATAATGTGTTATGCTGTTAGAAATGGATGTTGGTCAAGCTCCCACATTTTTTATAAATGAACTGCAGGCAGACAATGTACATGTAAACAGCAAACATTTATCCACCCTGACATGGACAAATTCAAAGTAGAGTAAATACATTGTAATAGTGATTATAAAATGTATATTTTCAGAAAGCTATTAAGTCCCTTTCTCAACAATATATTTCAGTTAAAGAAAAAAGTATTTGGATAACATTGAAATTATGGCAAACTATTTGTACCATGTCCACCCTGTCATGGAAGGCTTGCTGACAGGGTGGACAATGACAGGGTGGACATTTTTGGCTCATATGAGCATTTAATGAGCACATGGTGGACCTTCAGTTAGCAACATGATTCAGTTACCAAGGTGACTGTGTTTCACAAATATATTTCGAATTTCTGAAAGGTTTTTATATTAATTGACTTTTCACTATGACAGAGTGGACATTTTAAGATTGACAACATCCAACCACACACATAATATGATTTAAAATACTTACTCTGCAACTAGCCAATGTCTCAGCCTCCATTGAGGAAAGACAAAATGGTGGTAGTAATGTCACTGAATACATCAGATGTTTTTTATGAGGCAGTTACCCCTTAATGACAGGGTGGACAGCAAATGTCAGGGACACATGAAAAATGTTCAATATTATTATGAAAATAGAATATACATGATCAAAATGACTCGTTTTTATCAAATAATTCGTTGTGGACAATAAAACCATATAATTATTTAAAAAATGTAGTATCATTTATCATGTATTACACACACTGTAGTTAGCAGAGCAATGTGTGGGACATGCCAAAATCACGTACATGCAATGAAAAAATAAGGTATAAAATGAAGGAAACACATTTCAAGAGACTTATCATTGTTCTGATATGTGTGTATATGTTTGGCCTTTTATAATAAGACCTCAGAGTTTCATTATTCTGCTACATTTTCATGATGACTGAGTGATTCTGATGGGGACACCAAAGTTACTTTATCGTGATATTGACTCTATTAACCAAAAACATAACAGCAGATGTATCAATAATGAAAATAATCATAATTTACAGCCCTAAAAAGGGGAATTTCTAACCTAAACAGATGTCATGACAGAAATCAACATCAGAAGTTCTCATGTGGTTATTTTAATATGCAATATCTTGGCTGCACTGCTTCATTTTCTTTTCTTATAAGCAATAATATTACGTTGCTGGCTTTTGAAAGATGACACTGCCTACCTAGCCAGTATGATTCAGTATGCATGTAACACATTTATTTAACTTTCTCTTAAAACATTTTTTTCTTACACGCAGTTCCTCGTTTGTAAGCGGAAGTTGGAGAGTAAGAAGGAAGCCCTCCTGATTCTGTCGAAGGAGCTGGACACCTGCCAGCAGGAGAGGGATCAGTACCAGCTGATGGCCAACCAGCTGCGGGAGAGACACCAAGGACTCAAGAAGAAGTACAGAGAGCTCATTGTAAGCAACAATTGTAAAGGCGTAACAATACATCATCATCGTAAAAAAATTAGGCAGAATAAATGGCAGAACAGAAAATATATTTGTCCAAAACAAATGTTCTACAATTTGCATTTAATGACCATTCCCTTGTTTTTATTACTAACAGGATGGAGATCCCACTCTGCCTCCTGAGAAAAGGAATCAAGTAAGTGATTTTGACATATACTCCAAATGGCTGAAATGGCTATAAACATAAAATTATTGTTCCGTACAGCTTACATCACAATTGTTTATTGTGGATATATTAATGTAACAGACCAATTATAAGTCTGTGTAGTGGTAGTGATCGTATCTTCATGTCCTCTTCAGGTGAATTTAGCCCAGCTACTGAGGGACTCCAGAGAAAAGAGCAGTGAACTTTCTGAGGAGGTGAAGGAGCTCAAACAACGCCTGGTGGAAGCTCAAGGTGACAACAAGGTAAACACTGTTCAACATACTGGACATTGCAACACATTAAATATGAATAGTTCTCTTTTTCGGTCTCGCATATATTACCAACATTTATAGTTAAGAATGTATCTGATTTGAGTCGGCATAAAAGTTCATGCAGAAAAAGAGGTTTATCAGATTAAATAAAGCAGAAAACTGGAAAACTGTGCAAAATACAAAACTTTGTATCTCTCTCCCAACAGCTTTTACGAATGACCATCACGAAACAGAGGCTTGGAGACGAGGAGGTCGGCACTCGACACTTTCCTGCTCATGAGCGAGAGGATCTGGTCCGACAGTTAGAAAGAGCCGGAGAGCAGGTGAGAAGGCTGCTTCCTGTTCATTTGGTTTAATGCAATAATTTAGATTATGAAGGTGACTTTCAGTTAATGGCTTTTTGGTGAACGCATCATGATATTTAACAGAAGTAGTACTTGTAAAAGTGTTCTTAAAATCCTGCATTTAAAATATGAACATTAGTTTTGTAACAGTATGTAAGTGCAAAGAGATGTTGTATTTATGACCTGGTCAAACTTATTCAAAGCAAAAAGACCTCCTAATGTCAACAACTTTGTTATTAGATTTAAATGTAGTCCAACCTGACATAGTTAGTTTTTCTTATTAACACTATCCAACTATAGGAGGCTTTCTTAGAGAGGTGAACTTACAATGTGTATCACAAATGTATTGGTATGTTCTGTGTGTCTGTAGAACGAGGTCCTGGAGCACAGCGTGAAGTCGCTCACAGACGAGCTTCAGGACGTTCGAGCGGAGCGGGACGTGTTTCAGCAGAAGGCTCATCGGCTCAATGCGGAGATCAACCACATCCTGGGCAACGATGAGATACGCATTTTAGACGTCGATGCACTCTGCATGGAGAACAGGTTTGTTTCTTTAAAATAAAAATGTCACTGTTTGTGTGTCTGCAACAGTTATTTCACAGTTTAAGGGTCAATCTATAACTTTGGATTATATATTTATGTTTAATCAGCTGGTAAATTCAAAAAGATGATGATAAAATGTGAATGTACATTTATTGATTGGCTTCTAATATTATAATTATTACTATAATTATATCCCAGGTATTTGCATGAGCGTTTCTGTCAACTTCAAGAAGAAATCCACTTGCTCAAATCCAACCTGGTGAAGTACAAGGTAGCTACATATTTTATTCTGATTTTCTTATTTGTTAAATATCTTACTCTTACAGTATTTTTAACTACTTATTAATTAAATGAAACCATTTCACTTTTTGCAAATGTTAAATGTGAATTTCTTTTTTTTTTTTCAAACTACCTTTCCCTCAGATCACAAACCTCTCATGCCTAATCATTTTCTCTGATTTCAGAGTGCGCTGGACTGCAGGAAAACCTCTAAAATCTGTGGGAAACCTAACAGTAGTGCGCTGACTGGGGTGCTCTCTGCTAAACAAGGTCAGAAGGATCAGATATTTTTAAAACGAAATGCACATGTAGACATTTACACAAGCTTTGAAGGAAAATGCGGTTTTAGAAACCCTTAATTTGTAGAAAGCCTTACGTGGTGACTGTAGTTTAACTGAGAATAATGATGTGTGTGCAGTGAAGGAATTATTACTGTCTGAAGAAAACGGCTGCAGTTTGCCGGTGACTCCTCAGTCCATCTCAGACCTCAAGTCCCTCGCCACAGCTCTGCTGGAAACCATCCACGAGAAGAACATGGTGATTCAGCACCAACGCCAAATCAACAAGTACTCAATCTCGTACCTAACACCCTCTACATACACAGTAATCTCTATCAATAAGGCCGGAAGAAAACATGAAAATATCTTTGTTTTTGTTCCTTTTTGTTGTTAGGATTCTGGGAAACCGAGTAGCAGAGCTGGAGAAGAAACTAAAATCATTAGAAATGTCTGGATTATGGAGCCTGCCAGGTGACCACCATTATCTTAATATACTGGAACTAATGTGCTTCATTGAAATGTGTATTCTACTTGCTTTTTACAATAATTGACATGCCTTATCCTTCCTTCTGTCCTTTGCTTCTTGATTCCTGAAGGCCTGACTTATAATGTGTCTCTGGGGATTTATGGAAGTACGTTTCTCTCACTTTCTCTTAATACTTTTTAACATGCAAACTTCATGTTCTTCAATAACTTCTCATACTTTCCCAAATTAAATGTACTCTTTTCTATTCAATACAACAGTGACAAGCATTTTTGGAACTCTTACTCAATGTTTTAATAGAAATAGCAAATGAACATGTAGAACAATTGTTTATTGCAAGTAGCAATTCTGAATTCAAAAGTATTAGCATCAAAATATACTTAAAGTACCAAAATAATTGTTGATGCATTATATATAATACTGCTGAATAGCTTATAAATATCACCAAGTAATTGTTATTCAATTCGATACATTATATGGTGTTTTTAATATATTGCATTATTAGCAGTAACTTAACTTATTACATAAATCTAAGTACATTTGTTGACTAGTGGAGTAGAATTGTTCATGTAGTACAAATAATTAAAAATTGGACATAAGTAAAGTAAATGGACTTAGTCATTTTCCACCACTGCATACAGCTTTCTGGATGTCTCATGCTTTTATTAAGGCTTACTTTGAATTATATTTTGTCATAATAGGAGGAAAAGAAACCATCTTCCTGAACACTCAGCAGGCAGAGCCAACAGAGTCTCCTGGAAAGGAAGGTGAGGGATAAATGTGCCCTAAACTTCTCTCAGTGTACGCCATCTATGGTTCTGTGTAGCGGATATTACATTTCTTAAATCTTCTATTCATATAGGTGATGAAGTGTCAGAAGAAATAGCCGTGGATCAGCAGAGCTCCACAGAAATCTCCATCCAAGAGACTGAACCCCCTGCTGTGTCAGGTAATGGAGAGGAGCCTCTCGTGGAGACACCATCGGCGTCCAGCGAGGAAACGTGCCAACCTGCCGAGGAAGAGCCAGCCAGCCCTCAGACACAAACACCAGACAGTGAGGAGTGTCCTGACATCGGCCAATCACAGATCACAACGGATTTAACCATTCAGCAGTCAAGAGAAGTGGAGTGTGTGAGTGTTTCCTCTCCAACACAACATCCGTCAGACCTCTGCCACATACAGCAAACTTTAGAGAACTCTGACCCCACAGGAGAAAGTGAGGAAGAGTCAGAGGAATGCACTGAAAATGTTGAAACAGAGTGTATTTTGATACAGGAAAACATCAATAGCACAATGTCACCTGCTGAAGAAGAGCAGGAGGACGTCCAGTCAAACCAGGAGACAGAGCTTACAGGGGAGACAGATGTTTGTGTAAGTCAGGAAATGTGAAGTGTTCCACGAGCCGCTCTCGTGGTGCAGAGCATCAGGAGAAATCCTCAGAAACATGAGGATAATTGATACATTTGAACATTATTAATGCTACTTGATTCATTGTTATGAATAATGAAACACACCTGAGTTGTTACGATTGACTGACAGTAGAAAAATGAATATATCCCTGTTAGAGGAACGGGAATGCCTCCTGAGAAACAAAACAAATATCTATATGTCCGCTGTCAGTAACCAACAATGTTATTTATGCTTTAATTTGTTCTGTTTTGAGTCTTATGTATAAATGGTCCAAAGAATGTTGAAACCTTAGTGTAACACCCACATGTGATTGTTGAACAATACGCTGCTATAACAGCCTCCAAAACTTTTTTGGAGCTCATTTTGGCAGAGATTAGCTTCCTTCCTAAAACAGGAAACCCAAACCTTAGCCAGAAAGTTTGAAGCTTTATAATGCGTTTGTATCAGAGCGGGAGGAACTATGATTCAAGTTCATTTAAAAGGTAGCAAAAAAGGGCTGTCGAATTTGTGTTTCATAAAGTTTGACCAGGTGGGGTGATTTAGATTTCTCTGCATTGACACAAAATGTCAGTCTTTGAGATTTACTTAAGACTGAATATGAACCCAACATTGAAGGAGAATGTCATTTTAATAACATGTCTAATGTTGACTCTGGAATAAGACACTGATTTAGGTTTTCTATAGAACTAATGAAAAAATAAAGGGACATGTGTAATTTAATTTGACATGAACTTAAAGAGGTGTTGTTGCTTAGGATTTCTCCTTTATCTTTCTACCTCCGTCCATGCTTCTGCCTCCACATTTAGGAAACTATGTTAAAGATCTCTACAACAAATAAATCAGCCAGATGTTTAGCTTAAGCAGCAACTTTATTTATTTTCTTTAAAAACAATGCAAACATTTCCAAAACACTTCATTTATTATTATCCTAAATGATCAAATGTGGGATGTTTTGCTTTTTTGCTAAACACTTTCACAAAAGTTATTTTTTTGTAATCACAAAAACAAATGTATCACAGCTGTATAACATGCTGCATGACACTACTAAGGACTGTTGACTTTGAACATAAATGTAGTTAAGATAACATTTAGTGAACTAACTAGTCTGTTACACAAAGAACCCACAACATTACCAGCACTGACGTTTTGGTCATGTTTTGTAGCAAAAAGTATTAACTCATCAGAAAGAAATACCACAAAACCATATGTGTATGTGTTGAATGTGCACAACATGGATTTATTTCTGCAAAATAAATGATTTAACTGAATAAAAACATGTTTTAAGTATATCATATAGAAACCTGCACTGCACGGATGTAATGGAGGTTTTTGTAAGCGTGATAATATATTTGAAATGACATTCACATGCAAATGAATGCCATGTTAACCTTCTTAGCTCGGGTAGTGTCGATACTTTGGTCATAAACCGATGGTGTTTAAGGAAAAGGATTAAAGGCAGGAAGCATTTATTTTATTTTTGGAGCAGTTTAATTCTCAAGACACTTTCCCACCATTTTTGATAAGCCACACACGGGATACAATGGATCCAATCAATGATTTAATCAAGGACAAATCTCTTTAATTGCCCTACATGCCAGCATCCACAAGCTTACGTTTGTTATACACCTCATACTTCATATTCCAGAGGCTGGGGGGACAAATCCCAATGATGCAGCAGCCAAGCCTCCGGCCTGCGTTTCCATTCAGCAGGCTCCCAGCGTCTCCCCCATTCCCCAAGTCGTCCTCCCTCTCATGGATCACCACGGCTCTTCCAATCACAGACAGCCCTGTGAACAGCGTGGCCTCAGACTCTATCATCGTATTGATTTTTCCTTTCTGAGCCACAAAGTTACCGAAGTCCCCAGGGTGGTCTGGGTGATCTACGCTGTGTGGGTTGTAGTGGCCTCCAGTGGAGTCACACCCCTGGCTCAGGTCTCCAAACTGATGGATGTGCACCGCTCTGGGCACTGGAGCGCTCTCTTTGGGGAAGCCACTGAACTGAAGGAGCACCTTGAGTTTCCCCTCAGAATATTCCTCCTTAAACAGCACCTGACCGTACACTTTTGGCAGGCCTTCAGGGAGTGAGGTGCTGGGTCTCATTTTGCAGGCTGCGTATAGAGTAATATTGTTCTGCCAGACCTCTGGTGGAGTGTCAGTGGAGACACATTGCTGACAGCCGGCCAGCAGAACCAACACTGCTGCTCCTAGTATATTCATTGACCTGAAAAATGTTAAAATCGTTAGGAGAGTGCCTCAAATGGATAAACTCATCATGTGTTGCATGACAATAAACATTGATTGCTGTATTTAGATTCCTTAATTTAAGTTAAAGTATAGCATTTGTATACTAGGCCTACTCTGTTCCTGGTAAAAGTAAAATGCATTATTCAAAGCCGTTCGGGAAAAAAACAAGGTAAAAAAACTCACATTATGGGGTTATTCATCAACATGTCAGAAGGATTTTAATATTGCAGAAATGTTTGAGCTACTTTTAATACAATATAATAACAATATAATATAGGTTGGTTTCAGTAAAAGTCACATTATCGTCATATCTTTAGGATATAGAATCTGAAAAATAAGCTAAATGAAGCGTAGGCTACACGATAAATAAATACAATGTCGCAATATTTTACTCTGCAGATGGAGTTAATTAAGAGCAAAACGCAGACTTCAGGCAGCCTAAAATCGACTTACCCGTGTAGACGCATGTTAAGCAACAAATCCCATCAAAAATGACAACTTGTTGAAAGGTCTTTACTAATGTACCCTGTTGAAGCCTGTCGATTTCAGAAAAAAATCTTGTATAAGCTGTCTAGTAGGCGTTGTTTACTGTTTGCTGAGGGTGGAGCACCAGTCTTTTCACGAGTCAGACATAATGCAACTTCTTCCAAACGTGCTGCTGAATCTAACTTGCCTTCTTCGAACAAAAATTCGTCCTTCGTATTTATAGTGGATATGAAGTTCAGCGCAAGTTCTTTCAGGAAGACTGGGTCTATATAGGCTACTCACGCAGCAGCTGCATATAATCAGCTCATCACGGGCATCTATGGGATTAGTTTTGTATCATAAAGATAAAGCAACACTTTCTCAGAATAAAGCAAAACTATGAGTTCAAAAGAAGAAAAAAACTGAGTCAAGCAAAATAAAATAAATTTCAAAAATAAAACTATAAGTTGCAAACAAATCATTTGTGTAATCATGTAAACTATAAGTATTTTTTCTTTGTTTTAACATAGGTTTTTGTTTGCAGTTCTTGTTTCTTCTTTCTCAATGATCAGACTTTTGCTCTCGCTGC
Organism: Notothenia rossii; assembly: GCF_949606895.1. Taxonomy (NCBI): domain Eukaryota; kingdom Metazoa; phylum Chordata; class Actinopteri; order Perciformes; family Nototheniidae; genus Notothenia; species Notothenia rossii. Next base: position 17,524,404 of record NC_136912.1, on the reverse strand, counting down.
AGCTTTCTCTTTTGCGCTCACTCATTTTTTGTTTGAGATTCTGACACAAACCTCCCATATGGGCGGGACTTTCAGGGGTGCATCACCATTGGCTACTCAGTTTTTGAGTGACAGTCCAGTCCTCCAGCGATTGTACAGTGCAGGCAGCTGGTGGCTGCCTGAGCGTGGATAGAACACCCGCAGAAGAACCAGCATTTCAATTATTATAATACTACAAGTGAAAATATATGTAAGTATTGATCAAAGTATGAACTACACATCACAAGTATAATGCACAGCAATCCATAAGAGAAGTCCGATATGTTCATGAAACTCCCCAGGAGACACCGACACTAATGTGGCCGAGTGGCCTCCGGAGTTTGCTGCATGAGTTGCACTGTATGATCTGTGGTGTATTGGGCTGTCACTCAAAAACTGAGTAGCCAATGGGGACACACCCCTGAAAGTCCCGCCCACCTGGGATGTTTGTGTCAAAATCTCCAACAAAAAACGAGGAAGCGCAAACGAGAAAGCTGCAGCGAGAGCAAAAGTCTGATCATTGAGAAAGAAGAAACAAGAACTGCAAACAAAAAACTATGTTAAAACAAAGAAAAAATACTTATAGTTTACATGATTACACAAATGATTTGTTTGCAACTTATAGTTTTATTTTTGAAATGTATTTTATTTTGCTTGACTTAGTTTTTTTTCTTTTAAACTCATAGTTTTGCTTTATTCTGAGAAAGTGTTGCTTTATCTTTATGATACAAAACTAATCCCATAGAAGTCTCTTTAACCTATTACATTTCACCTAATTCTCCAGCAGCCAATTACTGTGCTCATCACACCTCCTCTTCATTCCATCTCCTCATCAAATCCAGATCTTCAGCGGCATCACCACTGTATAGACCCCGGGGGGTTCCCTATACAGTATGCTCACGGCTACATTTCCCTTTTTATACGATTTCAGGATCGGGGTCTAATCGCAAAGACTTAGCATTTATCACATGACGTGTCAATAAATGTTCTTTAAACAAAATGAAGTCTCTCCTGATTGAAATGCATTACAGTGAGTGCTTCGCAGTGAAGTTAGTTTGAGGTTGGATATTCGATGGACATTCTGCTATTGTTCTAAATCCAGATATTCTTATAAAACAATGGATCACATCACATGGAAGTGGAAGCAATTGAAATGATCTTCTATTAATATATATATACATTCAGGCCATATCACCAATCCAAAAATATGTGCCACACAAAACACATTTAAATTAAAACATTTTAGAATACTAAAGAAAAAAGTGTTGTGCTAAAAAAGTTAGCACAAATAAATAAATACAGGAATAAATAAACGCAAGAAAAAAAATGGAAATAAATGAATATATAAATACAAAAATTAAAGTTGGGAATAAAACAGAACACACATTATTATATATCTTTAATGTATTTCTTCATTTATTTTCACTTAAATGTATGTATTCATCCATTTCTGTATCTGTGGGTGTTTCACACAATGTTGTTTTGCTTGGTATAGCCTTGTATTCTGTGGATAAGACAACATTTATAATATGTACTTTCAATAGCTCTGAAAGTTTCAACAAGCGCACGTGTCTTTAACAATATCTTTGAGATGCTATCATATTTTATTTCACTTCCTCTGACCAGTTCCACTTTTATTTGGAAGCTTAAGGAGAAACACAGGGACTCTCTCTTCAATACATATTTTAAAAACATACAGCACCGGGAATTTCTGGCGTTTTCATGTTCTGTATAACTGTAAAGCCTCCTGAGACAAAATAACAATTTGGGAAATTGGGCTTAATATTCTATAAAAAGTGTATTAACATGTCCAAATTGCACACCTTGACAATAAACCAGTGTTCTTGTTTGTTACATTTCTTTGTGCACGCAATTTTTCAGCACATTTATAATTTACACTTTTAAAAAGTGTTGGGGACAAGATTGGCTATTTCAAAAAGTTGTTCAGAAGCAAATCACACCTATGATCACAAACAATTTGACGAAAATTGCTAAGGTCACTGTATACTCCAGACCAGCAGGCGGCAGTAGTCAAATATGTACAGCCACTGCAAAAAAAAAAAAGTGAAAAAAAGAAATAATAATCACAAGAATCTGGAGTTAGCTCCATATTGCCCGGTGGAATTGTATCCGCGATAATTGATCAAATATAAACTACATAACTACCTAAATATGTCAAAAAGACATCGCCTTGATTTGGGGGATGACTACTCTTCCACCAAGAAGAGGTCTGAAGGGTGAGTGAAGCTCCAGAGGAAACATATCGCTTTAAGCGGTTAGCTACAAGATAACTGTTAGCTGAAGCTAGATCATTTGGCTAATAGCCACCATGGATGGGTAATCAAAACCGGGACAATACAACCATAACCTAACCATTGTATAGCTTTGGTTTTAGTCCCTGCCTACCCTTACCCGAATGTCCTCCTTATATAGAGTTAAACATATATTGTGTTTTTGCTATAACGTCATGTCAGTGTTAGCTGCGGAGGACGGCTAAAGCTAACAACCGTTCACCATACAGGCACGTGTGTATTTGGATAACGTTCTAACAACGACAGCCAACGCTGTCTCAATCAGATCTAACGTCAGGTGGCTTTCAGCTACACATGCCTGTGTTTGAGGAATTGTAACTTGTTACTATGAATCATCACGTAAAGAGCTCCCAGCAAACCTTAGTGTACGCAAGCATTATTGCTCTGCTATCCGAAACTTTGTTACCACAACAAGAAACAACCACTTTATTAAGACCTCACTCATTTGTTTTGTTAGGTCACTTTACACCAATATGAAGATTGAAATGTTCAGTTTTAATGTTAGTCTGAACCATGGTCTGAACTATGATAGAGAGGGGTTAATTCTGTTGTGGTGTTTATGCATTTTGTAGTGACAAGCTTAGAATCAGAATAGCCCGCCCACAGAGGCGTAATTAGGTTTGCATCAGCTAAAGTGAAGAGCCAAAGAGAGCAAACATAATTTGGCAGGTATGCATAAAATATGAAAGATAACAAAAATAAATAGCAATAACAATTACTAAAATACACATCCAGGTATGAAGAGTCTTTATTGTTAATTGATGCAGTTGAGTTGCATGTGTGTCTATTTCACCTTTGAAAGAGAGTTGGCTAGATAAAAACAAAATAGTATTTAAACCATTATACAACCAACGCTAGTAAGAAATGCTCTATTACTCAACCCACATGATGTTAACAGGTATAAACAAATACTTAAACCTTTGCAATTTTAACATCAGAATAGGCAGACGGTGACAAAGTAGCTTTACAATGATATAATTTACATTGGAAATATGTATGATGCCCTGCTCTGATGTTTACAGGAGAGACAGGGATCGTGACAGAGACCGTGAGGACCGCTCCAGGGACAGGGACCGAGATAGGGACCGGGATAGAGACCGGGACAGAGACTCAAAGCCTTCTACTGGCCCGTCTAACATCACAGTGCCCATGCCCTGCTTGGCACCCATCAAGCAGATGGCTATGCAACAGCAGATCAACCCATTCACCAACCTGCCGCACACTCCACGGTTCTACGAGATCCTAAAGAAGCGGTTACAACTTCCAGTGTGGGAGTACAAAGAAAACTTCAGCGATATCATCACACGTCATCAGAGCTTTGTCCTTGTTGGAGAAACTGGCTCTGGAAAGACAACACAGGTCAGACATTCAATATACTGGCCAGACTTCTAAATGTCAGACATTACAAGCTTTGCAATCCTTGTTGAAAGCTTTTGTAAGTACCAGCAAATCCAGTATGATGGCACTTTGCTGCATAAAAGTGAATTCCCCTCTAAATTATTTGTATCTCAATTAATTGTAACTTTTACTTCAATCTCCAGATCCCACAGTGGTGTGTGGACATGGTGAAGGGCCAGCCTGGACCTAAGAGGGCTGTAGCCTGTACTCAGCCCAGGAGAGTGGCAGCTATGAGTGTGGCTCAAAGAGTGGCAGATGAAATGGACATCATGCTTGGACAGGAAGTCGGCTACTCTATTCGATTTGAGGACTGCAGCTCTGCTAAGACTATTCTCAAGTAAGCGAATAGAGCGTGTAATGCCCAATAGCTTATTTTTATAGGCACAAAGTGTTTGAGTTCCAGCCGTCTCAATCTAACAAGCATGTTTGTTATTTCTTTAGGTACATGACAGATGGTATGTTACTGCGAGAGGCCATGAATGACCCGCTGCTGGAGCGTTACGGTGTGATCATTCTGGACGAGGCCCACGAGCGAACCCTGGCCACAGATATCCTGATGGGAGTACTCAAGGAGGTGGTGCGTCAACGAGGAGATCTGAAGGTACTTATTATTTCATTTTTTAATGACGACAATCCATTATGTCCATTAAGTTTTTCTTTACCAGGCACTTTAGTTAATGGGCAGGCTAACAAAATAAAATACTATGGGAAAATACTTAACTGGGTCCATTCATCCGTTCTTCATAAAGATTCACATCACTGCTGGAACACTCCCTTTCCTCCTTACGAGCAGCTAACTTCTTATATAATAAAATAAAAATATCAAAAGAAAAAACATGATTAACAGAATGGTCTGAGGAATTAGCTGGTCCCTTTTTGATTCTAATCACATTTACATTTGGACTGTACACAGATTATTTAGTAACACTTTCCACAAATGAAGGGGAATGTGGTAGTACTTTTTCTGAGCAACATCTTTTATCACTCAAAACTTACGTGCTGCATCATATTGGTGCTTAGATAAACAGAATGTAGTCTAAAAAAATAAAACAAACTCTTGTCCTCAAACTCAGGTGATCGTCATGAGTGCCACGCTTGATGCCGGGAAGTTTCAGGTGTATTTCGACAACTGTCCTCTCCTCACTATTCCCGGGCGTACACATCCTGTAGAGATTTTCTACACTCCAGAACCAGAGCGAGACTACCTCGAGGCAGCGATCCGCACTGTCATCCAGATTCATATGTGTGAGGAAGAAGAGGGAGACGCCCTGCTCTTTCTCACTGGTCAAGAGGTAAGACATGTGGCACTAGTTTTACTGTTACAGTTAAATTGGCATCATAGTTGCATTGTTCCGTTTCCTCAAGTCACAAAGTTCAATTAACATTTTCTTTCAGGAAATCGATGAGGCGTGCAAACGGATCAAGCGTGAGGTAGATGACCTTGGACCTGAAGTTGGAGACATCAAAATCATTCCACTGTATTCCACATTACCACCGCAGCAGCAGCAACGGATCTTTGAGGCGGCTCCTCTAAGAAAGCCCAATGGTGCAATAGGAAGAAAGGTACATTTGAACTAATATATATGTTAAATTTGTCTCTTTTAAGATTCAAGATTCAATGGTTTATTGTCATAACATATACACAACTACGGTGTGAATGTGTAATGTATGAAAAGCTTAGATCGCAGGTTCCTCGACAGTGCAATTTACAAGACATAAAAACATTTATTTAAAAAACAACACAAAAATAAAAATAGTAAAAGCTCTGGTGTTAAATAGTCATATGGATGAAACTGTCTCCGGGTGGTGGTTTTTGTCCTGATGCTGCGGTACCGCCTGCCGGACGGCAGCAAACAGAGCACTTTAAGAGGAGCTAGCATACATAAGGAGTATCACACCAGTTAAAACGATGTCTCTCCTTGGCTGGCTTTAAATGATGTGCTATTTGCATTTACTTTGTCATATTCCCTATTAGGTCATATTTTGATAATAGATATCTGACGCTCCCTTTTTAATTTCATCTTCAGGTTGTGGTTTCTACAAACATTGCTGAGACCTCTCTGACAATAGACGGTGTGGTGTTTGTCATTGATCCTGGATTTGCAAAGCAAAAGGTAGGCAAAGGTTATTTCAACTCACTGGCTTTATATTGCATGATACTGTTTTTAATAGGGATGCACCGAATATTCGGCCGCCGAAAATTATCGGCCGAAAATGGTTAAAAAGGCCCTTTCGGCTTTCGGCCGAAAGGGTTCTAGCACCGAAAAAATATCACCGAATGTCAGGGAACAGGGTTACGTTGGTAAGCTAATGTGTTGTTGTGATGGCGTAATCAAAACGCGGCGACAAACACGGCGCGCGACCATGCTCGCGGCTGGCTCACAGCCAACATGTCTGGCGCTTGGACATATTTAAAAATATCAGAGAAAGAGGCGCGGATTGCGATTTGTAAAACGTGTTCAGCTGACATTTCTCGAGGGGGTGTAACTGCAAAGACTTTCACCACTTCGGGATTACTCCACCACTTGAAATCAAAACACCCGGACAAATATGCAGAGTAAGATCAAATCACAAGCACTGACAGCGAGAGACTGTTCAGCGCTGCCTCTCATGTGCTTGATGAGAAGAGGAACAGACTTATGGCTGATAAAGCAGAGAAGCTACTGTTCATTAAAAAGAACCTCCCACTTTTCCTTAATAAGTAGACAAGGCTGGCTTATCATAAGCTTATCTAGTTCTACATGTCTGCTCTATACCCACTTTCCTGAACAATTTTCATTGTGAGTTATAATTCACCATCTCAGGTTATCATTAGGGGGAAATGACAGCAGCACAGTGTTCAATATATTGTACTTTTGGTATCTAAATGATACAATGTTGTTTACATTGCTCATTAGGACAGACCACCTTATTTGCAGATTCTTGAAATTGTAATTTAATTTGTAATTGATTGTGGATTTTGTATCCAGTTTTCACTTTATGTATCTTTATACAATGTTTACTACTTTGCTTATGAGGACAGACAGCCTTATTTACAGATTCTTGAAATTCAATTTTAATTTCATTTGTAAATAGTTACGTTCATGTGGATTTATCCAGTTTGCACATTTGTATGCATGCACTTATAGGTGCATTTGTTGTTGTTGAAGGCCTGGCTGTTACAGTCTTTATTTACACTATTTTGTTGTAGGCCTACTGGCCTAGATGTTTATGCAGTTTTAAAGCACCTTGGCTTTGTTCTGAATGCACTTTGTTGTAGTTATCCTATAGAGAAAATAAAATGCACTTGACTTGGAATTAATGTACTGTATGCATTCAAAAGTGCTGAATAAATGTTTTATAATAGTGATTATTATTTAAGTTAAGTTTTGCCATAATCATGTCTTTTTCCATAATCAGGTAGCTGAACAACATTGGTAAAAAATGTATACATATATATATATATATATATATATATATATATATATATATATATATATATTTCTATTAATCATCTTCGGCCTTTCGGCATTCGGTTTTCGGCCAACTGTTTCCTATTTTCGGTATCGGTTTCGGCCAAGAATTTCCCATTCGGTGCACCCCTAGTTTTTAACATAGTACCACATCGATGTCTCGAGTCATCTGTTTTCTTTAAACATGCTTTCAACTGTGTTTCCAGGTTTACAATCCCCGTATCAGAGTAGAGTCTTTGCTTGTCACGGCCATCAGTAAAGCTTCGGCCCAGCAGAGGGCGGGTCGAGCCGGCAGAACCCGTCCAGGGAAATGTTTCCGCCTCTACACAGAGAAGGCCTACAAAACTGAGATGCAGGCAAGTCACAACCGTTTCACCTGTTTATTCACTTGAGATTTAGAAGTCTATAAAAACAAAACATGAGTTAGTTAAGCCTGTTCTTAGAATGAATATACATTGTTAACATATTGAAGATTATATTTTGTTTATTAAAACGTTCACACCCCCACTCCAGGATAACACATACCCTGAGATTCTTCGATCCAACTTGGGATCTGTTGTGCTGCAGCTGAAAAAGCTGGGAATCGATGACCTTGTGCACTTTGACTTCATGGACCCCCCAGGTGAGTTGGTCCGCATTTCAGATATAATGATTCAAACATTTATTGAATCTCTACTTTGGCATCACTCTCTGAGCTTTCGGCCGGCCTCTTCCCTTCCTGCAGCTCCAGAGACGCTGATGAGGGCCCTCGAGCTGCTGAATTACCTGGCAGCTCTCAATGATGACGGCGACCTGACGGAGCTGGGCTCCATGATGGCCGAGTTCCCTTTGGACCCCCAGCTGGCTAAGATGGTCATTGCCAGCTGCGAGTTTAACTGCTCTAACGAGATCCTTTCCATTACTGCCATGCTGTCAGGTAATGCCCAGGTCTGGGCTGAAGTCTTCCTTGCCTTCTGTAGGCCGAGTCTCTTGCAGTTAAACGTAGTACTACTCGTGGGTAGTTTTGGGGAAAAGTGTCCTGCCTCTAATCAAGAATGTGAATCAAGGCAGTTTAAAAACATTTGTAATACCCATGTCAATCTTGATGAGGTAGCTGAAGCACTTCAGTCGTCACTTTTTAATGTGACACATACAGATGGTTGTATCCATATGTAAGAAACGGCAAGAAAAAGGCCTAGAACAAAGTTTACACAAATATTTTAATTAGTGATAAGGAAATACTGTATAATAATATATTGTATTTCAAATAATCATTATTTTATCTAATAATTATTAATAATATTATCTGCAACAATACCATTTTCTTTCATAACCATGCAGCAGGCATTTGATTTCACAAAGTGAAGTCGCTACAGGTTAACTCCAAAACTTTGTTGACTTCTAATAGTTTCAGCACTAAGAGGTGGATAGGGCAGGCACCACATCATATTTTATTCATATGAATCGCATTTATCAGAGTTTTTTTTCATTGAAGTAATGCATTGTGAATTGTCATTTCTGTCGTTATATATAGATATAATTTAGCCTGGAAGTATTTTTATTATGTGCTCTCTTAAAGACCTAGCATTATGTCTAGAATCGAAAAAGTAACATTTCTGAATCGTGAAAAGTAAAAGCATTGCTGGTGTACCTAACACTTTGTAGTTGTGTGAAAACTCTTGTTTTACAGATGTGGTTAAATGATCCCCTCTCTACGAGCTAATAGCCCTTACAGTTGGAATGACCATGAGAAAAGACTGCAGCCCCCTTTGATAGAGCTTGTGGTCCTGCCCTGTCCCAACGCAGTGTCGAGTGCCCTAGCATCATAGGCTTTGCTCCATGTTTCTGTGAATATTTGACTCATCCCTATGGGCGGCTTTGTTGGGGCCTATACCAACCTTGTTTAGTCCCACAGTGTTTTGTCCGGCCCACGGAGGCTAAGAAGGCGGCAGACGAGTCCAAGATGAGGTTTGCTCACATCGACGGAGATCACTTGACGCTGCTCAACGTTTACCACGCCTTCAAACAAAGTGAGCGTCACTCCCTTCTGAGATGTGTATTTTCAGATTGAAATGAGGATTTGTGTCTGAAAGAACTTACCTTGTCAAAAATGATGACATTGGCTCTATGAATATGCAAAAACGTTTTATTTGAGAAGTTGATCTTGAAAGCTATCTTGAGATGTCTCCATTCATTCTCCTATATACTGTTGAGGCTTTAAATGTCAACATCAAACTGGTTTAGGTACCAGTAGCCCGTGGTGATGTCACAAAACCAAACGTTGCAAAAGCAGCATTCAGTGAAAAGTTAAACACCCACTCGAAGTAAAGATAAGCTGTTAACTTTGGAGAGTTCTGCCAAATGTGTCTTTCTGTCATGTTGCACTACTGTAACACTTTAATTTGGTCCAGCTAAGTCACGAGTTAAATGTTTCCTGAATTCATAGATGCTCCACTTTTCATTACATCTTGTCTCTTACTTTGTCCACTTTTTATTGCTGGGCAGGTTGCAGGTTTGGAAGACCCTCTACACCAGGGGTGTCAAACTCAAGGCCTCTGGGCCAAATCCGGCCCGTGACTTGGTTTTTCTGTGGCCCCACAAGAGCTTGCAAAGAATATATGTTTATTATACGGTTACATGATGATTTACAGAAGCACGTTGCCCATAAACATGGGCACAATGTCCCACATGTCCCACAATGCATCTCAAATTAGACTTTTCTTTCCTCAGAATTTGGCTTTTTTGCTTCTAAATATGCCTTTTTTCTTAGAATGTGCCCTTTTCTCAGAATTTGACTCTTTTTTTTTTTTAATATGAAAGGTGACAGTAGATATAGATAGTTGCAATTTGGTGTATGTGTGTGTATATATATATATATATATATATATATATATATATATATATATATATATACATACATACATAATTCTTCTTTTTTATTATTATTATTTTTCAAGGTGTTTTTTTTAAACACCTTGAATTTCAGGGGGGGGCGCGGGGCTCCGTTGGCGGGGCTCCGTTGGCGGGGCGCAGCGCCCCTCCAAGACAATGGTAGGGGAAACACTGAATATAATACATTATTATATATATATTTATATATAAGTTACAACCGGCCCTTTGAGTGCAGCCATAATGCTGATGTGGCCCGCGATTAAATTGAGTTTGACACCCCTGCTCTACACTGAAAGAACTGTTGATGAGAAGTTTTATTATGTTGTGTATCTTGCACCATTGACTGTAAATGTGGATGATAGTTCTCAGTGGCATATGTCATTTTAAGCGACTCCTTTTACATTACACACAACAATTTAATTAATTGCTAATAATAAAAATATAAATATGGTTATATATATTATGATTACTTAATCAAATGTCTGAATACTTGTCATTCTTTTTTTTTTCAGACCACGAGGCCAACCAGTGGTGCTATGATAACTTTGTCAACTACCGCTCACTGATGTCAGCTGACAACGTGCGCCAGCAGCTGTCCAGGATCATGGACCGCTTCAACCTGCCGCGCCGGAGCACAGAGTTCACCAGCAGAGATTATTACACCAACATCCGCAGGGCGCTCTGCACCGGCTTCTTCATGCAGGTGAACACCAATCAGGTTTAAGTAGCTCTGTGATAGGATGCTGATCAAATGACATATTTCACAATGTGTTACAGGATATAACTGAAGAGTGTACCATAGATGTTTGTGGAATTCTTCTATACATTTGATTGAATCTGTTTTTTGTATCCACCAGGTGGCTCATTTGGAGCGCACAGGTCATTACCTCACTGTCAAAGACAACCAAGTGGTCCAACTCCATCCCTCCACAGTCCTGGACCACAAGCCCGAGTGGGTGCTCTATAATGAATTTGTCCTGACCACCAAAAACTACATTCGCACTTGCTCAGACATCAAACCAGAGTGGTATGTGCATTCATTTTTCTAGTAATACATATTCATAAAGACACATTTTTTTAATAGAATATGGTTCGCACATGATCTCCTGACAGATGTCCTTCTTTTCTTCTGTTACAGGTTGGTGAAGATTGCCCCTCAGTACTATGAAATGGGTAACTTCCCCCAATGTGAAGCTAAAAGACAGCTGGAGCGAATCATTGCCAAACTAGATAGCAAGGAGTATTCCCAGTACTGAGCGACAGCCAATAAGTGTCCTGGAAAACAACTGCATCCTTTAGTTTTAGATTTTCTTGTATCATTGTATCTTAATGTTGACATTTGGCATTTTGATTTTTATATTTTGTTTTATTTTGTTTTTTGTTTGTTTTTTCCATCGATGTTGGTTTTGGTTTTTTTCCCCATCAATGTTAATTCTGTAACTAAGTGTAATTTCAGATGAAATATCAGCAGAAAATATTAGACCTGGCTATTAAGATTTTCAAAAGGAATATCAGAAACATGTCATTTAGATGTGGTTGACTTTCCTTAAGAGGATTGCCGAGTCATAAAAACAATTGTGCTTGCTTTGTTTCTTTAATAAAGAAGCTTTGACTTAATCTCTGCGTACATATTCATTAGTAAAGCCTTGCAAAAGTAGTGTGGTTCCTATCTTCTTGTGATAAGATACTGATTAAGTAGGTCAACTCATCATTTGCTTGAATATAAATATATAAACAGGAGTTTAGGCTTTCTAAGATAAACCAACACATTTCATTTATTTCAGTATGATTAATACTGTTTTTTCAGTGGTTACTTTATTAAAGTTCAACTATTGTTTTGTGCATTACCTTACATGGAACTTATGATATACAGTGTTCAGGAATTCATTATGGCTACATTTTTAATCACAACTGTAAATAAATCAAATATTTAAATCACCTTTTAACATTGATACCCATCCTGAGGTCTGGGGCCCCAAAAGGACCCTGTGATTAAAAACTTTGGGATTTAAGGATCTACAACAAGATATTATATTGACTTAATTATTTTATTATCAACTGTCAATAGACCTTATTTTAGTGTTGCTCCTAACACAGAGCTTAATCTCCAGACGGTTTTCCTCAGACCTCCCCAAGTTTACTCACAACCAACCAAAATGTATCTGAAGATAATTATACTAATATATATCACTTTATTTCTACGCTTTTCTCCAGTGACTTTTCAATACCACTGCTTTCAATGTCCTCGATCGTCTCTGGCAGGCACCGGTTTCGTGTCTCGGGCAGCGCTCTTGCCACTATCCCCCCAAGTACTGCCACAGAGAAAAGGACGACCTGAGGCAGCTCCTTCCACACCTCATCCAGTAAGAGAATCAAAGGTGACACAGCTACACCCAGCCGAGCCATGAAGGAGTTGTAACCCATACCGTTCTGCCTGAAAAAACAGATAGGAGACCAACGTTAGGGCCCTAAATGCTGATTTAATTAAGGCAGAAAAAGTTGATTTATTCAATGTTCACGTGTTGATATAACTGTATGTACTGTATGTTACAAATCAAAAATGTGGAAGGACTGATCAGAAAACAAAAGCCATATTTACCTTATTACAGTGGGATAAAGCTCAGAACTGTAGAGCACAATCGTTCCAAAGGATGCAGCAGAAAACCCTTTTCCCAGGACCGACACCACTGTCCTGACAACAGACATATCTGAAAGCAGAACATCAACAGCCCGGATGGCTTTTTATTGTTGTAGCTGTTGGTAATTCAAAAAACGTCCTTTACATATTCAGGAATAATGATGTAGGAATGAGTTTAATCTCTTATATATACGACAACATGTTGAAAAGGCAGAATAACCGAAACCTTAGATCAGGGGTGTCCAAACTACGGCCCGGAGGCCAAATGCGGCCCGCGGACCATTTTGAATCGGCCCTCAGCAAATTAAAAAAGTATAATGAAATATGGCCCACAAATGAAACTTGTCTTATTTTGTACTTCTTAAATATAAATGTAAAAATATATTACACAGTATTCATGTGTTAATAAGTTAATTAAAGTTGGAAACATGTTGTAACATATCTTAGTTGATAAGAAAAAAGCCCATAACAAGCTTTAAATACACCCTTCCTATTTCTGCTTATTATAATCAATCTGAGGTTTCTGTTTTAAGGGATGAGCTGCCAACACTCACAAGCATCATTTACCTACATTTGATTGATTTTGCTAACTTATAACTGAACTTATGAGGCAATAAACCTCTAGTGAGTGGCCCAGCCCTTCATATATTTTTTCTGTATGTGGCCCTCTGTGAAAAAAGTTTGGACACCCCTGCCTTAGATGTATGCAGGTCAGTAGTCTTCAATGAATGCCGTACCTTTAGGTATTACAATGTTAATTCCAAGACAGGCAGCAGTCATCAGCAGAGCTCCCACTTCAGTGCGTCGCCTGCCGATCTTATCCAGTAAGTAGTAAATAGCAACTTTGGCTGGGAGCTCAATGCTAGAATAGGCAAACTGAGTGAGGTAGATGTTGAGCCCGAAGCCTGTGAGGTTGAAGCTGATACCATAAAATGCAGTTGCCACGCAAAACCTAAGGAAAGAAAAGTGAGACTCATTCAATCAAATTGATACTTTGTGTATAATTATTTACCTTGTGTTTTTCATAAGGTATAACTGACTTTTCTGACACAAAGACATAATGTATTTTAAGAACTAAGATCGTTGAGCACAATGGCATTGGGAATACAGACCAAACTACACCAGTACGTAGAGCCAGTTTCCTTATGTTTGGTGTTCGTATCAGATCGAGGTAGGAATAGGTCCGATCTCTTTTCTCAGTCACAACAATGGTTGCTAGTGTCTGAAAGAATGCAAAGCAGCATTATTACCTCTGCAAAGTCAAAAATGACATTGAAAAATGACAGGGCCAAGACTGCAATCTAAGATCTTGTTATTTTTCTTAATTTAACCATCACATGGAATATCATAACCTCTGTGTTCAGTGTCTGAATTGAATCCTCTGTTCGGTTCATCTTGGCACATTTTTTCAAATACATCTGAGCTTCCTTCAGCTTTCCGTTGGCAATGAGCCACCTTGCAGACTCTGGCATCCACCTAAGACAAAGATGATTTATATTAATCCTTTTGTTTTACATGGCAATGAATTGTATTGCATGTTTACATACAAAAACTAAGATGATGAAAGAAATGTATCTAATCAAGTATCTTATCTAGCCCCAGTTGGGTACAGGCACAGCACAAATGTACCGTGTACCGATAAAAGAGACGCAAAAGACACAAAAAACGAAATATCCAATTAAATTTGACTTCACTTTTTCAACCCCCAATGTTTATCTTTAAACAATGCAAATGTTAAGCAACCCAAACACTTCACCTCCCAGGCTTTCTGTCGGGACTTTATATTAAACAAAAGCTGAGTTTCTGAGTCTTACCTCCAGGTGATGATGGCCAAGATTAGAGGTGAGGTTACACTCAGAATTAGCCACCGCCAATCATTCACAAAGTAAGCAATAGCTGCAAATACTGTGTTCCCAAATGTCCAGGATAAGCTATCTATCACCCCAACCAGTTTCCTGTGCTTGATATCCACCCACTCCACACCTGCAAACATGAAATCAGGTTTTTACTTCTGCATTTGGTGGCCTAAACTTCTGAGGTGAGCTCAACATGAGAAAGAATGTAACAACAGAAGTGAAAACATGTTATTACTCAGGACTGCTGAGACAATGACGATGCCGGTGATGCAAAACCCAGTGAAGAACCTCAGCACTGCAAACATCAAGTAGGATGTAGAAAAAGCACTTGCAATAGCAAAGAGCATTCCAGACACATAGGACACCAACAGCATGATCCTTCGGCCAAACCTACGGAAAGGCAAAAAGTCTCCAATATTTAATTGAAGAAGAATTTTGTTTTAACACCTGGTAATTAGTTTAAAGCTGAATACTAAGCAGCCTAGCTGGATACCTGTCACTCAGACTTCCAAAGGTCACAGCTCCAAACATCACTCCAACAAAAAAGATTGTAGCAGTTGCTTTGTTCTTCCCTCTTTTATCACAAACCAGGTCCCACTGGAATACAAATATAGAAAGAAACCAGTTCATTCTGGTGTTGGAGGACTTGTGCTTCTCAAAAGGTTCATGGTGTTAAAAAATACATCAGATTTAGTTTGATCTTCTATAACTAACAAGAAATGAAGGTCACCTGAGAGGTCAAAGTTGACTTGAAGGTGGTGTTATCGTACACCCATCCATTCTGACACGGCACTGTTGGTACTTCAATTATGTTGGAGGAGTTCAGCAGCAGATGATACTGCGGCTCTGCAAACATCTGACAAGATGCAGGAGTCCCATCCTCCTGGACTGGAATACTTACAATAAGCCTCTCTTCCTGAGATAAACTACTAAAAAATCCTCCGTCATCTAGAGAGCTGATGTCACAGTGGTGAGAGGGAACAGCCGCTACAAAGTTGTTAAGCATGAAGTGGCAGGGCAATGTGAAACGGCCGATGAAGCTGATCACAATTATCATTATCTGAAATCTTCCAAATCCATCAATGTCAGCCAGAATGTTCTCGAACTTCATTGTGGCCTCTACCTGTGTGCAAAATGCTTTAAAACAAAGAGAAAACTAATCCTCATACGCTCATGGCTTCAGACTGAAAAAGACTAAGACAAGACTACCTTTGGCTTTCTCTAACCCAGGGATTGCTGGATTTCAGTTGAAAATTGTAAATATTTGACCTCACTTAACCACTAAATAACTTTTTTCAAGTGCAAAACAAAGAATGTATGTGTTAATAATTAAAGCATGAGTCATCAATTTATAAAAATCTCTAAGAAGTACAGTAACATTTATTTGATGCATTACAACACAAAAGCAGATAAGAATCAGGTGTAGTTTTTTTAATAGCATGTTTTAAAAATGCATACAGAATTTGTCTTATGTAAGACATACTTACATAAGTAACATAAAACATGTTACAGTTTCTTTATTTAAAATCGATAATCTTCCAATATCTAATAAAAAATGAATTAACAGAAGAAGTCTCTTCAGATGTCCGGACTGACCGCCCTGTGGAATAAAAAAAATATATAATTTTCATACATTCATGTTATGGCAGTTAAAAACTCAAAATTCTATTACAAAAGACTGTACCTTGTCTGTTCCACAGCTTCAATGGTTTCTGGTAAACGGCTATTGTGTGTCTCTGAAAGTAAACAAGCTGACAGCCCTGCAGCAAAGGCCACCAAGGAGAAGACAATACCCGGTAGAGGGAGCCACAGTTCTTCAAGAACCATGATCAGAGGGGACACAGACACACCTGTGAGGGCCATGAAGGAGCTGTAACCCAATCCGCTTTGCCTATGTAACAAAACAAAACAAAAGTTATTGGCTTATTTGTGTAACTTCCTCAGATTAGGGAGACTGGGGGGACACTTTTGAAGTCAGTCCAGGGAGGGGAACTTAATTGTTAGTACTTGGTGGTTTGGTAAAGTGCATTTAAGTGAACGCAAACCTTTGGCAAAGTTGAGCATGATCCCCTACATATTTAAATCTTCACAGGCAGAATGATGTCCAGTACGGTCATCTATTTTTTCCGATCATGTAGTTCTGCTACCTTCTTTAGACTTCATCTTCTAGTGTGATGGATATTGGTTGCGTTGTACAACACAAGATGGATTGTTTTCAGTTGGGAGCTAGTCAAAGTCCCAAATGAGAAAGTTCCAAGTATACTGGGACGTCGATCACAAGAGAAAGATGGAGTGGTTGATCAATTGGTAGTTTGGGTGATTCAGGGTGAAGCTCTCGATGTACCAGTCCATTTTAGTTTTAAGAGTCATCCATAATCGGGACTCTTGGTAGTGACAAGAATAATCAGATCTCGGATGAAAGTATTTGAAATATGTTCCCCTAAAAAGGTGACTGGATGTTCCCTTAGAAAGGATGAGGAGCTCTGTCTTGAAGAGAATGCCTCATGTGTGATGGAAACTTCTGGAGCAAAGTGGACCAAACTCAGAGACCTGTGGAGAGCTGGAACTTTGATGGCAAACACTGATGGTTTATTATTAAGTTAACGGCCGGAGAACTGACAAGACATGTCCTGCAGCCACGAGGTGACCCAGCTGTTGCCAATCCAATTCTGAAGATCTCTACCCCAGACCCATGTATTTAGCTGCTTTGGAGAGAATAATTAACATTGTGCATAACCCAGAGCAAAGCACCCAAGGTTGCAGGCCTGTGCTCAGTGAGGGCAGTACAAACTGATAAACTGGGCCAAAGTTATGGGCCTGGAAAAATAGTTCCCCAACATCATGAAGACCTCTCTGTGGAGGTATTTTGGGCAGGTCAGTGCAACAGATTTGGGCCATGCGTGAGGGTTTTCATAACCCAGCAGGCACCTTACAAACCCCAAGAAGAAACTTTAGGATTTGGCTGTGGAGAAGGACATATTGGCTTTGATGTTAGTCTGTTGCTACCATATCTTGCATGATCAACAGAAAATATTTGCATGACATATTTCACTGACCTTATTACTGTAGGGTAAAGCTCTGATGTGTACAGAAACACCATTGTGAAAGCTCCCTCTGCAAACATCTTTCCCAAAGTTCCCACAGTTGTCCGAAAGACAGTCATTTCTGAAAAAAATAAAATGATAACCCTAGCTTGTATAAAGCATGGTACAATTCATTATGTTTTACAATAATTGTTATATTGGAATAAGGCTTTTTTTACAGTCATATTTGAACAGTTTAATTACTGAATGTTACAAAAAATACTAACTAGAAATGACTAATTTCTGGCAGTCATTCTGATTTGTGTTGTTGTCGGTAAGCTGCTATAGCAGTAGCTAGAGAACCGTAATCTTTCAAAAGAATACAAAAATGAATTGATAATTTACCTTGAGGAATAAAAATGTTGCAGAATATACACAATCCAGTCAGGACAAGTGTGCCAGCCTGATTCATCCTTCGGCCTATTTTAATTAACGTGAAACAGATGAAGATTTTTGCTGGAATTTCAATCACGCCGTAGATGAACTGTGTGACAAAAATATTCACACCAAACCCAGCAACATTTAAGCTGATTCCATAATATGTACAAGACACGCCAAACCTATGTGGAAAAAAAGACAAAATGAATTCAATGTAAACAATGTACAACAAAACTATGACACAATGGCTGTCATATAGAAAACCATAATTGCTGTTTTTAAGCAGGTGTCTTCTACAATAGTACAACAAGACACATAAAGATAAACTTAGTCAATTTATCCACACTATCAGTGTACAAGGTATATGCAGGTATCCATAGCAAAAGTACTTGTGCGTTCTGATAATTCTTATCAGTCAAATCTCCCTAGCAATAAAACACAGGACGAGTTTTGCAAACAAGCCATAAATGAACAATGTGCTGAGCTAGTTATTTCCTACAACTCAGTTTATTATGTTGATAGCACAGCCATATACAGTATGATAGCTAAATGCCTCCAATGTTTAAAGCTATAAAACAAATATAACACACAAGATGCCAGTAAGAAGAGTCAGTCTCCTCATTTGGGGCGTCTTTATGAGGTCCAAATACGAATATTTTCTGGTTTCTTTATTTAATACAGTAGTCTCGGACAGAAACTGAAGTGTGAAAAGAAACCATTTGTCAGCTACATAGAATACCAATGGCTGAAAAAAGTAAACCATATCTATGATATACCCCAGGCTTCAGGTCAGCCATGAACTACTCTCTGCTGTTGATTTTTGCACATTTGTTCAGGTCAAAATGAGCACTTTTCAGCTTTCTATTACTTATCAGCCATCTGGCAGACTCAGGGACCCACCTGTGGAAAAATATGATTCAATTAAAGACACAAGATAAAATATATGAACGTTCATTTTGACAGGGAGTTGGTTGTTCCATGTGGTACTTTATCCTTACCACCATGTGATCATTGCTAGAATTAGCGGGGAGGTTGCTGTGGCAGTGAGGACCCTCCAGTCATTCACAAAATAGGCCACAACAGGAAGCAGAGCCGTACAAATACTCCAGTCCAGGCTCATTAAAATGCCAACTCCAGTTCGATGCTTGATGTCCACCCATTCAATACCTGTGATAGAAAATGACCAATCAAATCAAATCTAAGAGAATATTATCATGTAGGATGATGTGAAGTATGTTTGTTTACACTTTACTCAGTTCTTATTCTTTTATGATTGATTTTAACTTTAATGTTGGGATTGACATTCAGACCTGCCTTTTAACAACAAATGATGTAAATGTATCTATGTTGGCTTATTCATCACAGTTTAAAAGTAAATACAGCTGAATGAACAATGTTTGATAATGTTGTTAATGTTGTGCGATGTTCGATTTTGTGCTAAATGTCTGTCTGACTGTTACGAATTACCATAAGCTTTATATATAAATTCATTCATTTGAATAGACAAACAAATATAAGTTAAAAAACTTTCAAAGGACAATGGCGATTATATTGACTCCAGAAATTCCAAATCCAGTGAGAAACCTCATGACAGCAAACAAGGCGAAATTGTATGAAAAAGCACTTGCAAATCCAAAGACGGTGGTTAACATGCAGGAGATCAGAAGCGTTCTTTTCCTGCCAAACCTGTGAGACAGATGTATTATAGATTAACACCCTGGTTTGTTAGGAAAACAAAAATCTTCCGTACCTTTGGTTTTGAAGCATCTCATGTTAACAGTGACACTATTGGAAAAAAGCAAGCTTTCATCCTCCAGTAGTCAATTATTAACTTCACTTCTATCTGAAGTTTAACTATCTGACCAAGAAAAAGTCACAGATTTCCTTACTTGTTTTATAATATATCAATGTTTGTGTTAGTGTAATCGGGATGATGATAATAAACCACAGAATGGCAGTGTCTGCAAGCCGAAACTGTAATTATTCTACTGTTGAAAAACTGACCTACAATTTTAAATCAAAACCCTGTAAAAAACCAATACATTTTAGTTTGATTTATTTAAGAGTTAAAGTCACCTGTCACTAAGATATCCAAATGCAGCTGCTCCAAACGTGACTCCCAAGTAGAAGATAGAGGCTGTGGCTCTGTTCATTCTTCTTTTATCACAAACCAGATCCCACTGTGAGGGAAACAGACAGGAGACAACAAAGTGAACTCTAAAGTGGCTAATCTGGGAATTAGATTACTTTGACTATTGTAAATATAATAAAAATTCACCTCTGTGGCCAGAGTAGACTTGAAGATGTTGTTATCGTACACCCATCCATTCTGGCACGGCACTGTTGGTAGTTCAGTCATGCTGGAGGAGTTCAGCAGCAGATGATACTGAGGCTCTGCAAACATCTGACAGGAGTTTAGAGTCCCATCCTCCTGGACTGGAATACCAACAACAAGCCTCTCTTCCTGGGATACATTTTCTTAAAAACTGCTCCGTCATCCAGAGAGCTGATGTTGCAGTGGTGAGAGGGAATAACTGCAATGAAATGATTCATCAGAAAGTGAAAAGGCAAAGTCACACGAGGTATTACCATCAAGAAGATTGTCATTAGCTGAAATTTCCCAAAGCCGTCCACCTCTGCCAGCACATTCTCAAACTTCATCTTCAAGATAATGCACCTAAGAAAAAATGATGGTTGGATATATTTTCCTAAGGGAGAAAGGTAGAACAAAAAGCATAAAACATGTAAGTGTGGAAGTGAGTCTCTGTTATTTTGCATAATGGAGAGCAACGAGAATCTGTTGCAAACACAATGCATAGTCAGTTAGATTAATTAATCATTTGGTAACGACCAAAGTGCATTAGGTCCATGTGCCAAAGTCAGCTTTTTAGAAGTAAATCTGCACCTTTCTTTGGTAATATTGAGTAAGAGCCTGGGAGGCAGTCTAAAGGGAGACATTGTGAATCACAGAAAGTAATGAAGTTCGTCAAATACTGTAACTAGACGATTTACAAGGTTACCCTATTCTTGCTTGTTATAAGTAGGTTGCACACAGCTCTTACATGCATCCAAACAACACACAATTCTATTTTTAATTCCCCCTAGTCTGCCAACAGTTGTTGCTACTTTTGTTTTGCTACAGTATGTAACTACAGTGCTAGCATTAGCTTTAGCATTAGCAATCACGTTAGCATGACTAGCCAGTTTAGCTAACAATTAAATAATTGCATTTTGCTAAACTGTACAGGTTAGCAGTTGTAAGAAATGTCCTCAAGGAACACAACTAATCACTCCCAGGTCCCTTATTGACATTTTCCCAAGTTACAAAGGTTTTAATCTGTTATAATGTGTCTGTTACCTCTCTTTTTACCACACTTGTGCAAAGTCCACATGTCAAGCAGGAAGTCAGCTCAGTCAAATTGAGAGATTGCAGCATAGGACAGGGATAATGCGTTGCAGGGGCGGTTCTAGGGGGGGCAGGGGGGGCCAGTGCCCCCCTAACACTGACTTTGGAACCCCCTGTGGTCCCCCTAAAAAAGAAAAAAAAAAAAAAGTTTATAATTAAGCGATTTCTTGGCTGACGGAATAGGCAGAAGTAACGATATTTGTCATTCTAGTCGGACCATTAGAGCAGGGGTCTCAAAGACGTCGATTACGAGCTACCGGTATCTCGCAAGCCCTCAATAGCCCCCACTTTACAGTACAAATATATATATTTTTTTTAACGCAAGCCGTCATCGCCACAGAGGAGCACACAGCCTCTGTGAGCGAGCGAGACAGAGAGAGAGCTAGAGAGAGAGAGAGAGCTAGA
Source organism: Notothenia rossii (assembly GCF_949606895.1). Classification (NCBI taxonomy): domain Eukaryota; kingdom Metazoa; phylum Chordata; class Actinopteri; order Perciformes; family Nototheniidae; genus Notothenia; species Notothenia rossii. The sequence goes on along the minus strand of NC_136912.1, from coordinate 17,502,587 downwards.
GAGAGCACACCTTTATCTATTTAATGTGTTGTAAAAAATCAAGAAGTCATTCCAATGTGTACTATAGGACAGTAAACAGTAAAAGTTTGAAAAGGGAGTGATTAGTAAAATATGCATAAAAAGAAAGAATACTAACTATAGGTAACATAAGATAAGAATAAACTAGTTTAAATGATTTGTTATTGGTTGTGATCATATTTTAAAGATGTTTGGATTATTGAAAAGTATACAGCTCTCTTTCATCTGAGTGTTGAGAGCTGTATCCATAAATTCATTTTGTGCTCAAAGTGCACCAGATTGATGCATTTAACTTCAACATTTAAAAAAAAATCTTCCCAGGGCTGCATGCCCCCGGACCCCCCTAGAGAAGGTGAGGTCCACCCCCAAATAATGCAGGTTCAAATAATTAAATTGCATACATTTTATTTGAGTAAACACTGAAAATGGGTCCCACAGACCCAAACAGCACACAAAGGTAAGTATATAATAATGTGTAATGAAACAAATACCAATAACTGTATTGCATTGTTTTCTTAGGTGTATGCGCAATTATTTCATACTGTTTTTGTCTTTTTCGTCCTGCATTTATTGTGCCCCCCTCAGAAAATAACTGGCCCCAGCCTGGCCCCCCCAGTCAAATTGGTCTAGAACCGCCACTGATGCGTTGTTGACCCTAGGCAGCTATAGGCCAATTGTCTTTCCTCCTTTTTTTTTTCTTTTCCCTTTCTTTATCTGAATTAAACAGCTTGTTGTCATAAAGTGCCAAACAAATAGAACAAGCAAGCCAACAAAACTAGTTCTCGGCAAAGTGTGCATAGTACATGTGTGTATGTTGGGAGGGGGAGGGGGATTTGAGGTGTCATGTGGTGGCTTTCTCACAGGGTGTGAATGTTTGTTACAAATCACGGTAAAGCAAGATTAGAAAATAAACACATTTATGATGGAAACAATTGTGAGCTGTGTGAAATGTAATGAATAAAGTTAATAGTACTAATGGGTTACTGTTTGTGGATTATATATATATATATATATATGCTATTTAGCATGACACAAGAGTTCCAGTCTCTTTGAAGAACACATTTTAATTGCAAAACATATAATCAATACAAAAATGACACAACTCTTCCAAAATGAACAGTAAACACATTCATTCTGGAATTTCATATTTGTTCTTAAAAAATATACCTATTTGGTGTTTTATACCTTCATTTGATGATATAGACTAGAGTGATTACACAAAGGACTATCAAAAATAATAAAGTGACCTTAATATTTTTCACAAAAATACAACATAATCAAATTCTTTATCAATGAAATGTTTGTTTAGTAATGATACATACACTACTTATTGTTGGGGAAATATTTTCCTAGGCCCACACCTTTGACCCTGTTTATCAGTTTGTACTGCCCTCACTGCACAGGCCTGCAACTTTAGGTTCTGTGCTCTCAGTGTGTTGTCTCCTTATTCCTGCCTGTTGGCGTCAGCTGGCAGAGGTGTTATAGTGCTTTGCCTGTTTTATCTTGTTATGCACAAAGTTAATTATTCTCTCAGAACCAGCTAAATACATGAGTCTGACGTGGAGATCTTCAGAATTGGTTTGGCTACTGCTGTGTCACCTCGTGGCTGCAGCACATATCTTGTCAGTTCTCTGGACGTTAACTTCATAATAAACCTTCAGTGTTTGCCATCAAAGCTCCAGCTCTCCCTGTGTCTCTCAAAGTTTCGTCTCCATTAATCTGGAAGTTTCCATCACACTTTTTCGTTTTTCAGGTACGAAAAAACGAATATAGCGTTTAGCAAAAAATGTATGAATTGTGCATATCATATAAAACAGTGAATGCTATTTTGGAAAGGTGGATGAATTTTTGGGAACAATGGAGACCACCTGGTAGTTGAAAACTCTAACCCTTCATATCCATTCTCACAGACTGTCTGACTATTGCACCTGCAGACAAACATGTCCTGCCTCTGAGAATCTGGCTTGTTCAATTTATATTATCCTGTGTGGGACTCTTAAACACAGCACATTTATTAAAATATTATTTTTAAGAAAGATATATAGGTTGCGATTATTTAAAAAAAACACTTGCTTGTTTATTCTTTTATGAATCAAAAACATACTACCAACACTTATATGCCCGGCAACTCTAATAATTGGCCTTTGTTTGCACTTGTTCAGGGTTGTGATTTTTCATCAGATGCGGAGATTGATCTTCTTCTGAAACACAAAATACATGTTTGGGTTGAAATAAAACTTTTGTTTAAATGTTTAGATTAAATCCAAATGAAGGGCCATTACCTTGGGTGTTCCACCTCTTCAATGGTCTCTGGTAAACGGATGTTTTGTGTCTCAGGAAGAAGATAACATGTCAGCCCTGCAGTGAACGCCACCAGAGAGAATATGGTACTCGGTAAATGGCTCCACACTTCTTCAAGGAGGATGATGAGGGGAGAAATAGACACGCCTATACGGCCCATGAAGGAGCTGTACCCCAATCCATTTTGTCTGTATAAGCAAAAATACAGGTTCAGTATCCAGATGTCTGTTACTTCTAGTTGTTTGACTTTTGAGTTTAGATGCTGTTGTAAATGTGCATAGTATAAGCTCTATATAAGATAGTTTATTCACCTCATTACTGTGGGGTAAAGCTCTGTTGTGTACAGATATATACATGTGAAAGATGCCTCTGCAAACATCTTGCCCAAAGCTCCCACAGCTGTCCGAAAGAGCCCCATATCTGAAAAAATAAAATAGTCATAGAACATTTTGACCCCACCTGTTATTGTATTTAATGTGTAGTATTTGACTAAATGTGAACCATAGTGGCCATTTTTACTATCAGCTTATCAGAAACTATATATAAAACTATATTAGATAGGTAATCAGTCTGCTCTGATATATTTGTATTTCTATCTCTATATCTATCACATTATGAAATAACAGAAGTCCTGCAGCTCATTTAAAGGCACAGTTTCTGATTATGGGTATGTGAGAATATATCCGTTGATTGAGAATTTCAATACTTTCAGAGCATTTATATAGGCCTTAGATCTGCTTCAAGTAATTACAAATAATTTTTAATCTCTCTTTTTACTATATAGGATCTTTAAAGTGTAGCTTTGTTGTTGTCTATTATTGTTGAAGTAGCTATGGTAGTCACACTGTTGATCATTTACCTTGAGGGACAAACATGTTGCAAAATATACACAGTCCAGTCAGAACAAGCGCTCCACCCTGACTCGACCTTCGGCCTACTTTGTTCATAGCAAAATAGATTAATGCTTTGGCTGGAAGTTCAATCAAGCCGTAGATCAACTGTGTGATATAGATGTTCAAACCAAATCCAGAGACATTGAAAATGATTCCGTAATACGTGCTGGCCACTCCAAACCTGTCAACAGAGAGCAAATTATATCAAAATACAATTTGAGTTACACATTTGCCATAGAAAAAATATATTTAAATAGTGCTTTGTTTTACATAACCACTGGCACTACAAGTCATACGATTAGATATTCTTTATTGTCTCAGTAGGGACATTTGTTAAGGTCTCCGTTGTGCAGTTCCACAAAAGATAAAAATCCTAAACTGCACAAAAAAACCATCAGATGCTTCCATACATACACAGTTTGCCCATACACATACAGTATACACATACACCTACTGACAAAGGTGACTTATTGCACAACCCTCAAGGCCAACATTTAAATCCACATTACACTTCAGATAGGTGTTGCAGCTAAATGGAAACCTGCATCTTCCACTAGAAGCTAATTGCTGAAACTGTGTGGAGAATCTGGTCTGGATCAGACACTTTTATTTGTGCCTCTCTAATAATGGACTGTTCATAGATTGTTTGGGGAGCTGAATGTTTTTTAAACCCCTTAAGTGTTATAGCAGTCTGTACTGCAATAATGAAGCTAAAACGTGTACAAAACAAGTACACCAAAGAGGCTGCAGAAATTGAGAGGCCCAGACAGAAAAATGATATCGCAAGTCGAGAATTTGCAAAACGAGTAGTAGTGCCTTGCCAGAAATAAAGCTATTAGGGAGTTTGCAGGTCAGTGATGTAGGCAGGAACCAGACCATTGAAGGCCTCATAAACAAGCTGTAAAATCTTTAAATCAACTATAAAACTAACAGGAAACCGGCAGCAAAGCATCAGTTTGATGTGGACACTTCTCTAAGGAAGCCTGGAAATGTTTTGTATCAACTGCAATCTTTGAATGTTTTGTCTCGCTGGCTTTACAGTCAATATCACTTCCAGGGCTAGTTAGCAAGGTCATTTCATATATCCCTGCAACACAATACATGGGTGTCTTTGACATAACAGGGACTCTGTAAATGCTTCATATTCTTTTTCATATTTTTTTTTAAAATGTAATTCATGGGCAATATCTTACACACTGCACCTTTAAAGGCAAAACCAAAGACATTTATGTACCAGACAATGGCAGTGAGTATAGCCAGTCTCCTCATTCTGGGGGTCCTCACAAGGTCCAAATAGGAATATTTTCTGTTTTCATTTTCCACAAGTATTACATTCGACAGACTCTGCAGAGAAAAAATTACATTTTGGTCAGCATTGTAGTTGTAGAGTGAATATATTTCTGATTAGAAGTGATCAGATCATGTCAAATCTTGTACCTCAGGCTTTAAGTCAGCCATGAACTGCTTTCTGCCGTTCACTTTTGCACACTTTCTCAAGTAAAAATGAGCAGCTTTTACCTTTCCATTACTTATCAGCCATCTGGCAGACTCAGGGAGCCACCTGCATTAAAATGTTAATTCAAAAAATCACTGATTTTAAAAATAATTTTCAGACAAACTGCGTATGAGTAACATGCCTCTCTCATCAAAACATAGCAGCCATGCTGGTATTCAGATGCTGAAAATGCTGAAAATGATCTTAACATTTGTATATGGTTCTGACCTAACTTCCTGGTATTAGAGCAGCTTTGTCTTGGAGACATTAAAAGGCAATAAACGTGCTTCTTTTCGCTGATGGTGAAATTATTGTGTTATCCTTACCACCAAGAAATCATTGCCAGAATCAGCGGGGAGGTTGCTGTGGCAGTGAGGACCCTCCAGTCATTCACAAAATAGGCCACAACAGGAAGCAGAGCCGTAAAAATGCTCCAGTCCAGACTCATTAAGACGCCAACTTTAGTTCGATGTGTGATGTCCACCCATTCAATACCTATCAAAAGCGATGATAATACATCAAATCAATCAAATACATCTAGACACAATAACATTAAATCAAGATACATTTATTCTTATTTTTATTTTTGTTTTCTGAAATGTACAATTCAGACATTTTATTTCACAGATACTATGAGATTAAACTCACAAAGGACGATGCTGGTTATACTTATTCCGGCAATTCCAAATCCTGTCAGGAACCTCATGACAGCAAACATGGTGAAATTATATGAGAGAGCGCTTGTAAATCCAAAGAGACTCGTTGTCACATAGGACACCAGAAGAGAGTTTTTCCTGCCAAACCTGTGGTACAAAAAGATTATGAATAAATCTGTAGAATTGCTAAAACACACAAATATTTGTTTACACAAAGACCTAACAACAGACAAACATTCCTTCTTCCTCATCTCTGGTAATGTGTGGGTGAGGGTTAATATTATGGTTGGCGTTAAGGTTTAGATTAGGTCAGGAGTTGAATGGCATGTCATTAAACCTCTGTATATGAACGTTTAATTAGCCACTATTGAGTATTAACCTTGGACTTTCGGAGTAAGTATAAGTTAAGCTTCTTTTCTTGGTTCTTATGCATAATTGATACCTCAACTTTTGGACACACCTCTTGACTACATACAGTTATTGTACAGACATTGGGCGGGACATCTCTAAGAGGTTGACCATTCACAACAGAGCCGGGCAGCTAACCAATCAGAGCAGACTGGGCTCTGGTTTCAGACAGAGGGTGAAAAGAGGTGCTGCAACACAGGCAGTATGAGAAAATTAAAGACCTTTTTGAACATTAAAGCATGTAAACAAGTCACAATTGAGGCACAAATGCAAATATGAACCTAGAAATCAGCATAATAGGGCCCCTTTAATCATCAATTTACACATTTTCTCTAATCAAGGATTGTAATTTAACAACAGATATTGTTTCTGAATTGAGAGTTATAAAGCCATAACCACCTGTCACTAATATAGCCAAACACTGCTGCTCCAAACATGACCCCCAAGAAGAAGATAGTGGCTGTGGCTCTGTTCATTTTTCTTTTATCACAAACCAGATCCCACTACGAGGGAAACAGACAACAAAGTGAATATCAAAGTGTATATCAATTATTTATATTAATTTAAAACAGAAAAAACGATTCACCTCAGTGGCCAGAGAAGACCTGAAAGTATCGTATACCCATCCATTCTGGCATGGCACTGTTGGTAGTTCAGTCATGCTGGAGGAGTTCAGCAGCAGATGATACTGAGGCTCTGAAAACATCTGACAGGAGTTTGGAGTCCCATCCCCCTGGACTGGAATACCAACAATAAGCCTCTCTTCCTGGGATAAATTCCCAAAATATCCTCCATCATCCAGAGAGCTGATGTCACAGTGGTGAGAGGGAATAATTGCGACAAAATTATTCAGCAAAAAGTGAAAAGGCAAAGTCATACGAGGTATTACAGTCATGAGGATTATCATTAGTTGGAATCTCCCAAAGCCGTCCACCTCTGCCAGAACATTCTCAAACTTCATCTTGAGAATAAACGCTACCACACTTCAATTTGGAAAGAAGCTCAGAGAATAATATGTTTGGAATTGAGGCACAAGCCTTTTGAACACTGTATGCTTTTAGTTAATGGTCAGCTCAGTGAAAGTTTGTCTGACAAGTAACATATTTTTGCAAATTAATCATCTGCAATATTTCGAAAGTACATGCGTGTTGTCAAGTGAGTGCAAATAAGTTGGAATCTCCTTCCTGCCTATTCAGTCTGGTGCTAATCCGGAGCAATCAGGGTAAAGACCGCATGTGGGCGATGAAAAACTATACCAAAACATCGCCACCAGCATAAATAAATATCAAATAATCTTATAACAGAATTGGGAACATGGCCCATTAAAGCTGGTCCAGCACCATGTTTTCAGAGGTAACTCCATCGAACAACGTTGATTTATTGTTCCCTTTAATCAGGCAGACTCATTAAGATAATAAGGATGTTTTTCCAAGAGAGACCAGAGAAGTAGAAACATTCACAAGAAAAAAAACTATTGTTTGTACCCAACTGGTTTGAGGCTTTGATTTAGGCATTCTGGACTTCACTATGTTGTGTTTTTGGCACAATGTTTCATTTAGTAAGTAAGTAAGTAAAGTTTATTTATAAAGTGCTTTTCACAGACAAAGTCACAAAGTGCATGACAAAATAATAAGAGATGAACCCACATGTTAAGAAGTCATAAAAGAACCAGAGCATAATCTAAGACACAATAAAAACACAATAAAACAAAACTTACAAATGAAATTTAAAACAAACAAAAATAAAAAGATAGTATTAAATGGAATAAAATCCGGCACACCGGTTACCCAGACGCCTGACCAAACTGGAACGTCTTTAAAATAGTTTTAAAAGAGTCAACAGACTCCGCAGACCGTAGATGAGCAGGCGGAGCATTCCATAATTTAGAAGCCACTGCTGCGAATGCTCGATCACCGCGGGTCTTAAGGTGGGTACGTGGGACAGATAGTACATTTTGCCTGTGAGACCTGAGTGGGCGGGCTTATGTATAAGGGTGAATTAAGTCGGCCACATAAGCAGGAGTCTGACCATGCAAAGCTCTGTAGGTGAGAGTGAGGATTTTGAACTTAATCCTATAAACTACAGGGAGCCAGTGAAGGGATCTGAGTATCGGGGTAATGTGGGACCATTTGTTTGACCGGGAGAGAAGTCTTGCAGCTGCATTCTGGACTGACTGCAAACGACCAAGGGCAGACAAGCTGAGAGAGGACAACAACGCGTTGCAGTAGGCTAATCAATGCGAGATTAAATAAATGCATGGATAATAATTTCTAGGTCGGGTGTTGAAACTACAGATCTCAGTTTGTTAATATTTAGTAGGTGGAAGAAATATGATCTCGTCAGTTGCTTAACATGGGTATCAAACGATGCGGATTGGTCAAATATTACCCCTAAATTGCGTAGTTTGGAGTTGGCAGCAGAGGAATAAGATCCAAGACTTTCCAGAATCAAGGGCGTAATCATTTCTGGTGCAACAACCAGAACCTCCGTCTTATCAGCATTGCGTTGTAAGAAGTTATCTGCCGTCCAGTCCAGGCCCGGTTCCAGAACAAAATGACTCAGAGTGCATCTGAGATTAGAGAGGGTGCAGTGGTATAGTACTATTTTTATAAGTGGGGAGTGGACCCAACACCCTCTAGGGGGGTCCTCACCTCCTCTAGGGGGGTCCGGGGGCATGCTCCCCCAGGAAATATTTTTTTTAAATATTGAAGTTAAAAGCATCAATCTGGTGCACTTTGAGAGCAAAATGAAGAGATCTATGGATACATCTCAACACCCATGAAACATAACTGTAAACAGATTTACTTTTTGTTTCCCTTTAAGAGCATGGCGCCAGTGGTTGTAGCCAGTTGTGGTGAAGGCATCTGACGTACTTGAACCGAAATGTCTACATGCTTAGCAGAAGAGGGCATCTTTTGTACATGAATATTCCAGCCAATCTCTGTTTTGAAACCATGAGCTGCAAAATGAGCGCCTTACCCCCAGTGCTTGAATTGGGCCGGTACCACTGGCGGCACATATCAGACCCGGGCCGGGGGGCGGGGCCACATGACCGGGCCCTTTAAACCCAATAAAGCTTGACAAAAATATCGGTAGTCCGGGACGCTCGTGCGTAAAAAGTCGCTCAGTCAGTAGGATTACAATTTAAAACAATGTTTGAAAGAAAAGTAACTAAAGAAAAGGTGTAATATTTAAGATTTCGTTTCTGCAAAGGGTATAGAAACGAAATATATATCAGAGATAATAATGATATAACATGACATAAAGTCCAACAAACCACAAGGACAACGAAAACATAGCCTAATAAAATGACTACATTTCTGACACACAATTCACCATGGACAGCCAGCAGCCACCATGAGAGCAGAGCAGTGTAAAATTGGCACGGCGGCCCATACATTCACGTACAAGTAGGCTACTGTACAAATTAAATTTGAAGTGTACTCACCACTACTTGAAGGGCACTCGGCGAGCCTTGCGCTCCGCGAACTCGTCAACAATGCGCTGTATGTCCAATTTCTTGGCTCGGTCACTTTCGATGGACAGCAAGGCCAGTCCACTCAGTCTCTCCTGTCCCATCGTGCTCCTCAAATAGTTTTTGATGAGTTTTAATTTGGAGAAAGAGCGCTCGGCGGTTGCCACGGTGACAGGAAGAGTCAAAAATAAGATGAAGGCTGTGCAAACCTCACTGAATGTAGATGTTACTGCTGGGTTGTAAACAATGAGCATTTTTACCAGATCCGCGACAGATTTTAGTTTTTGTATTTGGTCCCTGAAACAGGTTCTGAAAGAAAGCAGCTGGCCAGGGAAGCTGGCGGCGATGTCCCGACTGTAGTGCTCTCTAAGCCGCTGGGCAGCTTGGTGTAAATCCTCATCCTTTGCTTGTAGTAGTGTGTTGGGGTGAATTGCCTCAAACATGTTCACAGTTGCATTTAAGCTGGTGAATCTTTGGGACAGTTGCTGGATGATTATATCGAGACATGCATTAAAAATGGTCACCCGAAAGTTGCTCTCTGCGTCAGTGAGGCGGCTGTCTTCAGAAAGTTCATCAAAGTGTCTCTTAACTTTCCTGGCCCTGGTTGTTTCAAACTGTGTTTGACTTCCCCATTTAGTAGCCAGGGCAAGAGTGGCGGACATCGCCTCATCAAATTGTCCCCTATACTCCACCAAAACACTGATGGCATTTTGCAGTAGAGTAGATGCTTTGAGAATATCCGCGTCTTTTGCTTGCAGTAAATTTGAAGCACAATTTATGCTTTCCAAAATCTTGGTCTGCATGTTGACCAAAAATAGAAAGCTCAATTTGCTTATGGCATTCTTGAGTGCACTTGCTTCATTGCGCTCATCCTTTTTGTCACTGGTAAGGGATATTTTGACGAGGGCTTTTATAATGTCTCCATATCTGTGCATTAACGCAACAAGCGCATCATGGCGAGATGACCAGCGAGTGGGACATAAGCGTTTTAATGTGATAGTTCTGCTCTCTGGCGTCATTAACTCACTGAGCAATGCCCATCGTTTGATACTGTGACCAAAAAAGTTGTAGAGCGTCTCTACAGTGTCATAGAACTGCTTCACTCCAGGGACATTTTTAACAGAGTCGTTGAGTGCTAGGTTGAGATTATGAGCAGCGCAATGAACATAGTGGGCAAGGGGCTCCTTCTCGGCTATTCTTGCTTGCATGCCTGAATACACACCACTCATATTAGCCGCCCCATCATAGCCCTGTCCGCGACATTTAGACAGATCTAATCCGTTTTTCTCTATAGAACCAAGGATTTTGTTTTCAAGCTCTGAAGCTGATGAACCTTCAGTCACTTCAAAACCCAAAAAGACTTCATTGATCTGTATATCTGTTGCAATATCCATGTCGTTCTTAACAACAGTTATGTAGCGGTAAACCTGACTCAACTGGTCTATCTTTGACACATCTTGCGTTGTGTCCATGATGACGGAATAAAATGGGGCTTCGTTTATTTCATCAATGATGTCAGCTTTCACACGTTGAGATAATATGTAAATAATCTCATCTTGAATCTGGTGACTGAGGTATTTCACTGACCCTTCTGGTCGGTTGATTAGCTCTTTCAAAACAGGGTCGTAGCGAGCCAATAATTCTATTATTGACAAAAAGTTGCCAGCTTTTCCCTGGCCTAGAACCTCTCGATGGCCCCTGAATGCCAAGTTGCTTGAAGCTAGAGTGAGAGTTGCATTAACAATGCGCTCCACGACCTGTCTCCAAAATTGGGCGGCATTACGCACATTCCTCTCCATGTCAGCGTCTATTGTGCCGTTGTTTTTCCACTGCTCATATACTACGCATGCACCAAGGTGTATTTGAGTGGATTCATGCCTCTCAATTTTAGTAGAAAGATGTTTCCAGTCTTTTATTCCGTTTACCCATGCATTGTTGTAGAACGGTGCCTTTCGGTTGGCAAAAAGCCAGCAAGGCTCACAGTAGCAGCAGTCCAATTTTGGGGAATAGCACATCCAGCTACGTGGACATTTCATCCCAACTTTAGTGGTGGAGGTGTAATAGCTTTCTGAAAAGCAACGGTTACCCTTGTCTTTGGGAAATGGACCTTTGGGTTTGCATGGGCCCATTTTAAGGATATATCTTTTGATATTGGCTTCCTCAATGTTTTCAAAATAGTTTGCCCGATCAGTCGGAAAACGCTCCAGAGGATAATTGCAGGACACATCATGATCCGTGGTCTGAGTTTCACCCGTAGGAGTAGCGTGAGGAGGAGACCTGTTGCTGCTTTCATTCCCAGTGTCCGGTACTTCTTCACCTTGCGGCGCAGCAGGTAAGGAGCCGGAGGGGGAGGGGTGCGGCTGGTCAAGCGTCAGGCCTGGCTCTCCTCTCGACGAGCAGCTAGCAGCTGCTGAGTCGTCCCTATTATTATTATTATTATTATTATTATTATTATTATTATTATTATTATTATTATTATTATTATTATTATTATTATTATTATTATCATCATCACTACAGCCTAGAGACTGAAGGATTATTTGAATTATTTGAAGTATTAAAGTAACGTGTTATGGCAGGAAAGTTAAATCTGGTATATTCATTTTAATGTCACCTTATATATATATTCATGTGTGTTAAATTTGAAGGGACAAAGTATATTTTCCCTCCCCAATATATTGAGGTGAAGTCTTTGTGTTTAGAGAGGGATGCAAGCAGGGGACATCCTAATTTGGGGATAGCTCCAAAACTCTGGAATGTTTCCCTCATAAAAGAAGAGGGTGCGTTACACATGCTTAGGGCAAATGTGTGTGTTTTCATTGCAGTAAATATATGTGCTGCATGATTACTGTTCAACTATAGGCCTACCTCTGTTTTTATTCTTTCATGTGTGGGTACTAAATGGCTACAAACATTGTGGAGAAATTAGCTTAAACATGTTTTATTACTCTATATGAAATGGAAGCAGCTTTTATGATAGGGACGAGAGAGCATTTTCAGCATGTCAATTATCAGGGAAATCTACTTGTTTTCAATAGATGTGTGTGGTTAATTACTTTGTATTAATAATAACAGTATGTGTAAAGGAAGCTGGAAATATGCAATGTGAAACCTTTTATTTGAAGTAAAGATGTGAACAATAGCTCAAATGGCGGGAGGGGCTGTAGGACAAATGAGTGTGTTCTCTATATTAGGCCTGTGTGAAGTTTGACTATTTGAAAAGCATCTCTAATACTGCTTAAGCGCATAGGTAATGTGTTCCTCGTTATTATTGATATGAAAGTGATTTACATGTATTACGTATATTTAGCCAACTCTAACAACTATATCTTATAACATACTTTTAACTTGTGTGTGGTAACCTGAGGCGGGAAGATGGACACAGGGACAAAGGGCCATAAAGGGGATGTGTGTGTGCTGGCTGCAAGATGTGAAATAAGATAAGGAAACTTGTTGTTTAGAGCAGGTTCGTACCAGACACCAAAAGGTCTCTGGTCTTCGTCAAACTGAAAGAGACTTTTTGTTTCCGGGTTTCTTCTGCTGTTTCGCACTGATTGGGTGCGACAGGCCATGTGTTGGTCTCTCCCAATAAGATGACCTCTGGGGGAAAGCACGCACACACCTCCTCCTGTGTTTTAGTATGAAAGCCTGTGTTTTCCTTTGGTTCGCGCTCTTGTTTTTGACCGGCCGTTCCTGAGACCTGTCTCACACGTGGTAGAACCTGAGCCCGGAGTACTCTGCAGAGTGCTTCGTGATTCCTTTGTATTTGTATTGTTACCTTGTATCATTAAAACAAGATTATTGTTTCACTTGCATTCTGGTGTTTCTTAATCCCTTCCTTTTTACGAATTTACCCAGCTTATCAAACGACACGCGGAGACGAGGTTGGTTTTAAACATCCTCCAAATCTCCAACAAGACAGAAAAGGAAATAAGCTAGGCGGCCGAGCTACACGAAGTAACAACAACCATGATATCAACATTTACCACAAACTCACATTTTCTTGTTGACAGTGTGTGTCCGTGATTGTAGCCTACCTGTAAATCTGGCTAACCCTCACTAACGTTGTTGGCGGGCTGGGGCTCGGGGATGAAACACGGCTGGCAGTGGCAAAAACTTCAGGTTCATCTCCCGCAGGAGGAGGAGTAGGGCGAAAAAAATATCCATCTAGCTTGGACAATTTGGCTTTTCCTTGGTCCTTTTTATCTTTTTCTTTGCGTTTTGTAGCTCCACTTTTGTGTTTATAACTGCTCATGCTTAGGCAGTGCTCTGTTGAATGACAAGTGATTGATGATGACGTTGACGTTCATTTACGTATGATGTTGATGGACGGCTGTTGATGACGATTTTACCCAAAATACATTTGGAAACAATAGAAGGGATTCACTTGCAATTTTTCATGTTTTAATGTTAAATGTGAGTGTGAAAATAGCAGCACAAGTTCAACTCATATTATAGGCTACAATGCTAATACCTAATATGACCACGAACGTCAGTGCACTCAGTGGCGCGAGGCAGCAGGGCCCGCCGGCTAATATCTCGGGGGCGGAGCCTGCTGACTCGGCGACTGGCCCCCATTGGGTCCCGACCGTCCCGGGCCCGGGGAGCCCTGCCCCTACAGCCCCCCCTGAAGCTCCGCCCCTGGCCGGTACTCACCGGTACACAGTACCGGCACTTCTGAGTACCGGCAAGGTGCCGGTACTCAGTAAAATGCCGGTACTCAGCCGCCGGCAATATACGTATATATTGTAAACGCAGCGCACATGTGGGTCTGACTCTGCCTCACAGAGGGTGACTGGCTGTCTACATGACGTGGCCTGCCGACATTGCCACTTTCATACAGATCATACTAATGCCCTCGATTGGTCTCTGTGTGTCATTCAAGCTCGGGAGGGTGTGTGTTGGTGTATGTGTGGCGCGAGCGAGCGAGCGAGAAAGCGCGCGCACCGGTATTGTTGTTAGCATCTGGTGCTAGCTCGCTGCGCTAACGGATATAAGGAGCTGTTTCAACAACAAGGTGGAGGGAGAGTCCTTTGCTGTCAGACTGAGAGGCTGATAACTACAGCTCTGGTGAGGTAAATTACTCTCTGAGTCTTTAGATAGTTAACTTAGTTTAAGTTATCTCAGTGGGTCTCAAACGGTTCGGTCACCATTTATGTAAACACATATTTCCATTTGAGGGGGTAGTGATTAGTAAAATATGCATGAATAATACAAACAAAATGTTAACTAGGTGAAAAAAGGTAAGATAAACTTGTTGAGAGCTAAAACTAGTCTTTGCTGTTGCCTCAAAGAGGAGCAGGGGGGAGAGGAGGGAGACAGGAGAGGCCGATTCAGGTGCCCAGACACACTCACAACTATAAATGAACCAAAAACAAATAAATAAACAAGTTTCAATGTTTTTTCATATTGGATATTGTATGTTATTGGTTATGGCCATGTACTTATGATTATATGATTATTTAAATGTATACATTTTTGTTTCATATGGGTGTAGTCTCTTTATTTCCCCCTCAAAATGCACCAGATTGATGCATTTAAGTCCAACATAGAACCCGTAGAACCGGGCCTGGTCCAGTCATTAATGGCTCTAAGACATTCTAAGAGTCTTGATATCCTAAAAGCCTCACTAGGTTTGAATGAAATGTGGAGCTGGATATCGTCCGTGTATAAGTGATATGTAATGTTAAAACTATTTATGATCTGTCCTAAGGGTAGCAAATATAGGGAGAATAACAGAGGCCCCAAGACCGAGCCCTGCGGGACACCACAGGACAGTGGAGAGGAGTCTGACACAAAGTCTCCAATCGAGACGGTGAAACTTCTATCAGCAAGATATGATGCAAACCAGTCTAATGCTAAGCCAGATATGCCCACCCAGTCACGTGACCTCTTGATCAGGATATGGTGGTCTACAGTGTCAAACGCCGAACTTAGGTCAAGAAGTACTAACACAGAGCAATTACCCACATCAGAAGCCATCAGGATGTCGTTAGAAACCCTCAGGAGTGTTAGGATTATGTTTTAAACAGGACCCAGGTGCAGGCAATGACTGAAGATGTTTAAATGGTTTATTGTTTCGGAGACTCAGGCAGGTTTGGTGATTATGGAGGTCCGGAGTGGAGGTAGGCAGTGAGAGGCTGGCAGGTTGGCTGGAAGCTCTGGTGGATGATGGCCGAGGGATTGCACTGGAAACACAAGAGAAACTAGTTACAAAGAGTACGGATTTACACGCAGACAGGATAACTGAATGGGCAGCCAGGAGGATGTAATACCACTGGTGTAGAAAACAATCTGGCGGTGAGTTGCTGGGAGACTGGAGTAGATAAGCTGTGTCCTGATTAGATGATGAGGGACAGCTGAGTCGGACGGCCAGGTGAGAGCAATCAGGCTGCTGCCTGCAAGGGACACCACACCCTCTCCACACACACAGGGGAACAAACAGGGACACAGTTTGGACTGTGACAGTACCCCCCCCTCAACGGGAGCCTCCAGGCGAACCACCAGGCTTATCTGGGTTGTCCCTGCGAAAGTCCCGAATGAGAGAGGGACATAGAATGAGCTTGCGGGACACCCAGCTCCTCTCCTCAGGACCATAACCCTCCCAATCAACCAGATACTGGTACCCACGGCCCCGGCGGCGAATGTCCAACAGCCGTCGGACCATGTAGGCCGGGTGGTCATCAATAACAAGGGTGGGTGGAGGGGAGATGGCTGGAGGGCACAAAGGGCTGGACAACACTGGTTTCAACTGGGACACATGAAAGGTTGGGTGAATTCTCATGGAGGGAGGCAGCTTGAGCCTAACAGCAGATGGATTGATTATGCGCTCGATCACATAGGGACCAATGAAGCGTGGTTTCAACTTCTTAGACTCAGCTTGTAAAGAAATATTCTTTGAAGAAAGCCAAACTTTCTGACCTGGTTGGAACTGGGGAGCTGCGGTCCGGTAGCGGTTTGCAATATGCCGATTGCGTTCATCGGAGCGGAGAAGGGCAGAGCGGGCATCCTTCCAAATCCTACGACAACGACGGAGATGGGCTTGGACAGAGGGAACTGCGATCTCATCCTCTTGGGCTGGGAACAAAGGGGGTTGATATCCAAGAGAACATTCAAATGGGGACATACCGGTAGCAGCACTAGACAGTGAGTTATGAGCGTATTCAATCCAGGGCAGATGTAAGCTCCAGGAGGTGGGATTCCGGGAGGTGACACAGCGAAGTGCAGCTCCAAGGTCCTGATTGGCTCTTTCGGCCTGCCCGTTAGTCTGAGGATGATAACCTGAGGAGAGACTGACAGATGCTCCAAGTGCTCGACAGAATGCTTTACATACCTGAGATATGAACTGTGGCCCTCTGTTGGAAACAATGTCTGTTGGAATGCCATGGAGCCGGACAACATGATTGACCAGGAGGTCAGCAGTTCCAGAGGCTGTGGGGAGTTTAGGAAGAGGCACAAAATGAACTGCTTTGGAAAAGCGATCAACAATAGTGAGAATGGTTGAGTTACCCTGTGAAACCGGGAGGTCGGTAACAAAATCTAGGCCGATGTGACTCCAGGGACGACTAGGGACTGGGAGAGGCTGGAGTAGACCGATAGGAGCCTGGTTTGAAGACTTGCTACGGGCGCAAATCGTGCAGGCCAGCACAAAGGCTCGAGAGTCCGCTTCCATAGAAGGCCACCAGAAGTGTCGTCTCAGGAGGGATAGGGTCCGACTCACACCCGGGTGGCAGGCAAAGCGGGAAGCATGGGTCCATAGGAGAACCTGTGAGCGGACAGAGTCAGGTACAAACAAACGGTTAGCTGGACCCTTTCCTGGATCTGGATGGTCTCTCTGTGCCTTCCTCACTGAGTTCTCAATCTCCCATGTTACAGCGCCCACCACTCTGGTAGCGGGGATTATGGTGTCAGGAGCTATGGGATCCTGATCCACTGCAAACTGCCGGGACAATGCGTCAGGTTTAAGGTTTCTAGAACCAGGTCGGTAGGTAAGGGTGAAGTTGAACCTCCCAAAAAACAATGCCCAGCGTGCCTGACGGGAGTTTAGTCGTTTGGCAGTTTGTATGTAGACCAGGTTCCTGTGGTCTGTCCACACAATGAATGGATGTTCAGAGCCTTCCAGCCAGTGCCTCCATTCTTCCAGCGCAAGCTTAACAGCAAGCAGCTCCCTGTTGCCAACATCATAGTTGCGCTCAGGGGTTGTCAGTCGTCGGGAAAAAAAAGCACAAGGGTGAAGCTTTTGGTCGGAGACTGAGCGTTGTGATAGAACCGCCCCCACACCGGTGTTGGATGCATCAACCTCAACAATAAACTGAAGAGATGAGTCAGGGTTCATAAGAATAGGAGCCGAGGTGATACGTCTCTTCAGCTCAGAGAAGGCAGCCTCAGCCTGAGTAGTCCACGAGAAGGGGATTGCTGGGGAGGTGAGTTGGTTGAGAGGACCGGCAACACGACTGTAGTCTCTGATGAACCGGCGATAGAAATTTGCAAAGCCCAAGAAACGTTGGAGCTGCTTCCTGGTGGAAGGCTTTGGCCATTGCGCCACTGCTTGTACCTTCTCTGGGTCTGTTCTCAGCTGACCTTGCTCAATGATGTAGCCCAGGAAATCCACTGAATCCACGTGAAATTTGCATTTCTCTACTTTGACAAACAGCTTGTTCTCGAGGAGCCTTTGTAGAACCTGCTGCACATGTTGGGTGTGTTCCTCCATGGTCTGTGAGAATATCAAGATATCATCAAGATACACAAATACTGAACGGTTCAGGAAGTCACGGAGGACATCGTTCACAAGAGCCTGGAAGACAGCTGGGGCATTGGTGAGTCCAAAGGGCATCACTAGATACTCGAAATGTCCTAGTGGGGTGTTGAACGCCGTCTTCCACTCGTCTCCTTGACGTATGTGGACCAGGTGGTAAGCCTGAGGTCGAGTTTCGAGAAAATGGTGGCCTTCTGTAGGGGTTCGAAGGCTGAATTGATGAGGGGCAGTGGATACTTGTTCTTGATGGTGATGTTGTTAAGGCCCCGGTAGTCAATGCAGGGGCGTAGGGAGCGGTCCTTCTTGGATACAAAGAAGAAGCCTGCTCCGACGGGAGAAGAAGAGGGTCTTATGATGCCAGCAGCCAGTGAGTCTTTGATGTATGTCTCCATGGCCTCACGCTCAGTTCGGGACAAGTTAAACAGGCGACTGGATGGGAGAGATGCCCCAGGAAGAAGATCTATTGTACAGTCGTAAGGGCGATGAGGGGGCAGAAAAAGAGCTCGCTGCTTACTGAAAACCTCTCCCAGGCGATGATAAACCGGAGGGACAGCGGACAAGTTGAGTGGCTCCTGCTGAACTGGAGGAATACCGACCTCTGCTGGGGGAATTGCAGACCGCAGGCATGAAGAGTGACAAAAGGAACTCCAACTCCTTACTTGATTCTCCGACCAGTCCATGTGGGGGTTGTGCAGTCTTAACCATGGCTGGCCCAGAACTAGGGGTGTGTGAGGGGAGGACATGACGTGGAACTGAATCATTTCATGGTGATTACCGGACAGGACGAGATGTAGGGGTTCGGTGACATGGGTAACGCGTGCCAGGAGCTTCCCATTCAGACCTCGAGCATTGAGAGGAGCTGTCAGAGGTTGAGTTGAGATGCCGGCTGAGGCAACCAGTTGGGCATCCAAAAAACTCTCATCAGCCCCAGAGTCCACTAGGGCAGGCAGAGAGAGAGACTGTTGATTTAACAGCAGTGTGGCTTCAAGAGGCTTGCGGGTCTGGGGGGTTGAGGAAGAAACAGCCTTGCTCACCAGTATCCCCACCTTTACTGGCGAGCACCCTCTTTTGGGCGCTGGGGGCATGTGTCGTTCTTGGGGAGTGAGTCGGGCTCTGCCTAGCTGCATCGGTTCCTCTGAAGACAGGAGAGGAGAAAAGACTTCAGATGGAGCACTAGGACTTGGGAAAGTCTCCGACCTGAATCTTGCGAGAGGAGACGAGACAGGGCGAGAGGGGAGTGACCCAGGAGATCGACTGGCTCTTTCCCTACGGCGCTCCCTAAGGCGGTTATCCAGTCTTATGGCTAGGGAGACCAACTCATCCAAGTTAGCTGATTCGTCCCTGACTGCTAACTCATCTTTAACAGAATCAGTTAGCCCGGTTTGAAAAACCCCTTGAAGCGCTGTGTCATTCCACCCCGCCTCTGCCGCTAAGGTCCTAAATTCCACTGAGTATTCGGCTACACTACGGGAGCCCTGTCGCAGTGAGAGGAGGCGTTTAGTAGCGTCCCTACCGCTGACGGGGTGGTGGAAAACTTTCTTCATTTCTTCTTTAAACTCTGGATAAGAATAACAGATGTTGGACTGACTCTCCCATACAGCTGATGCCCAGGCTAGGGCGCTACCTGTAAGTAAACCTATCATATAACAAATCTTAGCTCTTTCATTAGCATAAGTAGACGGCTGCTGCTCAAACACAAGAGAACACTGCATTAAGAAAGAGTTACATGTCTCTAAGGCACCTGCGTACCGCTCTGGAGTGGGAATGTTGTGTCCTGATTAGATGATGAGGGACAGCTGAGTCGGACGGCCAGGTGAGAGCAATCAGGCTGCTGCCTGCAAGGGACACCACACCCTCTCCACACACACAGGGGAACAAACAGGGACACAGTTTGGACTGTGACAAGGAGAGCCGTTTCAGTGAAGTGCTTTTCCCGAAAACCTGACTGGAACTTATCGTAAATATTATGCCTCTCCAGTGCAGCAGTGAGTTGGTTGGCCACAACCTTCTCTAGAACTTTTGAGAGAAAGGGTAGTTTAGATATAGGCCTGTAGTTAACGGGCAAGGGTGGATCTAAGTTAGTTTTCTTTAATATGGGCTGAATTGTGGCATGCTTAAAATAGGAAGAGCCACAGCCTGTAGACAAGGAAGTATTAATAATAGTTGATACAGCACGGCAAATTGTTGGTAAAACTTTTAAAATAGGGAAGTCGGTATTACATCCAGGGGGCACGAAGATGGCTTCATTTTCCTAATTAAATCCTTCAGGTCTTGTGAGTTGATAGGTTCAAAGGAGCCAAGCATAGAATGGGATGGAGAGGGGCTAGAGTTGGGCAGTGAAATCCCAGGAGTAATACGGGACCTAATAGATGCTACCTTATCTACAAAGGAGATAAGGAACTTATACAGTCATTATTCGAAAGACATGGCAATGTAATTAGTGGCGGTGAAACAATGTTATTAATTGTGTCAAATAGGATCTTGGGATTTTTCTTTGAAGTAGTTATTAACTTAGCAAAGTAAGCAGTCCGGGCTTCTTTTACTAATGCATTAAAAGACAATCTTAGATCTTTGAGATAAAGACGATGCACTTCCAGCCCAGTGGTTTATAGTCGTTCTGTCCTGCGCAGTTCCGCCTCAGGCAGCAGACAGCGTCCGTTATCCATGGAGAAGTATTGCAGATAGCTCTAGTCCTATCCTTTAGTGGTGCCACTATGTCCAGCAATGTGGAGCAATGCTGATTAAAAGACTGTATTAAAAGCTCGACATCGATCATGTTAGTGTTATTATCACAGCAAAAGTGAGCTGCGAACTCATCAGCTGTAGGCTACTCTGTGTAATAATGCGTGAACGACGTAATGATGTTTTGAGGCACATGGGGTCGGTTTTTACAGATAGATTAAAGAAAATACATTTATGATCACTGATCAGTAGATCCTCACAACGGATGTGATCAACATCTAGTCCCAGAGAAATAAAAAGGTCTAAGGTGTGACCACCCACGTTAGTGGCGCCAGAAACATGTTGCTTGAAATTAAAAGATTCAGTAATATTAAGAAATGCAGTGGCTACAGAATTTGTGGCATCATTAATGTGCAGGTTAAAATCACCTATTAATAACATCATTCATTAAATTGAAACCACACAGCAACAAGGTTAATTAACACCTAGCAACAACACTGTCTTAATGACCTGTCAAGTAAGCCACACTCCCTAAAAAAGCTTTATCATTTACAACATATCAACATTTTGTATTGAAGAAACTAGCAATTGAGACCATAATCCTATTGGAAAAATGTGTGCTGAGTTAATAAATCAAGGGAGAATTAGTGTAATTCTCGCATCTTCTATAAAAAATGTTATGCAACCTGTTTAAACGTCCCTAAACGACCATTTGAAAGAATGCTCATTTAAAGCCTCTCCACATTGGCTTCCCTTTCAGACCTGGAAAATGCCACTTTGTTGTTGCTTGTTGATTATTCCCTGCTACATTGACAATACTTGAGTTAGTTATTTTTTCATGAATGGACTACTAAATTCAGGAAAGGACTCGAACAGCACTTTTTTTCAACACCTGCAAATTATTTAAGCGTGTCAATTATTTAGGATTATGTTACAAACTTTACATGTACTAAAATTACCCATAACCCACCTGCTCCTGCAGAGGTTACTGGATTGTTATTTTTTGTTGATCGTTTTTGGCATTTTGCTATGATCACAAAAATAGGTCAGATAGACTGAAAACAGGCAAAAGGCAGCAGGCGGGATGGGCTGCACGCTGTAGCAGGTGAGTTATCTAGCCTGGATTGATCTTTAGTAGTTTAGATGTGAGGGCTCGTATATCCTAAAATCGTTTTAAATGTTGCCAGTTTTGAATTATTTGTAATAGTTTGTTTTACTTCGCATATTGACTGGCTATTGTGCCATTTTATTTGTGTTTTACAGCTGTATTTGTCTGCCTGTCATGTCTGTGTTTTATCTGTTGTAACTTTGTACATGCTGCCCTTCTTGGCCAGGTCACTCTTGGAAAAGAGATTTTAATCTCAATGAGTCTTTTACCTGGTTAAATAAAGGATATATATAATGGTTTACAGGAGCCTGAATGACAATATGTTTCTCTCCTCTTTACCGTGGTTCTTCTTTGTGTTTGGCAGACGTTCGTTCCATGAGTCTGGCAGGAAGGAAGCTGCTGAACCATATCCAACTGCTTCCGCGTGATAAGTGACTGCAGGGAGCAGATGCTATGTCATCAAATAGCATGATTGCAAAAGTGTTGACCTGAGCCTGAATAAACAATGAGTGACACTTTCAAATTGTGGGATGCATACATCTTCTTGGGAGTATTAATCAGGTAAACAAACCATTGATGTATCTTCACACAATAAGCAGGGTGCCGAATATATAAGTGGACTTTGAATTTAAATCCAACTAGAAATAGAAATTGACTGATTATTGGAGTGTGTGATGGATGGAGTTATTTATCCATTCCTGTTTTAATTCTGTGAACATCAGTTTTGAAATTCAGACTTCAGTTCCATGTACGGGCATCCTGTCAAACAGCATGTCTTACATCATCTATTTACTCTACAGCAGCTTTATAATGACATTTTACCCCGGATTCCAGTAACCCTGTTTCATAACCTATCTTGACAGCAATCAATGAATGCTTATTATTGCAAACTGTAATCATTAAAAACTATCGTGAAGTGGATGTGTGTAGATTTTTTTAAAAGGTAGTTTGTTAATTTCTCTGTATTTCTTTCTGTAGTTTCAAGAAAAGTTAATATTGTTAAGAACTCAGGCACTTAGGATGTAGGACCCAATTGCACAACCCGGGAGACAGAGGTAAAGTATTGGTAAGATACTTTATTTTTCCAAAAACAGGCAAGATGAACAAAGAAGTCACTATTGAATCTCAGGTTGAGATGACAAAAAAAGAACAAAATGAAATCGCTCACGTAGTGATAACAAAAACTTATTAAGAGCACATAGAGAGCATAGATCTTACCATGGCAAGAGACAAAACGCATAGACCTGAACATGACAAGAGACAAAAACGAACTGACACTGAACACTGGGAGACAGGGGAATTTAAACACATGACAATAAGACACAGGTGGGAACAATCAGGGGCGGGACTGACGCTGATTAGCACAGGAGACACAGAAGGGATGACAGGTGAAAACAATCAGGAAATTAGACACACCAGGGAAACTAACGACAGACAGAAAAACATGGGGAGAAAGACCAGACAATACACAGGGAGGAAAACATGACAAGGAGAACAGAAAAACACCCACTACCAGACACACAAAACTAAAAACGTGACACAACACAAGAATCGCGACAAATATAAATGCCAATCACCTATACTGATACCATTTCATCTGACATAAAAAATATCTTGACTGTTTTATAAGTTCATTATGTCAGCTTGTTGCAGCTGCCTGACACTGACAGAACGGAGTTGGGGGCAGGGATACCTTTTCTTCTTTGTCTTTAAATGCTTTGGCATACATGGATGAGCAAGGTGTCAGGAACTGAACCCGAACCTCTGCAGTCCACGACAAGTGCTCAGAGGGTCTACACTGCGTTCAAGCTCTGACACTATCAGGATGTAAAGTCTACAGCGCTGGATATCCACTCAAGGCCTTTTTTTGGATGAACAATTTGTATTTTGCAGGTGCTTCAAACTGTAAGTAAAGGATGATGTTTGGCAAGTTATTCCTTTTTTAGAAAATCCTTCGATCTTTTAATGGTGTCTTTCTTTTACCATAAGCCATATCTGTTAGTTACGTCCATCCTACCATTGTACCTTTTTACTATTGAGATTTTCTCAAAGTCTGCTTTAGGCTCTGATGGATACAGCTATGTATAGTGATAAAGTAGCAGGCTAAATACTGGCTGTAATAAGAGTTTAAATATAATTTAATCAAAATACTTTTCTGTGCGTACTGTTTTAAACATGGATTGGTTTTAATAGTGTACTTTCACTCCTACATTTATTTAGTACCTTTTTTAATTTCTTTGCAGATTTGGATTAATGATCGAAAATATAAACAACACTTAAAATATACTTTTGTTACACCTTGACTAACATTGACAAGCTACCCTGGACGTTAACAAAGTATTTAAGACTAGCTGCACCGTTACCAGCTTTGATAAACACAAAAATGCATTAATTATGATCAATCAATCAATCAATCAATCAATCAATCAATCAATCAATCAATCATATAGCATATATTATTCTGAAATGTGCCAATCTGCATCATTTACTTTTGGTACTTGAAGTATATTTTGTTGCTAATACTTTTCTACTTTCTACTTAAGTATGCTTTTGAATACAGGACTTTGACTTGTAACAGAGTATTCCTCCACTCTGGTACTTCTACAAGATCTGAGTAATTCTACCACTACTTATATTCAGTTCATTATGTACAGTCGTAAGGCTCTCTACATGCATACTAAAGGAGGCTGTTTAAAAATGATTCATGTTAGTCATTAGTGGTTGAAACAAGGCAGTCTAATTGTGTGGAAAAACATCTAATCCGCTCGGGCTCAATCCTCGCAGGGGTCATCCCACAGACCAAGAGGTCACTCGTTTGTCAGGCATACTGACTCCCTGTTTCCATGGCAATGAGTCATCATACTGAAGATACTGCCATACTAGGAAACGGAAACCTCTGCAGCACCAAAGTTAGGCTTGATGATGGTTGATTGTTAAAATGAAGTGGAACCAACTGTGAAGGGAAGCGTGGGCCATAAGTGTGTAAGGGACTTTAACTTAATTAATCCTTGAGCTGCATTGAGCCTCTTTATAGTTATATAGTAAAAATGCAAAGTGGTCAAATGTAATATATCTGAGGCTTCAACAACTTTTAAACCAGTGAAATTGTTCCACACACAACCATGCCACATTCTGCAAGTCAAAATATTTGTGCATGAACTGTATGTGTGCAATGCTATCCCTGTCTTAATTTATTTATCCTCCAATATTGCTTTGTGTTATTATTGTCTGTTCTGAGCGACGGCTATAATATGTTTGGAACCGTGTAGAAAACAAGTTTTAAAGTGTTTTGTAACACTATTTCACATTATTGCCCTCAAAATGGGTCAGCTGCTAAAAAAAGAGCTAATGCACATGTAAATTATAACCACTGTTGGAAATGTACTGAGTGTATTTACTCAAGTATTGTACTTAAGTTGACATATTTGTATTTTACTTGAGTGTTTCTATTTATTGCTTTGTACTTCTACTCCTCTACATTTCAGAGGGCAAATATTTAGCTTTTTAATCCACTACATTTATTTTAGCACTCACGGTACTTTGTATAGAAAAACACATGACATAGTATAAGGCAGTACTGTACTACTAATCTACACAGTATTTAAAGTATCCAAATATTGTCCACTTGACCAACTTCAATACTAAAATGCTCTTACATGAACAAGAACAGGATAATATAATAACCATAATAATATAATACTGGGAAAATATCAATTCTGCATGAAGAGTACTGAAATAACGAATACTGAAATTCATTTAACTGATGCAACTTCTGTACTTTATATAATTTTTTTTTATAACAGGCAATTGTGCATGATGAGCACTTTTACTTGAAGTGTATGTTGATCTAATACTTTACTACTTGCACTTAAAGTGGACCTATTATGCTATATTGGAAAAATATATTGTAGGGCCATACCTATACAAAACATGTCTGTGAAGTTTTTTTGCTTAAAATACCAAACAGACCACCCATTGTAGCCATGCCTCTTACTGCTCAAACCCCTCTATTGCAGCCCTGTTAGAGAAACGCGAATTTTGGGTCCTTAACTTGAAAAAAATAAAAAGAGGAGGCGGAGCTAATGCCTGATCAGAATTTTACCGGAGATAAAGTTAAATTCTGCTGTGATAAAACGCCACCCTGTTCTAAACCACGTCAAGGATTATTTCTGAAACAGTGTTAGCGAGGCTTCCTAATGTAAACAAAGACGAGATTACATTGTTTCTGATAGCAACTTTCTGTGGGTCCGCCGCCGATTTGACATGTCGGCAGCAAATCTTTATCCGCTCGTTGTATCAATGGTTGTACCCCCGTTTTTAAAAGATTTGGGTATGGAGGAAAAGAGAAAGGGTTTTATTTTCTGACGCTGCGTGAGTTCCCTGACACACCGGTGACACATATTTATGTATAAAAGAGCATTTTGCATGATAGGTCCCCTTTAACCCTCCTGTTGTCTTCGGGTAAAATCTGACCGATTTACTACTTTCATCAATCATAACTTTTTTGTTTTACATTCGATTGCATTAAGGCTTTATGATATCGTTCACAGTAGACATTTGAACATACAAAATGGCTGATCACCACTTTCATTGAATTTTGGAGGATTTAGTCAACCTTGTAACACCCATGGTGTTCCCTGTCAAAAATAGTGTTAAACCAAAATAGCAGATGTGCCAGTTTAATATTTTCTCAAACATATGTCATTATTGGTGTCAAAATCACACTCTGTATAGTAAGTCATCAAGAGTGAATTACTCTATTTTACACAGGCTGACACACACACACACACACACACACACACACACACACACACACACACACACACACACACACACACACACAGAGAACAATTTGACACATTTCCTGCTCTTGTATGGCCACCCCCCACATGGATCACACCTGGCACACGCAATATATGTTCAGTTTCTATTCTTTGTATATTTACTGCAGTTGTTCAAGTATATCAGTAGTCTGATACAATATTTACAGTTTCGAAGGGTGTTAAATGAAATGTGGTGATGATTAATGGTTTTTGTGTTAAAACAGGACCGGTCAAATTTGACCGCAAACACCAAAGTAGGGAGGGGGGGGGACAATAGGAGGGTTAAGTAACATTTTCTAAATCTGGAATATTATTGTAGCAGAGTATTTTATCACCATAGTATTTGTAAAGGTAACGGATCTACTTCCTTGAGCACTGATGTTAACCATTATTAACGTCTCACACATCATTCTGTTTTTTACACAGCTGATATTAAGGATTTTGTTGTAAACACTTAATAATCACAAATATAATTACAGCTTGTAAAGTGGTGAATGTGTTTTGTCTGTGATTGTGGAGTTTCTTACTCTTAACATGGCTTTTTTTTTTTAACTGGTGATCAGAATTGGAATTAGTTTAGGTCACAGGCTGCAGGGTTATGGCGCTACCTCCTGGTGGATGTCAGGAAATGTTATGTTTTAAATATAAGGCTTGGGATTGCAACAACAATACATGTTTTGTATATCCTGCAGTTATTCAAATAGCATCAAACTGCTAAAACTTCCTTTTGTTATAAACCCTAATCTTAAAATGATGTAGGAACTAACACATTTTACTAACAAGTTGTGATTATTTTATTTGATAGTATCATGTTGGGTTGTGAATGCACCATTTTATATTAGCCTACTATCCATATACTAATCAAAAAAGGTTTGGATTTAGATGGAAAAATACATTGTCAATTTGCACTGGATCATTTAAAAATATTGATATTCAATAATGTGATTAAATAACTGATAACTAGAAAACAGTTTGGGATAATTTAGTATCTATTTTGTTTGATGAAGCAGTGATATAATTTAACTTCAGGACCAAAACAAACAGAGACTCTCAGCGAGGAGGAGGCGGCCTAGTATTTCTACTATGTATAAAACAAATAGTCTTTCAGATTCAGTTCTTAAATGGAGATGCTGATTGCAGTGCTGATGTTTGTTGCAATAATAGATGAGAACAGCCGAGGGAACGAAACCTCCCTGTATAAACAGGAGTTCGGAAAACAGCCACCAAATTAGTTTTGCTTATCCTCTTGGATGCGCTTCCCCCTTGACATTACATACCATTCCATTTAGAGCGATGGCAGTCCTGATGCGACTGCCAAAGAAAAGCTGCACTTCCTATTGGGGATAGGAATAATCAGGCAAATGCATAGTAGTTCGAGATATAACAGTGGACTGATGTTGACATCTCTTGATATGAACTGTAAACACTTATAGGAAAAGGAGTTTATAGATATGTTTGTAGGAATTTGATTATTTCTGCAACCTTTAAAGTGGTTACTCTGGCGAATCCTTAAATCAAGTGTTAACACCCAAGTTACTCCAGGTTGAGATTATTTTAGGGGTCTTTTATGTACATAACATGTACAAATAGTGTGCTAAAAATTCTAATGATATTAAAAGGCTCATTTGACTGTTTGTTTTTTGTCTTATTCAAGGTGTTATTGGTGATACCCAGGACATTGTGAAACAGCTGTAGAGATGGACCCAGAAATTGAAGACCGAGGCAGCCATGGTAACTTGGTCCCATGGTCCGGTTCAGATGGTTCCCAGGAACCTTGTGAGTCTTACAATGAAGATGATGTGAGTGATGCAGATTACCCTTTAGACCCTCTGCCTGCTCACATCGAGAGGTCTGATCCTGAGTCCCCAGAACAACTTCAGTCACAGGAATGGGAATCTGCAGGGGAGCAACAGTCCCTGCCTGAACATAGTGGAAGTAAAGAGGATGTTCAATACCAAGAAGAGGATGACAGCTACCGTGAATCAAGAGAGTCCATTACAGAGTCTCCTCACATGCAACATTCACCAACATCACTTTCCCCGCAACCAGAATGCTCTGACTCCGAGCATTTCGCTGGCCAGATATCACGGCCGCATTCCCGCTTATCTTTGTCCTCTGTTGGCGTTGCAGCTGATGTGACCCCGGCCTTGACCCTGACCACAGGGCGCCCCCTGGGAGCCAGTAATAGGCAGCGTCCAGGGACTGGGAACAGGAGGGTTGAATCCTCAGAGGAAGGAGGGAGCAGTGAAGCACCTCCTGCTTCTGTCTTCTTTGGAATTTCAGCTGAGGCTGCAGAGCATGCAGAGAAGTGGAACTCAGACTCTGACACAGATCCGTGCAGACCGCAGAGGCACAGGGCAAGGTCCACACGTAAGTATCTTTCTTCAACACTCATAGGTTTCAGTAGACACAGGAAGCTAGTGTTGCCAACTGCCCTGCAAATATCAAATGTTTTTTGTGTTGCTTTTATTTGAATGGCTTGTAAATTATTAAAACATAATATATCATTTTGTGTTTGCTTACAAAAAGCATGAATTGTATTTTGATAAGAATCCTAAATTACATTTAAGCTTGTGGGTTTTATTGGTGTTATATGAGTACATTTAATGGATAAATAACTTCTGCAAAGCACTGTGGGTGCTATTTATTTTCATGCTGTAATGTGGGGTCTATTTGAAGTGGACTTAAAGGGAGAATTCCCATGGCTTTAATAGTCAGAGCAGGATAATAATAAAATATGACCATATGATGAGGCCGGCAGAAACACATTTGACTGACACCAGCATGTGTCACCCCGGCCTGTTACCTGACTCCTTTTCAGTCGTATCACTGACGGCAATGGAAAATGAGCTCCTTACTTTTTTTGCCTCATGGAACCCCTAAGTTGGCTGTAAGTAAATATGATGCTTTTTTTAGTATGCTTGCTTAAGCAGGGGAAACATTTATTAAATTCATAATTATAAAAACCACACAAACCAAAAGTTAATAATAATAATGGTTTCATCTTCATAACACAAACATATCAATATAAAATGTGTTTTTATCTCATGAACCTTTGTTTTCCTCTCACTGTCCCTCTCTCTTTCTTTGTCTCAGGGCTCAGTCACGACAGCCAATCAGAAAGAAACGTCAAGGAGACCAAGTCCAAATGTAAGCGAATTGCCCGGCTGCTAACAGATGCGCCCAACCCTCAAAACAAGGGAGCCTTGCTGTTTAAAAAACGTCGCCAGAGGGTTAAAAAGTATACACTAGTGAGTTACGGGACTGGAGAGATCAAGCTTGACAGTAAAGACCAAATAGAGGAGGAAACTGAAGACGTCGGAGCAGCAGGGTATAACTTTGTGGCAACAAGTGAATCTGAGTTTGAAGAGGAGTATTCTGTTTATCACCAGAAGCATAAGTTAAATCTGAATTGGGCAAGTGCTCGAAAAATGGAAGCAGAAACGACAGGAAAGGGTGTTTCCATGTTTGAGCGACGTCGTAAACGGATAGATGAACTTGCGTTGGAGGAGGAAGAACTGAGGAACAAAGGATTACCTGTGGAGACATTAGCAGAACCAGAGCGCACAGAAGCCCAGAATATTTATGACGATGACGAGATGTACATGCATAGTGATCAGGCCAACTACATGGATGCAGATGGCAAGCAACATGTAGAAAACCAGATGAACAACCAATCCAACGTGCCTAAACCCTTGGTGCCAAACAGAACTGCGAAGCCTTTCCTTGGATTTCACATCAGCACGTCTGCTCCTGCCATGCCTGGTGGCATCAATCCACTGCCAAGGAAGCATGAACCGAGATTTAAAGTACGTGTGCCTATTAACACTAACCCACAGGTTTGGTCCCCAACTGGAGACATCATAGCCTCAAGAGATGAGCGAATATCTGTGCCAGCAATAAAGGTTGGTATCCTACCCGAGTCTAGAAGGAAAGCCAATAATAAACAGTCATCCGCGATGCAGCAGGGATCAGATCCTCGCCTTCAAAACAAAGGGGACAGGAAGTCTTATATTGAGTGTGAGGAAGACTTCTTTAGTCTAGGTGCTGAAGCGTGTAACTTTATGCAACCCAGAACAATTAAACTCAAGAATCCCCCTCCAGTTGCGCCCAAACCTACCATCAACCCATCCTGCCCACCTTGGATGATGAGGAGCCCCTTAGGTGAGCCCCATATTCCCCCAAGAAGTCCGGTTTCACAACCTTCTCACAATCCTATGGGGCCTCACAGTCAGCATTACTTACAGCAACAAGATTGGGCTCAGCCTCAACACATGGCCAACCATTGGGCACCAGATCAAACTAAGGCAAAACTTCAAACACCTGCCAATGATCCCGTCAACTCCTCTTCCCAGCTTCATCTTCAGCCAACCACAAATAGCTGGAGTCAACAGCCGTCACAGTCCTCTGTGAGTATGCAGGCCCACAGTCCTACTTATAGCCCACATCACCCACCTTCACCATCAAGGAATAATTTAGTCGGTATACCAAATTCAGTGGCCTCTTACCCAACAGAAGCAGAAAAGTCATACGTTCCTGCGTTAAAAGGATCACAGGCTTCTCCAAAGGGTCAAGTCGGTATTAATTTGGCTGGGGATGGTGCAACCAGGGCGGGAAAAGGGGCGGAGCTGTTTGCCAAAAGACAGTCCCGTATGGAGAAGTTTGTTGTCGATGGTGAAAAGGTGCAAGCTAACAAAGCGAGATCCCCCTCCCCAAACGCGTCACTCCCTAACTCCTGGAGGTATTCTTCCATTGTTCGTGCGCCACCGACTTCATCATACAACCCCCTTCTTTCTCCTTTCCACCCTCAATCTGCAGCCAAGCAACCCCCGTCCACAAGCCCCAAAATCCAGCCTAAGACCAAACCCAAACCCAAAGCAGCCCCAAAGCACCTTAACCCCTTAGAGATTATGAAACATCAGCCCTATCAGTTGGACTCTTCACTTTTCAAGTACGATGCAGTCCCTGTGGCCAAAAGTCCCAGCCCCAAACCAACTGAAGAATCAAAGATAGTCAATACCAAAAGCCCCAAACCAACTCAAATTTCAAAGTTTGAGGTTACCAAAAACCTTAAACAAAGATCTGACCCTTCTTATTCTCCTTATAATGCCTCTGTTGTTCAAAACAAGGCCGAAGCCCCTGCAAAGTCTCCTGTATCGGTAAGTTCCCAACATTCTTCTGCCTGCCAAATCACAAGATCAACTGAGTCTCTTGCATCTGACAAGCGCTTGAATAAAAAGCCCACTGTCACTTCTGCAGCCCATCACATAACCACCAAGCAAGCACCAAGCGCCCGACCTGCAAGCGCATCCTCTCAGCATTCATCTATGGGTGACAGCTTAGCTTCAGCTTTCTCTCCTGCATCCCTTATTGCTAGAGGTGCTCGTCAAATGGCACCTCGCCCAACGTTTTCTGCTAAGAAGCCTTTCAATACAGGCAAACAATGGAAGTCTGTTCCTTCTCTTCATTAGTTTTCATACGGTCATGCTTTACTGAAACGATAGGACAATAATAACAACTGCAAGTCGGTAGCATCTAAAATGTCTTATTTAACAGGTGAAAATGTAGAGACTCTAGTCTAAGTGTTGGTCAAATCCAAAATAACTTACAGTATGCAGTACAGTTATATTTAGCTGGAAATGAAAGGCAAACATGTTAAATGACAGCAAAGCTAAACAGTGCACATCTATGCAATATAAAGTAGATTAATATATCAATGAAAAATATAGCACATTATATTATCTTCCTCAAATAGGGAGGTGCATATTTGCTTGAAAAAGAAAATGTGAGGCTATGTTGAGTGAATCTCAGGAAGTGCTATTATATGTGCAATATTGTGTGAATAGAACCTTGTTCAACCGAGGTTTCTAGTTGAGTTGTTTTTTCTTCATAAATGACATGCCTGACTTGCATTATCAGCCATCACTGACACCAAAAATACACAACAATATAATGTGTTAATATACCTTTATTCTTTTAATTGAACTTACAATCATACTTATCTTAATTCTAACATCTGAGATAACAGTAACTATTGATTATAGTTACAGAATATGCTTAATTATTTAGTTTATCTGGAGAGAAACTGTCTATGCACTTCTTTTTTGGGATGCATACAACTTGCAATTTCTTCAGTCTCATTCCTTTAACGGCATCACAACAGCTACAAGCGTTAACTTGAGTTGTGATTACTAACCCTGATGACTTTAAATGTTTTTATTTGGGTATTTTTCTTGCAGTTGTGGCCAGTTATTTACCTTTCTCCTCATCCTTGAAGTCAAACATGAGTTATCACAGATATTTGACTATTTAGTCACACTGTCAGTAGCAACTCCAAATGAAACTGTCTTATATGTGTTTATGTCTCTGTCTTTCAAAAATATCATTGTTTATTGCACTTCTTGTCCTCAGCACAATTAAATGTCTTTCCCTTTACGTGTGAAGTTTGTGTAATGAGTTTCTTTTCACTTTTCCTGAACTACAGAGTCACTTTTTCCTCTACCTTTATCTTCCTTACTGCCTCACCCTTTCACACAGAAATTACTCATATTTACTAAACCTTCAGCAAACTTTTCTAAAATGCACTACAAGTTTGGCTATTTGTAATAACTCATTGCTTATATTTATATAAAATGTTAAATTGCTGCAGATTAACACTGTCACTGAATCACTGAGATGATGTTTCTGGACCTTTGCTCTTCTTTTTAATCATATAATTTTTAATCAGCCTTTAAAGTTTGTGAAAAATCCTGCCTCTTAAAAGATTTTCTGCCCACTGTTTTTAGGTCTAGTGAAGTAAAATTAACCCTTATAACACATTCGAAAATATTTTTGCATGCATTGAATTATATATATACAGTATGAAGTATTTTTGACATTTAAAGACAGGCCGGATTCTGTGTAGTTCTTAAGGACAAAAAACAAAACACTCCCTCCACATACCAAGGCGCCACACAGCCAACACTCACAACATGGTTTCTTATAAGAAAAGGACCAGTCAAACAGGCCCATATAAACTGTGATATCTTGCTATCAATACTTGTTTGCTAACGCTACACAATTCATGTTTTGGAGTACAAGGTCAAAAATAGAAATGATTTACTAAGTGGCTAGCTGTCAGTTGAGATGGGGTTATGCTTGGAGAGAGTCTCAAGTCCTGGGTTTTTATTCTTTAGCTGATTTGCCAGGGCTGCAACATTTCCTGTGGTTAGTGAAGAAGATCATAGGTGCTCACAGCTAATAATGAGGTGGTCATTGTTCTAACTAACTAGACCTAACTGCAGAAAACTAAGCCTTTATTTAGGTGTCAAGAAACCCTGAATATTGATAATTCAAACAGCAGTGCTTTTGAGAAAGTTTAGGTTGCAGTCCAGGTCCTGCTAGGTAGATAAAGGCCCTGCACAGGCATGGTCAAACCACACAGCTGATCTTAGGCTGAGTAGACACATGCTAATTGTGTTTTAAAGTGGATTTCCCCTTTAAGTTCCAAAACACTTTCATAATCTTGTCAATGTCTTTCAATTGTTTTGTTAATGAACCAACAGCAGGTAAGTTCTTAAGTATTTCTTTATTGTCAATATTTGTTAATATCTCTAATGTTGCTCAAGACTTTAACACTTTTCAAAAGAAAGTTTTAGATGTGAGAGCTAGCTGAATTGAAATCAATCATTTCATAGAAAAACTGCAAAAACTGAAATATGAAGAGGTTTTAAAGATGCAAATAAATGTATTCCATGTGCAACTTATTGGGTAAAGAAAGGGACAAAAAGTGGACTTTTTTGCACTTGAAATCAGTTGATTCTTTTGCATCTTAAGAGCCTCTTTCTTAAATGTTTCTACGGAACTGTAAAGTTATTTTAGCAAAACTATCATTCAACAGTGCGCAACCCCTAAGTTTAAAGAAGAAACAAACCACATTATTAGTTTTCCAGGCTAACATGAAGCCAGAGGGTGGCAGCAGAGCCTGCAAAACTGCTGTCCCACCAGTCAAATATCTGCATTTCTTTCAGGGATTTGGAAGAAGCCGCTCCCTGAGTCTACCCAGGCGACTGAATTCGATGCCTTCTCCCAGACTTCTGTCACCTGCCAGCACATCTGGAATCCAGGCGTTTTATTTACCGACACAGAGGCAAACATCCTTTCAAGAAAAAGTCTACAAGCCACTGAGTCCGTGGGAGGCAGCCTCCAGAAGCCCCAGTTGTTCAGTGGACGATGCCTTTGTGTTTCAGAGCCTCCCGTCATCTGTTGCCTCTAATGTCAAAGCTGCAGGGCACCGCAGATCTCTGCCAGAGCCTCCGGATGAGTGGAAGCGCAGGGTGTCCCTTGATCCCGCAGCTGTCGGAATGGGTCATTATCATGCGGCCCCAGCTTTTCAGGCACCGTTCATAAGCAGGACATTTGCACCTGAGAAACCAGCCTTCTATGGGCCTCCCTTCAGACCGGCCCAGCCTCTGAGGCCCGGCAGCAGGGCCAGTATCGGATACATGGGATAAGGTCCAGAGAAGTACTCCCATTTGAAAAGTGCAGCCCAGAGAAGTTACTAAGATGAGGTCAAACATGCATCACATAATTACATGATGGTATCGTGAACATGGAAGACAAAATACCTAGCTCGGCCAAAAAAACATTAAATATGTTGAATGTGATGAAAAAAAAGGCTGTTGTTGGCCTGTGTTAGTTCAAACTTATACAGGTAAGAGGAATATTTTGGAGGATTTATAATGTTGGTTTTAAATTGTTAAAGGAAGTGATAAACATTACTATCTTTATGAGTGGTCACTTGGTTTGAAGAGCACAACAACTTATTTACTGTATATTGTGTTGTGATGCTGATGAGATATTACCATTGATGGGAAATGTCGTTATTGTGTCTAATTGATCAATTTAGAATCTTGTTTCAATTCAGACTCATTTAGGATGGTTGCAGTCAAGAAAAGTATTTAGAGAGCGGAAGTGAACGTGAAGAAAGGAGTGTTTGGTAGATGCTTTTTTGTTTTGTTGCTCACTGATATTACAAATATTTAGTAAGAAATAAGGAACTTTAAGAAATCAAAATGTGTTTTTTTTAAGTTACATATCTTAACCTAAAAACTCACTGTGGCTTTGTGATCACTTTAGCACATCTCAATATTTCACACAGCTTATCTTGTTTTTCTGTCTTTTCTCACACTGCAGATTTAATAGTTGCAATAATATTAAAAGAGTGAACATTTCTATTAATATGCAGCACTTTGAGTAATAACATACAATATCTCTCTCTGCTACAAGGAAGCCACACTGCATATTTACAAAAACTTGCAATAAGTTAACATGGGGCTCATTCATAGTGATGACCTCAGTGTGAGAGAATGAAAGAGGAGTTAATGTTGCATGCATACATTCATGACGTGTTGATTACACACTGCATGGTGTTTAAGATGTAGAACTGCAGATGAATTAATTGAGTGTCAGGGTTTTCAAAATGCCATGGTTTTATCCTAATTATGGAATGAGCTTTACACGTGTGTTATAAGTTATGTTATGTTTTTGAACCTTTAAAACACAAACTGACAAATTAAAATACTTGAAGATGCTTTCAATGTTTGAAGTGTTATTTGTGGCATGGAGTAAGCATCATTTTTGGTGAAGAGGGAATTTAATTAAATCTCTGACTCTGTCCTTTTTTAAATACAAAATATAAAAACATAAATCAAACATTAGGGTAATACTGGTTTGTAAACTTCCTTATCAAGGATTAGATCAGGAACTTCTCTCATGTATCAACATTATATTTTCACTGGTTATTTAAAGGGAGGAGTACAACAGGTTTTGCTGCCAGGGTAATGTCCTTGATGCTGCTGCATAAAAATCTTAATGGCTGATCACCCTTTCGGGGATGAGACCCCACTCCGCCTCTAATCCCCGCCTCACTGGTCTGTATATCATTATCCAATGTCAGTGATCACACATAATAGCTGTAACAAAACTCAGTTTAAAGCGAGGCGTCCACACCTAGCAGCTGTGCCCAGCAATAAAGACCTCCATGATTTGGAGGTTAGAATCCCTCAGAGGTTATTTTCACCCACGGAGACACATTAACTTTGAAGATTTTACACGAGGAAGGAAATGTGTTTCTCGAGGGGAGTCCTCGCCTCGGAGTACATCAGTGGGCATGTGTTGTCCATCCTCTCCCCTCTCTCTCTTTCTCTCCCTCTGGTAGCTATCCTTGCCCCATGGTGTTAGAGAGTGGTTTTGAGTGTTTGGCAAGTTAAATTTAGCCTATTGATGTAAGCTGCATTCCATTCACAACAGACACAGGGACACACTCACAGTTTGGCTTTAGTGTCCGGGAGTGTGAAGATCAGGGAAGATCAAACTACCTCCTGGAGGTTGACCCCTGAGTCCGTGTCTCCCCTTCAAGGATACAGGTGGCACACTAGGGATCCCAGCACAGGTACGGATACAACGCTTCGTCAGGGGGTATTTTTTGGTATATTTAAATTATTTTGAAGTTTGGTTGAAGACAATTTGAGAAGTCATTGTTTGTGGGTAAAAATAAATGTGGCTTGGTTTTTAAATGAATTATGGGAGTCACTTTCTTATCATTTGGTGAAGCATAATATGTTAATAGAAATGTGATCTATCTTTAGCATTCAATTGCTTTGCTATTTCTTAACTTCGCATCTATAAAACTAGTTTTAATGCCACCAAGACAGCAGATGGGCATAATTCAGAAATTAAACATTAAACATTTAGTGTTTAGCATCATGTTCAGCATTTGCCAACAGAGAAAAGCTAAAATAATATGATTGAACCCAGTCACTGTAATGCAGGAAAGTTATTTTGGATTTTATGTGTTTGATGTCTCTTGCTGGACATTTGTTCGGTTACACATAAACCCAGGGCATATTAATCACCCTTGACCTTTATACAGGTGATCTATGTGACAGCAATAGAGGGGGATACCACTAACATTTGTTAACGTACACAGATACTTGTCTACTGACGAGGCCAGATTTAGGAATGACGTTTGTGGTCCTCAGAACAATAGGGTCTAGGATTATGCAATCCATGGTAATTTAATAAATGCTACCGCTACAGAGAGATTATTCTTACATTCGTAGGAGAGACACTGATATGGCATATGTTTCATCACCTGGGTGCTTTCCATTACTCTTTCCATTTCAATAAATGCTGACAGCCAATGGGAGAACTTTATAAAAGACTGTGTATTATGCTAGTTATGTAAAAGGAAATAACTGAGATATAACTCTGTGTGATATGAGTTTTAAAAGTCACCATTACTGATTGTGTTTTCTTTCTATGACATCTGATAAAAGATCACTTTAAACGTAATAAATAAACAGTAATCTCTGTGTTTAGCTGTTTGTAAGGGCTAGTGCTGCATCGATGTTTTGGGGGATCGTAGTGTTTGGGTTAAAACTCCTTCTTTATGACTCGGGAAGAACAACTACATCCTGTGTCCTGTATGTATTTCCAGCACTTCTGCCAACCTTGCCAAAGCCAAAATGTCACAATTCTGTACAATGCCAACTGGAGAGAGGAAGAAGCGCGCAGCAGCTATTTGCCGAGAGGTCCATGGTACCAATGGTATGATCAATGTTCGACTTGAGGCTCAGCGGGCAAACACAGACTGAATGAGAATACGATCTGGGTTCAAATGTCAGAGCTACACTCCAGCAATTGCCATAAATAAGCTAATGAGATGATTTACTACCTATGCCGGCTAATCCTTTGTCAATGTCCTTTTCAAATGTCTATTTGTGGAGAGGGGAGGGAAGTTGTGAGGGCCAACTGTGTGTGGCCATTTGGATGACGTGAAGGTTTGTGACAGCTGCGGTACATACCGTCGGTGTGGTGGAGGAGGAAGCATTATGTCCATCCAAAACTAATTCTCAAGTACAATGATAACACATATTCCATGACAGGGCTTACATCATGGAACATTTAAATTTTTTGACAGATTTGTTGTCATCCATGGACCCTTCCTCAAACCTATTCAGCTTACAAAATGATATCAGGGCATATTTCTGTGCCTATATTTGTCTAGTGTCTGAAGCAATTTCCAAGTGTAAAACCAGGTCGGATTTGCCCACTATTCCAAAACCTGCCATTATCCCCCCGCCCCTTTTTCAAGTTAGTTTGTGATGATCAAGTCATATGAAGTTCATTTCAACATATGCCCAATGTTAATATAGTTTTAACCCCTAAACGGTATCTATCTGACCCAGGATCTGACTACTAGACACCCTTAGGATAATGTGAAATATATTCCCTAATTCAGTCTCAATTATGCTTTTTATGATGCCAAACACATTTTTTGCCAAACAAATGTGCAATTAATCAAATAATAATAATTCCCCTGAGCCACTTTTGCCCATAAATGGCCCAATAATATCAATGGCAAATAATTTGCTTGGTTATTGTTTGTATACAATTTCCCTTGATTTAATAATATGTGTTGGCACAAGTCCACGTTTTAGTTTTTGAAAAAACTGTTTGCTCACTATTATGGTGATTGCAAAATAATTGATTAAGGATTGTCTACTAAATGTGGGTTTTAAAGATTGTTATCTTCCTCTTCATCTTTATATATTGTTGGTCCACAGGTGACGTTATGGATCTGGGAAAGAAGCTCAGCACCCCTAAAGACATTATGTTGGAGGAGTTGTCATTACTTTCCAACAGAGGGTCCCGGCTTTTCAAAATGCGCCAGAGAAGATCTGAAAAATATACATTTGAAAGTATCCAAAATGAGGCAAACACACTGCTGAATGTAAGTCAACCTATATGTGTTATTAAGTCAATTAATAATGACTGGATTAAATGAATGCTTACAATCTGACTTTTTTGTGTTTATCTAGAGTTTAGTCTGCACGCACAGACATGTGTAACATTATCTGTTTATTATTGTACTGATTAAGTAAATGCACTAGGAAATATGCTCTTGAAAAAAGTGTCACATGGATAAAAAGAGACGTGTGCCTTTTACATCGTCCAGACACATCTTCTGAGAGGCTGCACAGGCACTTTGCTGAGGAGCTGCTCCCCTCTTTATCAGTGTCTGTTGATGTGTTTCTGCGTGTGTGTGTGTGTGTGTGTGTGTGTGTGTGTGTGTGTGTGTGTGTGTGTGTGTGTGTGTGTGTGTGTGTGTGTGTGTGTGTGTGTGTGTGTGTGTGTGTGTGTGTGTGTGTGTGTGTGTGTGTGTGTGTGTGTGTGTGTGTGGGGGCCAGCCTGTGTAAAATAGAGTAATTAAATTCACTCTTGATGACTTACTATACAGAGTGTAATTTTGACACCAATAATGACATATGTTTGAGAAAATATTAAAAAGGCACATCTGCTATTTCGGTTTAACACTGTGACAAATACAGCTTTACTAATATTTTCCTACAGGTCCTGATATATTCAGCACTATTACGTATACGGTATAAGTGAGGACCGTGAGCAGGATGGTGTGCAGGAAGGATGGTACAGTCTTACTGTTTTTAGATGTTCTCTGATCCTACCTCGGCTCCAGCAATAGCACTGAAACTTCCCTTGAGACACATGAAGTGTTTTTGGTATTGTGTGTGTGTGCGTGTTTTTGTGTGTATCTAAATGCTCTGAAGATAGCAGCTACAGTTGTGCCAAGTGTTAATTGTTACCTGAAACTTATTACATATTCTGTACTTTACTTTAATTTGTCTGTTTTGCAGAATGATATTTTAGCTCAGAATGCTCACATTGTGGAAATTAAAGTGGACCCACCCAGTGATGGCAACGCTGCTACACCAGAAATCACTGTTTCAGGTAAATATGCTGTTTACAAAATAATCGTAATGTATATGTATTATTTCTTCTACTGTCAATCTATACAAAAAACTGCCAATACTTCACAGTAAAATAACAGTGACTGATTCTGTAATGCTGTCATAATAATGAAAACTGATATCGCTGGTCTAACTCTAAAGCAACTCACTGCAAATATGTAACTTTGATTCATTAAACACTCTGGGACGTTTTAAACGCTTTGTTTTAATTGTATTATATTTAGACAAGCCAACAGTCCTATGCTTATTCTAAAAGGCTTCAGTAGGGTTTCATCCCATGTCGACATATTATATGATGAGTGCACACTTCGACTATGTGCTATTTTAAGGCCTCAGATCTCAATGACAGACAACTCAGTCCGTCTTAGTGTTCTCTAAGCACAGTCTCTATTCATAATCCTTCCCACTCCAAATCTTTAGCCTCCTCCCATTTGAGGCGAAACAAAAGCGCTCAGCATTAACCCGTAAACTGCATCCCAAAATGTCAACTGTTTCAATGCTGGGACAATCTTCCCCAATATGAACTCATGGGGCCTCTGTGGTTTTGTCTCCTTTAAGACATGTCTGCAGAGAATTCAAGCACCACAGCTATGCATAAGTCCTACCACTCCCCATGGGACCAGGCCATCCTCATGGACCCCAGCCTCGCCGAAACTCTTAAACTGGAAACTTCAGCACCAGACCCAAAACAAGACCTTCCCGAGTTCAAAAGCTTTAACCGGTGAGAAAACTACAAGCATATTTGACTGAATTAGTATAGAGCGCAGCAACGAGTTCACACTTGATGTCGTTTACAGAGTCGCCACTCCTTTTGGGGGATTTGACAAAGCTCCCAGAGGAATCACTTTCAAGCTCCCGGAGATAGACCTGAACCCCCTCAAGTACCCCGAGCTGCAGGAGCCCGGGGTAAAGAGACCCACATTCAACCGGACGGCCTGTGGGTGGATATCTGAGGGCACCCATCTGATCCTCCCCACTGTCACCCTGGAGCCAATCCCAATCCCAGAGTCTGATGACCTGTAGGTGGTGTTTCTGTTGGTAACCTGGCAACAGGAAGTGGCTGTAGTATTTTGGCCCTGCCTGTAATGACAGCAAAATGTTATTTTAGTAGCACAGTCACTATTCCCTATCAATGTGTTGGATTTCCCCCCCCCCCCCAATAGACACCATGTTTCATGTATTTGTTGACTTGTGTGTTTGGTGTGCACTTAAACTGTATTTAAAGAAAATCATGTAAATAGCTAAATGAACGGGCTATACACAACTCAAGATGTTGAAGGGTTTCCACTCAAAGTGAAAGCAAAACTGTAAATGTTATAAATGTTACGATGACCTGATGAATATGTAATGTAAATAAAAAATGTACCTTATTTATTGATGGTACACAACTGGAACGTGCAGTAATTTATATAAAGTTATTATTACTATTATTTCAATCAATTCAATATATTGTAAATAATTATTTTACCACAAAAAATGATTTTAATTGTTATTAATTTATCATGATACATAAAGAGCTACACTTTATGTTAGGGCATGCCAATACCGACTATACAAATACAAAGTATTTAAGTATTATAATACCTCACTTAAATGAATCTAAAAATGTAACGCAAAACAATTAATATTTAGAGAGAGCAGCAGGAACTCTGTTTTGAACCTCGGATTGAGTTTTGACTGCTGAAATATAGTAAACTATTCTTGAGGAAATAACAGAGGTAGCTGGGAGGAGGACTGAGAAACCTGGACAATTTTCTTTTTTGTTGGACTTTGAACTGTGATGGCAAGGAACTGATTGATAAAAAATACACAGCATATTCATGGACTAAAAAAACCAAACGTTTCCTTTACAAATACAAGTGATAACTGTAAAACATGGCTATGGTCTTGTTTGGAGTGGGATAACACTTAATATAAAATGTAAAAGTGGCAATAATGTGACCATACTGTATGCAAAATACACTGAATGTTGAGTGATATATTGAAGTTAGATCACTGTGTTTCTGAATAACTGGGCTGAAATCAAGCTGCATGATTTTATTTATACAGTTTAGGTGTAATGCTTTTTCATGTATATTATACATTATAAAAACTAACTTCAGTGCACTTCATTTAATGCTTTTGAATGAAACTGAAAATACAATTGTAAACATCTGGGTTATATAAACTCAAATATTGAAAATAGAATAATTTCCAAATACTGTCCTGATCAGAAATGAGGATTTGTATCATTTGAAATGAAATAACACGTTAGCTGTGAATACAAATGAATACAATTCTCACTGAATCCCAAAATGACCTATTCAATGTGTTGAGACTTGACCATGAGAAAGTCTGCGCGGTGGACAATGTTGAGTTTTAACAGAATTATAGGTCAACGCTATACATGCAGGTTCAATATATTGGACGTGTATTGAGTATAAATCTGACATAGACAATTGAAATCCTGTTTTTTAAGGAAGGTGTCAATTAAGAGTATTTGTGGGTGATAAAAGTCCAAAAACCTGATAGCAATGGAAATAACTGAACCTAAATCACACTAAAATCTCTGGCTGCCCTTATTGCCACTGATTTATAGTTGCTGGGAATCTATTTTAGTCACTTGTGGCTGAACTACTAAACTCTTGAAATTGACAAAACAATAAGATCAAAACAGACACAAAAAAATGGGCTCCAAAAATAAACTAAAGAACAGAAGAGTTTGACAGCTCATCTGAACAGAGCTCAGCTGTGCTACATTTAGAGGGTGAAATATGGAGCCTAAAATAAAAAATACCAAAAACACTTCATGTGTCTCAAGGGACGTTTCAGTGCTATTGCT
This sequence comes from Notothenia rossii, assembly GCF_949606895.1. Lineage (NCBI taxonomy): Eukaryota > Metazoa > Chordata > Actinopteri > Perciformes > Nototheniidae > Notothenia > Notothenia rossii. Next base: position 17,459,341 of record NC_136912.1, on the reverse strand, counting down.
GGAGCCGAGGTAGGATCAGAGAACATCTAAATACAGTAAGACTGTACCATCCTGTTCAGTGCACACGGTCCTCACTTATACCGTATACTCGATGTAGTAATAGTGCTGAATATATCAGGACCTGTAGGAAAATATTAGTAAAGCTGTATTTGTCACAGTGTTAAACCAAAATAGCAGATGTGCCTGTTTAATATTTTCTCAAACATATGTCATTATTGGTGACAAAATCACACTCTGTATAGTAAGTCATCAAGAGTGAATTACTCTATTTCACACACACACACACACACACACACACACACACACACACACACACACACACACACACACACACACACACACACACACACACACACACACACACACACACACACACACACACACACACACACACACACACACACACACACTGAAAAGAGAGAAGTAAAAGGCGATGAAAACGTAGCTTAAAAGGATGCATAAGTATTCAGATCATTCATATTATCTTTGATAACAAACAAATCGTACTGTTATTCCTTATTTCTCACCTTTTTTTTTTTTTAAAGCTTGTTGCGCCCAAACTTTATTTTGGACAGACCCACTCAAACTGAAAAATCTGATCATCCAATCAGTGAGTGTGATTTCTGCTGACCGTAGCGTGTTTCCATCAGTCCTCTTGACCTGTCTACGTTTAAAACCTGCTCAGCTCTGCAGGCTCTACATCCTCCATCTGCCCCGATTTACGTGATTCCATGTCCTGATTCCTTTGGATTTGCAGAGACAGACATTTTAGATTTATACTATTAGTTTGTTATTTAAAATAAAAAAAATGCATGTGTTATTTCCACCAGATTAACACATGTTAAGTAAGCGGATACAATCACAACAACTCTTTTTTTTTGCAATCGCAATTGTTGCATATTCACACAATTGCAATTATAAAATCAGAAAAACGCAATTCTGTTCTGCTGTGTGACATTTAAGTGAGAGCATTAACAAAAAAACACACACAGGCAGGGTTTCGTCCCCACAGTGCTGCATGATTATGAAACCAGTGCAGTCATGTGATGGCTTCTCTAATCATCATCATCATCATCATGACAAGTTGGAAGTCTGACCTTCCGCCAGTACACAGTTTGCCATGCAGGGATTGAAGATTGCAATACAGCAGCAGTGCACTTGAGGCTACACTAGGGGCGGAGTTTGACCTCTCAAGTCTGAAAACATCACTAATCCGCGTCGGACATTCTGGCACAGGCCATCACTGGCCTCGTTAGTACGGAGAAAGAGAGCATTTTTCAGCGAAACAACACTGTCCCGCCCGGGTGTGTGTGTCAGCAAACAGCGTTTCGAGCTGTGTGCGTGTCGGAGGGATTGGGAATGCTGCACTATGACGGATAGTGCGTTACATGCGTCCGGAGATATCTGCCGTGTTTTCTAGCCAGTTTTATTTGGAGGAATCGAGGAGAAGTGTGGCGATTTTGCGCGTTGACAGCTGGACCGCCCTGCGCCTTCATTGGAGGCATTGAAGTGTCCGCTTCCCTTTAAGGTGAGTCTGCTCAGCACTTGTTTTGTCAATGCCTGAATGCAAGTTGCGGCATATTGGTGCTGCTGTGTCTGACCGGGCGCTGTAACAGTTCCCCGGGAGGCTGCATGGTGCAACACTGGCAGCATGTCTCCTGCACTAAGAGCGCGCTTGTCGAAGCTTTAGGTTTTTTTAAATGCAGAAAAGCTCTAGATAACCATGAAATCCCGTTCAGTGGAGGATTTATGTCCTCTTTATGAACGCTGCTGCAAAGATGGGCGCTTATGTCAGACCGTATAGAGGCCTATACGGGCATCACATGTTGTTAGAGGAGCTGCACACACACATGTGGAGACTGACAATACACGTTTTAAGAAGAATTAACATTATGAAAACAGTATAATAACATAAGTAAAGTGGGTCATTATGTGACTCAAAAACGACTTAAAGATCCGTTATCAGTATTATTTAACATACATTTACAATTAGGCTACCTCTAAAAATAAGACAATAACAACATAACATGATGTGTCTGTTAGAGTTGCACTTTCCTTTTTGAAATATATACATGTTCTCTCTCTTTTTTATATAATGGTTATTTTAAAAACAGATGCATTTCCCTCCATTGGTAAACATAGCATATGTAAACAAACCAGTGCTGCAGTTCAGGATTAAACCTTAACAATTATTATTGTCTCATGGACCTTGCTGCTGACATAAAAACAGGCTGCAGATATTTTGGAGATGGGCTTATTCTCTTGTTTATATAATACCAGCGATTGTGGCTTATACTGTAGTTTCATGTAATTGATTTTTTAAAGAGACAATCTGCTGTGTATGTGGATTGTTAGTTTGCTAATGCACCTTTTATGATGACCCTTTATCTGATTTCTAAGAACAATAAAAGGTTACTGAGTAAAGCCACACTGGAAACTATCCTTACAAAGGTCACGTTAAGCAGAACAGCATCATTGAAGGATTTATTTTAATTTTGTATATTCTAAAGAGAGATTAATGTATTGTTTTGTTATGTATAGTTTATATCCTTTGCATTATTATTCTAGCTCTATGTTTTCATTGCTCTTTCTGCATGATTCATGAAACAATAGGACGGTCAAGTAAAAATAGATGGATTAATAGATAGATACATGTTTAAAATAAAATAATAACAGACCTAACATCTATTCTAGTTTGGTTGTCTTTCTTAGATTATGAGTTTAAAAATATTAAAACAAATGTTGCAATACTCTTTCATAAGCCGGTGTGATAGTGGTGACTATGCAGACTGTGGAGCAAGTAAAGAAATACAACAGTATTTAAAATCTATTGTTTGGGAATGAATTATATCTGCTATATTAAGCATCTTCTTTTAGAAGAGGAGATCTGAGAAATACCTCAGAAATGTACTTGCTGCTGGAAAGGGCTATTCCATCTCTTTTTAATCATAAGTTGGCTCTACTGTAGCTGCACTGTAAACTTGTGTTAACGTTAATTGTTTCCCTCTTCCTTTCCACATATTCCCATATACTGTCCAGTTGCTATTCAATGTCCAGCAGCACGTGGCTGAGGCTGCCCTGCGGCTGATCCTGATGATGCTTTCAACCAACCGCTCCGGGGGTGCGTGGGGATGAAATGGATGGAGCCCATGGCCAGACCAGCTCACCAGCTCCCACCCCTCAGCATGTCCAGCCGCAGCAAGTCTCCCCCCAACTCTGGAGAAGGTAGATGACATGATTTATCTGGCAACCAACCAAAACAGTAATTTGGATTAGTGATGTAATGAAAACTGTGTCCAAGATAAACCACATTTTCATCCAGGGTTGCTTAAAATGCCTACGTAATGCCATGCAATAATAATCACATTTTGAAACATACCAGTGGAGACTTTAATGGGAAATTAATTAATGTCTACGGAAATAACCATGTTTAAAATGTTTTGAGTGGCAAACGTTATAATGATATGATATTTTGAGGTTACACATGTGGTGTGAATTGCTTTAAGAGACTTGAAGGCATAGAAAGAGTTACAAAGCCCAATCGTTTTGTAATCAGCTGCAGGCTCTAACTCCATGGCATGGGCGAAGATGTTCAAAAAACCTGGAGGAGGCCTGAAGAAATCCTACCAGCCTGGGAGCATGCTGTCTCTCGCGCTCACCAAAGGCCTGCTGAATGAACCCGGGCAGAACAGCTGTTTCCTAAACAGCGCTGTTCAGGTAAAGCACAATTTTCTACCGGCTTTTTATTACTGAAAAAATACTTCAATTAACTTAAATTAACTGCACTGAAATAATGAAACACTGTCTCAGTGCTCAAACAATTTAAAACAACACATTCTTCTTCCAAAATTTCTTCACTTTTGTCTTGTAAACTGTTTTAAAACACCACAGCAGAAAGCGGTTTGTGAGCACTTGACAGCAAGAACAGATCCAAAAACAAACTCCAAAATATTCTGCAATACCATTCTTGTGGGAAACAATTTTAGGAAATGCTATTCCCACATTTCTTAGACCCCGTTTACACGAGGACAATACGGGTTTTATCTGCATAGTTTCTCTTGCGTATAGCCCTTTCGTTTACACAAGGTCATAACATAACGATAGAAACGGACCCCGCAAACGATAACGGTTCCCAAGGTGGATAGATTTGCAAACGAAACGCTCTGGGGGGGTCAAACGGCTCCGTGTGTACGCCTCTATACAGTACGATCATTTTCTGATAACGATGAAATAGCCCCGCCTCCCTCTCCCCACGTCTCCTGCTCAGAGATCAGCTGCTGGGCTGTCAGAAGAGGGGGAGGAAAAGAGAGGCTCCGTTTATTATTCTTATATTATTATATAGAGTCGTTATCATTTTTTTAAAAGCTCAATAAATAACAAAGAAGACCTCTGACCGGCACTTTTCTAGGTGTCGGAAGATTTAAACTTTAACGGACATGTTGACCAGAGATTTTTTTTTTTTTTTTTCATTTCAATTTTTTTTTCAAAATACACCAAAAGCAGTCTTCTTCGCCGCTTTTGGTGTGTTTTGTGGCGGCAGCAGCACCAATTACAGGCCCGACATATGTACTACAGCGTTTTCAGCGGGTCGAACCGTCTCGTGTGAACGGACACGTTAATTGTGCGGAATGCGTGTGAACGGGAGACTTTTTTGAAAACGCACACGGTGCGTAAACGCAAACGTTCCCGTGTAAATGGGGTCTTAGTCAGTACAAACAGCAAAGTGGTTGGAATCACCAACATTAAATTGTTTTTTAATAAATAATTTGGTATATCAACTTCTGAATTAAATATGTCTCTTTGCTAGATTTCCTTTTCTTTTTTTAAACAATTTTCCCTGGCAATGTCTCAATAATGTGTGTGTGAGCTGAGCATGTTTTTCTAACGTGTGGGTAACTGAGAGATGCCGTGACTCAGCCACATGGACCAGCAAACCAAAATAATGAGCTGAAAATGACTAAAAGCAGAGAGAAGCTGCTAAGTTGAGTGTTAAGTTTCAGTGGGTCTAGAAGTACAACAACTCTTTCAATGGAAACACCAAACATTTTCTTTATGAGATGTTTCGTTTCAACTCTTCAAAATCTTTGTAATAGATTTATCTGCAAGTCAATATGTTTATGTTTTTGCTGTTTTAACCTTCACAGGTGCTCTGGCAGCTTGACATCTTCAGGAGGAGTTTGAGGCAGCTCTCAGGTCACTTCTGTCTCGGTGATAGCTGCATCTTCTGTGCCCTAAAGGTGTGTGTTTCTGCCCTTTGAGCTTCACATGGCATTGTTGGTAGTAAACATTGTTTTCATTACATTAAGAAACTGGTTCTGTTTGATGTCATAATATCTGTCTCAAAAGTGTAATTTGGTGAGGAACGACAATTGTATGACAATAGCTGACCACTGTTTTTCTGTTTCAGAGCATCTTCAGCCAGTTCCAGCAGAGCAGAGAGCGAGTGCTCCCCTCCGACAGCCTGCGTAACGCGCTAGCTGAAACTTTTAAGGATGAGCAACGCTTCCAGCTCGGCCTGATGGATGATGCTGCTGAGTGCTTTGTACGTTGCATTTGGCTTTTAATCAAAGTAACATCCAGTAAAAGACCTTTCCGCAGTAACTGTGTGTATTAAACATTATTATGGCACTTCCTCCCGTGTGACACTGACGGTAAAAAGAAGCAGAGCCCACTGAGAAAATGCCTTGGCTCTGTAATCTATCTACTGTATGTAAATTATATATTTTAGCCACTTGCTTTTTTGCATAGTTAAGTCAAACACTTTTCGGAATGAATATAATATTGGATTTAGTGTGTAATGCCTCTAAAATCCCCTTATATGTATAGTTGTGTATATTAATAATAATAATAGGGAAAATAGACCTCAGCTATTAATGGTAAAAGGTAACATATTTTACAATCTACAATCATTTAAAATCCTAACCTAGTAGATACATATAGATATGTATCTATTTGTATAGATATTTTAAGTGTTTCACATACATTTTGTAGTGGGTTTGACTGATTAATTCACCAGTTGTATGGAAGCACTGTGCAATGTTGCTGTCTATATATCATGTGTATTTGCATGTGTTACATATTTGTATTCTGCTTTTATGTCTTACATATTAGGAGAACATCCTGGAGCGGATTCATTTACACATCGTTTCTGACACGTCGACTGATGCATGCTCATCCAAATCCTGCATCACCCATCAGAAGTTCGCCATGATGCTTTATGAGCAGGTAACCAAAAAATAGATGTAATATGTTAATTCATGTGAAGTACATGGGGACAATTACTGTTAGTAGAATAATAATGTCTACTATAACTAAATGTTAGAGTAGATAATTGGTGACAGCACAAGTCATTGACCAAAAGTTAAACATGACATAGTATCTTTTAAATAATGCAACATGTTTCTTTTGCAGTTTGTGTGTCGCTGCTGTGGAGCATCGTCAGACCCGCACCCGTTCTCAGAATTCGTACATTATGTTTCAACGACTGCGTTATGGTGAGTACGTGATTTACTCGGGCCTGATTTATTACTCAAAAATCAGTCCAGAGTGCTAATCCCGATTTAAATATCAAAGTATTAAATAGGGTTAATATAAAAGCAACTTTTGGTAGTAATTCTAAGCATATTAGATCAATTTGCGTACTGCAGCAGAGCCTAAAAACCCAGTGGGGATGTTATCACTGGCTACCATTTAATTTCCACTAGGACTAATAATGGTTATATAAAGGTTCTTCTCTCTTTTCATGCAACAAGTGCACAATTCCTCCTCATCTCACTTTCTGTATGTATGTTCAAGAAATCCACAATTTGCAGAAAGTACTTGTGTATCAAAGCTCATTATCAATAAGAGTGTTAACAGGAACAACCCTATTCATTTGTAATGTATTCGATATTTATTTTAAAGGGCTGTGCTTTCAAACTAATTACATTGTTTGTTATATATATAAATTAATTATTAATAGTCTTTATGTCTCAGCCATAAATTCAACATTCACATAGAAAATAATGTTTATTTTGATTGACTCGGTCGAAGGGGTATTGATTGAAGTATTTGTTTCATTTATTGAAGTGGAAGTTTTCAGTGGTATTAAACTTGACTTCCTTGTGATATGAGTTGCTTTCACAGATGGGGAGGATGGGGGCAGTATATGACTACGAGCTCAATTATAAACACACAGTTGAATGAACACTTTTCCGACAGCGTCAACAAAAACTGAATATTGTCATCTTCCTAATTGTAAAACTTCTTGCAAATCTGTTGTGCCTAATACATGTATATCCTAATTCTAACTGTTTAATGTTAATTACTAGAACAATGTTTTTTGTCTGTTAAAGATACACAAAAGTTGGGGTTATTGAATATTCAGTTGTTTAGTGAAAAATATAACACTTGGTATCAATTACAATTCATACTGTCTATGTTTTTATGCACAGCCAACAGGTTGAGCGCATGTTGGGGAAGAACGAGCGGCTCAGGTCAGACATGTTTGGAGAATTGCTGCAGGCAGCAAACAACACAGGTGACCTCCGAAGCTGCCCGGTATGTGACTTACTTTCAATGTTTCTTTTTAATGTGATGGTTATGTCAACAAATCTGACATCTTGGAGTCATGGCTTAATAACTTTTCCCGCTCTGCTGTTTTGTGAAAGCATCTGAATTCAACCATAATGAAAAAAAAATGCTGATTTGTCACAGAGAGCTCTAGCCGTTCAGCTGAACAGTTATCATGTAGTTACGGTAACATGGACACAAGGATGCTTCTTGCAGCTATGCAGAGTACACTCTGTGCTTTCTGCTGTGACTCTGCACTTGAAGCGGCCGGAAGGAGACAGTGCCAGACTAGTGTTAGGATATAAATAGAAGTAAGGGTTTATATCCACGTTTTCTCTCATCTGTATTTGCTACCGCTGTCTCCCTCTTCAGTGTGCATCAGTTGGGTGAACCTGAGTGCTCTGTTCCCTTGACCCATTATTCTTCCAGACAAATCAAAGCTCCAGAAATGACTTGATGATACGGATGTGCAGATAATACAAGCTGTCTGTCTCTTTTTCCATCTTTGAAATAATCCTTATTATAACATTTTGTAGTGATAAGTCACCAGATTTAGTTACCTTCCTTTTGTGTTCGTTTCCCCCCCCCTTTACTTTGGTGTTTGCGGTCAAATTTGACCGGTCCTGTGTTAACTGCTGTTACATTAACACAAAAACCATTAATCATCACCAAATTTCATGTAACACCCTTTCAAACTGTACATTTTGTATCAGACTACTGGTATACATGAAAAACGGCAGTAAATATACAAAGAATAGACACTGAAAGTGTGTGTGTGTGTGTGTGTGTGTGTGTGTGTGTGTGTGTGTGTGTGTGTGTGTGTGTGTGTGTGTGTGTGTGTGTGTGTGTGTGTGTGTGTGTGTGTGTGTGTGTGTGTGTGTGTGTGTGTGTGTGTGTGTGTGTGTGTGTGTGTGTGTGTGTGTGTGTGTGTGTGTGTGTGTGTGTGTGTTTATTTGAGTGCCAGGTGTGATTCACATGGGGGGATGGGCACATAAGGGGGGGAAAACACATCTAGTTGGTTACTAATTCCATTTCTTTATTTCGGTCATTTTTGACCGGGAACACCATGGGTGTTACAAAATTGACTAAATCATCAAAAATTCAATGAAAGTGTTGATTAGCAATTTTACATGTTCAAATGCCTACAATGAACGATATCATAAAGCCTTAATGCAATCGAATGTAAAACAAAAAAGTTATGATTGATGAAAGCAGTAAATTGGTCGGATTTGACCCGAACACAACAGGAGGGTTGAGTGTAGAGTGAGTAGAGTAAAGCCCTAACCTACAACTCTTGGGAAAAGTTACTCGTTTATTCATTGCTGAGATTTAAAAACAAAGATACATTTTATTCTTACTTGCTGAATATTTATTATTTGTATCTTATGACGAATTGACTTATTAAGTAATTTTTGCTTCTGTATTCTTTTAATTATTTTTTTGTCTGATGCAATTTTGAAGATTGGTGTTGCTGGTTTTTGCCCCTTTGATTTCAAACATTTATTTTTGGGGGGGTTGAAACTTGAACCCACATTAAAATGGACATTGAAATCTTTAATTTCTTTTGTATTAATTCTATGTTCAGTGTTTTTATTTTTTATTGTATGTACTTTATAATTATTACAGACTTTGAATACGTTTTTATTTATATTTTGCAGAGTAACTGCGGTCAGAGTATCAAGATCCGCCGTGTGCTCATGAACTGTCCAGAGATCGTCACCATTGGATTTGTATGGGATGCTGAGCAGTCTGATCTCACGGACGATGTCATTCGGTCACTTGGCCCACGACTGAATCTGTGTGGGGTAAGGAACTTAACCAGAATAAATGTAATGTCTGCTTAAGTATTATAATGATTACCTTTGTACTGTTGAAAACGTTAAAAAAAGGATAAAATAAAATATGATTCAACATAAGAAATAACAAAAGACAGAAATAACAAAGGGAGGACTAGATAGACAAAACTATGAACATTTGCGATTACAAAGTCACATTTTGACTTGTTGTGGAAGAAGATAAAAACACTCACACCTGGTTTACATAGTATGGGATAAATGTGTTGCTCTATACTATAAAAAACTGTCATTAGATCAAACTGTCATTAGATCAATGAATGATAGATATTATCTTAATAAACTGCAAAGGGTTCCTGATCCACTGTTTATATATATTTGCATCATGTTTTTAAATACATTACTTATATAGAGATGTTTGTTGTTTGAGTTACTGTCAATTTGTTATCGTGAAAATAGTAATGATGGGCTCAGTCTGCTTTAATCTCCAACAGAGTGTCAAATACACACACGTAGGATTTAGCATCTGCCAGAGAGCAACATGTGGAGATCAAACTTGTCTCAACGTGCTCCATTTCAGCTTTTCAACCGTGTCACTGATGAAAACGCCAAGCGCAGCGAGCTTCATCTGGTGGGGATGATCTGTTTTTCGAGTAAACATTACTCAGCCTTCGCCTATCACACCAAATCTTCAAAATGGATGTTTTTCGATGATGCTACTGTAAAGGAGGTTAGGAACTACACTATGCTGTTATCTGCTTTATCCCTGTTCAAAAGTCTGCTACCTGTTACTGTGTGTTAAATGCTCTGATATCACACTTTCCATTTTTCACAGATTGGATCCAAATGGAAAGATGTTGCCTCTAAATGTATCAGGGGACATTTCCAGCCTCTTCTCTTATTTTACACTAATCCTGAGGGATCTCCAGTTTCTAATGAAGATGCCCCAAGACAAACCACCATGTGTCCTCGGTACAAAGCTCAGATAAATGGTGACATGACAGGTAGGACTATCCTATAGTTAGCAGCATACCAAATCTGCACTTCTTTTCACATGCATCCTTTTCTTAACTCAGGACATCTTGTCAGGCATCAGTGTTACTAAACCTAAACCATGGATCTTCCTTCTTAGATCTATCTGTAAAAAAACGCCAATTTATATTTTTTTGGCATTAAGTTGTCAGATGTCATTATTAACATTTGCTGATACAATTTCAGTCCAGCAAACAAAGATATTATTTTTTGTGAATTATTAATATTTCTATCTTTCTGTTACAATCATAGACTGTAGGTTGAGATTGAAAACAAGAGGTGAAACGTTGTTGTTGAAAAGCCAACTATCCAAGTTGATGTTTTCACACAGACAGCTGCTAAAAAAGGAAAAAAGATCTCACTGTCGTTTGTCAAATAGTTTTGGACTGCATGCATGACATGACAACACGCACAACAGAAATCAAAGAATGTTTTTCAAGGAATTCATTAATTGATTTCGAAATTGAGCTGAGCCAAGATAGGCACAATCCACCTGAGAACACCCCCATAATAATTAAATCTTTGTGTCAGGTTCATGTCATGAATAAATATGACTTCATACTCTAAAAAGTAGAAAACCTATCATTTAGAAACAATTGAAGAGGAACCTTCAAGCTTATTCATTCAGGACAGTGATAAAGCCTCTACCTCAGCAGAGTATAGGGCGATAAAAGTTAAGTTTGACCTAGCAATGATACCATAATAATCACATTCACATAGACCATGGTATCATGCAAACCACTACCATAACAGAGTTACAGTAATAGCCTTTACTCTAGATGATCACCTTAAGTATTATACACACAGGTAAACTTTGTAAAAGGCCATAAAACTAGTGTCTGCAAGCAGAATAATTAGTCTCACTGTAACTCATGATGGTGAAGTAACATTTCACAGCTAATATCCCCGTCAGTATTCAGGTTGTGTACCCAATAAAATGGGATTTGAATGCAACAAGACATGTTTTTTCTTAAAAGGAGCATACAGTATATGCCCTACTTTATAAAACAAATGCATTATTTACTATGTTTCTCAAAACATGATTTGATAAGTGATTTGGATTATCTAACTGTACTTCCATTGTTTACAGTGAGATTGTTTTTCTCAGAAGAGAATTAGTAGCTGCCAGAAAGTTGTGTACAGTATTTATAGTGTATTTTGTATTGATGTATACTAATGGTGCTGTTGTGGCTCGGAGTAGATGATGGTCGTTTAGTCCTTGGTCAAGATACCTCACCCCAAATTGTTCCCGATGGCATGGCCGAGAGTTAGTAATTGTCTGTGAATGTGTGTGTGCTCCCTGAGCAGAGGACACCATGTATGGCAGCCTCTGCCTCTATATGAATGTGTGTGATTAGGGGAATGGTGACTTTAATGGGTCATAAATACAAAGCTTTATAAAATACAGTACATTTAACATGATGACAGATTGTTATAGGGATCATAATGATCATCAATTTCAATTTGACCAATCATTTAATAGAATATAATTGGGAGGGATGAAACCCTCTTTAATGGTCACACATGCAGAGCACACAGCACACACAGTGAAATGTGTTCTCTGCTTTTAACCCATTCTAGTACCAGGAGTCTAGTACGAGGAGCAACTATTGTACAGCGCCCGGGGAGCAATGGGAGTGGGGGGTTGTCCGGTGCCTTGCTCAAGGGCACCACGGCAGGGCAGGAGGTGAACTGGGACCCCTCCAAGTAGCAGTCCATACTCCATATTTTAGGTCGGGTGGGGGACTTGAACCGGCGACCCTACGGCTCACAATCCAGGCCCCTACTGACTGAGCCACTGACTTCCATAAATCCCTAAATGTTTGCGCATCAGACAATTTTTTATCGGCAGGCAAAATTAATCATCAAACCATGTCAGTGCCCATAGGCATTATGATATTTTTGTCTGCAGATGACAGTTATGGTTTGCATTGGGATTGAGAGAATGCTGTTAAACAGAAAGATTGTCCTGCCCTGTGTGCTGGCCTGAACTTGACATGAGGATGATGCCTCTGTTGCACACAGATTACCACCCACGCCTCCCTCCCTAATCCCTGCTCCTGTGGCACTGCGCACTCCTGCTCCACGGTTTTCACTCCTCCCCTAGACATTTCCGATGTTTGCGTCCATCCATTTATCTGCTTGTTTATTTTGGCAGTGGTGCCTTGCTTGTTTAGATAGATTGTTTTTGCTTTAGTGTTGTGCCTAGAGACTTTGACTGGCATGGGACTGGATTCTTGTTTTTATGAAAAGCGTAAGTAGCAGACTGTTTTTGTTTGAGAGTGAGATATGGCTCAGTTTTTTCATTATGTTATGCTTTGTATGCCTTATTAACTGATATGTCTTTTGTTGAATTAGTCAATATTGATGTATATTTATAGTTTCCACTCTAAATAGACAACTTCAGCGTTTAACTGTACATGCATTACTAAGCCTAAGAGTATCTGTATAACTTCCGGCAACATGATGAAGTGTGGACTGTTTAATTACTTAAGGTGTTAGAGTTTAATCCTAAAATCTGTTTTCAGTGTAACTTCCTAAATCTCAGCATGATGGTTATGTGAACAAATGTTGACAGTTATAATTCTACAGCTTACTCACTGCTGTTACTCACTGCTGTTGTAATATCCAGCAGCCATGCACACAGCATTATGCTTTCCTACTTCATGTTTCAGAGAGACTTTTATACTGCAATGTTATATTATGTTTTAGACTAAATCTTCACACAAATATTGACCATCTTTTCCTAAAAACAAAAAATACAAAGATTAGAAGGAGACTGAGACAGGAGGGGTGGAGAAATGTGGAAGACAGTGCAGCTGTTGGGCGAATGGGATGATTTGGAGGGAGATGTTCACAGTTCACAGCATCTCTTGTTTCTTACAGTGACCTGCTTGCTGCAGAACAAAGAAATACCCCACAGGGTTGGCAAATGTGGAATCAGAAGAGTATTTTAACATTGCTAATGATGCACTAGCATCTGTTCTTTGCTGTTTTTTCTTTTTTGTCTCGTGGCTAACAGATGAAAGACAAAAAAGGGCCAAATTATAAAAAATGTTAGCAGCATTTAAATGTATTATTAACCAAAAAATGACCTGGTTAGGAAGTGGACCCTGCTGCCTCAAAGCTAAATACCTCCAATGCACAACACAGTTTACTTTTAGGGCTTTAAAAACAAATAAAACATACTTATTATTTGTATCACTGACAACAGCAAGTTAAAAAACACCCAAGACCAACCACTCATATGCCATTTAAATATGTTTTTCCCACAGCGAAACATCCCCTTGGCAGTCCGAACAAACTCCAGGATCCCATCATGGAGCATTTGCAGAGGCCGAGTGAAACTTCCAAAAAGGATCGAGGGCATCGGAAAACAGACTCATCACAACACAAAGGTAGAGTGTCTGCATAGGAAGCAATGCCTTTTATAAGAAACACTGATATTAGGGAAGCAGCGCAAGGAAGTTAGCGTAGATAACTTCTGTAAGTCAAGCATGTTGATCAATAATCCATGTATACACTCTCTCTAGAGATGGCACATGCAAGATCTCTATCTCCTCCCGAGAGTGGACCCAGGCCGCCTGTGGACCAAAAATGTAAAAGCTATCCACGGGCTGAGAAGTTATCGAACCATTCGAGCAGAGGACCTCAGGATCAGCGTGGTCCGTCCTTCGGTACGCAGGGTGGAGGGCACGGCCGCAGGAACAACACCTCCCCAAGTCGCTATGATCAGGATGGCTGCCAGGAGCAATGGGAAAAAGGTGGAGGTGAAGGAACCCGCAATAAGTCCAAGTCCACCTGGAGACCCATTCGGGAGGTGTTAAATGTGGACACTGTGCTGAACGACCTGGAGCAGCGGCGTCAACAGCAGCACGACAGCCCGCGACACAGCAAGCCTTCGTCCCAGGAAAAAGTGCACAAGGAACAAAGTCGAGACCACGAGCGGGAATACGTACGAACCAGAGAAGATCGGAAGCAGAAGTGCTTAATGACTATTTATGAGGACGAGCAGCGGCATGAGACGGAGAGCCACAGCTCTGTGGAGTCAGAGAGCAGAGCCAACCAGCAGAGGGGCAGCAGACTCAAGGGGGGGCCCAAGACGCTGCTGCGTAGCGACACCTGGATCATCCAGAGGATAGAATCTGGCTATGAGAGCAGCGATAGACTCAGCAGTGGCTCCACCAATCCTGACTCACCTGGCGTCGATGGCTTTGTGGTTAAAGACCAGAGATCAACACCAGAGGCACAGTTGCAAAGGTAGGAAACAACAGTGTTTAATGGATATTTTGTATCAACCTTATAACAGGGTTTGCTTGCTGTAATAATTTATCCTGTTCACTCTTGCCATTTAAAGTTTACTTCCTTATTCACGTTCAATGGAAGTGATTGGGAACAAAATGTTACGTGTAATAATTTAATCTTGAATTGATATATAATACAATATACATCTTGGGCTGTCAAAAGTTTCAGCTGAGCATCTGTGATAGTAACAAATAAGTGAGGATTATGAAGGAAAAACTCTTTAACTTTGGAACATAACTTGATTTGACAGATTTGGACGCATGAAGTCTTATTTCAAATGTATATCAATTTAATTTTACACATACAATACATTTTCACAGGGAACAAAGACTGTGGATTGTGATGATAATCTGATGTAAATGCCCAGTATGAACATGAAGGAACATGATTAAAGGAGGAACAACTGTTTTAGTGTTAATATGGGCGCCTAACTATTGCTTTGAAAATATTTGCTTAAGCTGTGAAGCAATCCTTCAACAACTTTTTTCCATAAAATAAAAAATACAAGTTATTGGCTCCATTAGATGGAAATAATGACATTTTTAAAGTAATTCATAATAAAAAAACGTAGACAGACTAAGTCCTTTTCCATCTTTTCTTAGTTCACTTGTTTCAGTGGTTTGTTGTTATTCTGAGATTCATATTATTTATTTAAGCATCATCACTCAGAAATACTTTCCTTGGAAACTAGACTAGAACTGAATTGCTAAAGTTTATAAATAACTTGTTCTATAAACATATTTGTTCATCAAATAGACATATAAAACTGACCTTTTTATGCAAACTTTTACATGTAACACATGATCCAGATGGTTTCATCCCTCCTCAGTGAACATCACAGCTTGCACAGCTAGATTCACTTTTTGTTTCAATTGTTTTTCTGAAATACTGGAGAAAATACACTGGCGGTGAAGTTATTTTCAAACATGAGCCCAATGAGATATCATGAGCCCAATGAGATATCCTAAAGAATGTTGTGGAAAGGATATTGAGTCAATTTCTTAAGATGCTTTGCAATATTTGTTTCCTAAAAATACCACAAAGGTTTCTTTGTTTATTGTTGTTCAACATACTAATTGTCTAATTATGAAAACAGGGTTGATTGAGAATGGTTGTAGTATAATTTTAGTCTTTCATTTTCAGTCAGCTGCACCAAAAAGGAGGCGATGCCAAAACAAGTTCAACGTCCTCCCCTTCACACAATGGTATGTCACAAAGTTTTAAGGACCTCCTTTTTGAGTCCAATACATTTAATACATGTATGGTTTATGCGCTGTTGTCGCCTAACAGTGTGTTTGGCAAAATGTTAAATTCATAATTGGCAAATACTTCACCTCAAGTAAACTCTAGGAAATTGTAACTTTAGTTGAGAGCATATAAATCAGGGTCAGGTAGATCTCACATCTAAACTGAAAAACATTTCATGAAAAAATAAACCACAACAAATAGTCTTTCAGTAAATCACATTTGTAAATGTAAGAAAAACACGTTTTCTGTCAGGGCAAACTGTGTATTTGTAAAGTAAAACTATTGTAATACTGAATGAAGCTAAGACGAGCTGATAATGTGAGAGTAATTGAAGATTGGTTTCTGAGCATGGACTGGCTTCTCTAACCCCTTCACCCAGCGGCCCTGCGCAGGCATTAATCTGATGATAATCCCTCAAAGCTCACTCTGATAGCACAGCTGGACGTGGCTGCTGGCATTCTCATACATATCGTTCTGTTTCGTGCCGTACTTTGAGTTTGCTGCACTTGATACATTATCGAGGCTATGTGCATCTAGAGCCAGTGTTTCCAACAAACAGCTACAGCTTTTATCCTTGCATGGGCCTCTCCAGGGCAACAGCAAAGGAAAAAAATGACACATCTATTTTTAAAGGGCAGGAATTCAGCACCACGCTGCCTCTCGCTGAAGGCTGATCCAGCTGCAGCTGGGAGAAAGTCGACGAGTGTGATTTACGCTCTGCTGCTGCCACCTTGAGTCCTGAGAGGATGATGCTTTCATAGTCAGAGGATTTTGTCTCTGCTTGGTCTCTACTTTAATTTAACTTTTTGTTTTTTTGTGTGCCTAACTGCATAGTTCAAAAGTAGGAAAGGAGGTTAGGAACATTTGAATAAAATAGTTTGAGCTCTGACATTAATCTTGTCATTCTGAGAAAAAAAAATATTAACGATGATATTAAAGTCTAAAATCAGCTTTTTGGCAGAATTCAGACTTCATTTTCTTGATTCTGTTTTCAATGTCTACATTTATTAAGTCACTAATCTCAGCGCTCAAATCTGTTTCACTACTACTACTGGTTTAGATTTTTTTTTGGCGAATGTGTTTGATATTTGTATCTTCTGACATCTGATTTTGGTAAAAGTAACTCAAAAGAGTAGGAAAAATCAGAAGATACAAATACATTATCTTTTGCCTTAATTAAGTATGTTCAAAGTTTACTTTGCCACAAAAGCAGACCTTTCCTTTGTTTATTTTCCTTTTTCTGTCACTATGTTTTTTATCACTTTTGTTTTATATTTTATAGGTAAACATCAACCCAAACCTCAGGGAAAGAACCATGACCAAGTTTCACATTCACATCTAAAGTGCAGTCCAAGTTCGAGGTAGTGCCCTTTGATATGAATTATATATAACGTGTGGTAATGTGTACATACAAGGACTCATACATTGGATTTTCATTTTATTAAACTATCATTTCCATCACTCTCTCGTAGACGGAAATCAAAGAACACTAGTACCTCCAGAAAAGCAGTTTCCTCAGAGAGGGACTCCGCTGGTTCAGATAACAGGCAGAGTGAGCAGCAGGATCTGACAAACTGTCGAGGGCACTCTGTGGAAAGTACAGCCCAGAGGCACTTTACGAAAACCAGCAGCTCCGAATGGAACAGCTCCGATGATCTGGCTCTCTCTGAGCCCGAGGACAGAGAAAACTCATACCGCTCCAGCAACATCGAGGCCTCTGAATCCCAGTGTCCTCCCATGACTCTGCCCTACCACCCTCCCAGCAATGTGACTGCAGAACCTCTCCAACTGAACTCTCAGCGGCAGCTCGGCACCACGGGGTCCCCTCACCTTCGGACCACCCCGCGGATCCCTCCTCACCAGGGGGAAACTAGCCACGCAGTGTTTCGTCCGAGGATGCTTCATCAAGAACCCTTTCCATCGAGTCCTCGTCTTTCCTCCACGTCTTTTGTTAGTCTTCACAGGAGGCCAGACATTTCAGGCCTCAGAACCTTCTCAGATGCAAGCTCCAAGTCGGGCTCTGACCCAGAGAGGAGTACCCCGTCGTCATGTGAAAGTGAGGAAAGACTGACCGTATGCAGATTGGAACAAGCAACGCCAGCTCAAGAGGTTTCTCTGACAACATACTTCACTGTGGATAACTGTATGACGGAAACATACCGTCTCAAGTACCACAACCAGAGGCCTCTTGTCCTCTCAGCCACCATGCCGCGGACAGTGGTTGTGACTGAGCGCAGAGATACCAGCCACACACTCCCCACTGACACATACTCACAAGATGTGCCAAAAGCCAGACCTGAAACAAGTAAGCCTCTCTAATATGGAAACGTGAATGGCTAACCCTTATGATAATACACTGTATATACTGTGAGATTATATATATCTATATACATTCAACAGTTAGCAGCTTTAGAAGCTGTTCCCTTAATACAATACGTGGTTATTTCAGGCCATTGAGGACAATGTTGCAATTCAATCATCAGGACTATGGTATGGCAAAATCAGATTTTTTTAGAATTTCTGCATCAATGTAATTGGGGATGCACAATATCGACAGAGGATGGATAAATTCATATTCCACATTTCAATTTTGTTATCTCCTCTGAAACTGTGCAGAACGTCCATATTGGTTTGGCTCTATCTGCTTGTTGATCCTCTCTGTGTTTAATTGGCAGATCGCAAAAACGTTTTAAAGGGTGCATACCGCCACCTGATGTATCGGAGTGTGTAGACGCTGCTCTGGTTAATTCAATGAAAGCAATTTGGCTTTGATTAAAAGGCCAATAATTCAGTGGCTTTCTTTTAATATGGGAATAATACATAACAATATCATTTTCCGTTACTGGCTAATAATTTATTGGCCTAAAAGATATTGTGCATCCCTAAATGTAAGGAAGTACCTTGATTCCTGTCTGGTCATTTTTAATCCTTTCACTATTTCTTAATTGATTTTCAAGAATTTCACTATATATCTAAAAACCATATGAAATAACATATAACATGGTTTTACCTACATAATTCCCACCTGACGGTATTCAGTTGTATTCTTTGTTGTGGTGTTAATGTACGCAGAGGGGGAATCCAAAAACATTTTTTAAACAAGATTATTCTTTTTTTTTCTTTACAGGCCATAATAGCAATAAACCCACTGCAAAATGGAACCCAGTGACAGCCAAAGGACTGGATGAACGTGGTTTTTTATGAGTGTTACTTGGTAAGGTTTGTTTACAAGGATGGAGAGTGGTCAGTAGAGTACTAACTGGATGCCAAAGAGTTTACAGAATGAAGATATGTCCTGCAGCGCGTCTTCTCCAAATTGAGTGGAATTTATTTATGCAAGCTTGTCACATAAGTAAAACCTAATGTAAATGCTGTTGCGTGTAGTTTGAAGGATTATCAGCTATCACATATACAGTACTGTCTTCCATTGCCCCGCAGTATTGCTGCAAGAAGATTTGGTTTTAACCAAAATCTGGACTGTTTTGAGTTTGCACAAAGGTTTCTTGAGTGTTTATTATTCTTTAAAGTCATCTTATGTCAAGTTTAAAATGTTTATTTTTTTATTTGTCTAGTATTTCTGTGCTGCGGATATATCAATGTATTTAAAGAAAGGCTTGAGAGATTATGGTGAGCCACAGACTGATAATACTTTGGTCTGTACGGTAATAATACAAAGGTGAAAGATGTGTGGTGACAGATTACAGCATGTTGACGAGAAAAGTGTTAAGGAATAAAAAACGGAATATGATGTCATTCAATGAAATAATACCTACAGGTTTGTATCATCTGCAGCAGGTTTAAGATGTAAGGAGGAATATCTGGGTAGATCACCTGTTATATGCACATTAGGGCTTTAGCTCACCAGGGAACAGACATTGCAACACTTGTGTTTCTTCAGTTACTGATTTGTTGTAACTGTTATCTTTATCAGTTATTTTACAAGGTTTTTTGTGTTAATGAATGGCTGAAGGCTGCCCCACTGCAGTCACTTTTAAGGTTTATGTATGTAAACATATTTCACAACATGTGATTAGGCATGGCTGTGTTCAGTTTCTTGCAGCCTACAAATCCTAAAGTTTGATGGCTATGACGCACTGAAGTTGGGGCAGCCTCTGTGTTATTCAGTAGGTCATTGTATACTGTACCACCATGTCACCTTGTGTGTTCTACCTTCAATTGTGCTGATTCTTGTAATCCTTTTTTGTAATTCACAGTGATGTCAAATTGTATTTTTTCAGTCTTCCTTTTAAAGTAGACAGATTTAAACAGGTCTGTATTTGCAGGTATTTTCATAATGATGCCATTATAACTAATATGCCTATCTGATATTGACCATAATACACAACAATGATTCTTGTTCGTAAGACTAATGTTCTGAAACCTGCATGTGGCCTTTACAAAGTCTTACTAGCTGTGTGTACAGCATAAGCATGAGCATGATAATAATGGACTTTGAGTCCAACAAACATCAATTCTATTGGATTTGATTTAATTGTAATAAAATCTATTCATTAAATAACTATTTGTAACTACAGTGGATTTGGAAACGTTGGTTCTCCTCTCTTGCTCATGCAACGACACATACTTATGATTATGCATCAATATTAATATCAATGTTTTCTTTCACCAAGTCTTCTCCTTAACATCCTGTCATTTATGCTTATTTTTTAACAAACTTTGTCCAGATATTTTTCAACGATTTTAAAAGCACACATTTTGTCACTAAATCTGCAGTTTGTGTGTGTTGTGTTAGTGCCTTCTGACACCAAAGGACGGTGTTAAAATATTTTCGGACACCTTCATCTGTAATTTACATAAAACAACATAGTTTAAGAATACCTTTACACAAAATTGTGTTGTACTGTTGATATCTAATATATTCAAGGGAAAATAAACCACTACACGATTGATTTAGATTAATTTCAATTAGAGTATACTAACCAGATTATCTTAATGTCATCTCACATTCAAAGTTTTTTTTAAAAATTTGATTATTAGTTATTTTTGCAGATTTTTTTTAATGAATAATTTTCGAAAATATCACAAATAAGTGAAAATACAAATCCTAGTCTTTAAATGTCCAAGGTGGCATCTTTAAATGTCTGGTTTTGACAGTCCAAACACTGAAGGTAATCAGTTAAATACGATATAAAACAGAGAAAGGATACAATATCAATATTTAAGAAGCTCAAACCATTTAAACAAAAATGGGTTGGCCCTTGAAAACCAAATAATTGATTACTCCACTAATCGTTTTACTATCCATTTGTGACTATTGATTATATTAGTTATAATTTCTTTTCTTCATCAAGACACACAAGTTCTATTTTACATTTTGAACAATCTGTGTTCAGTTGTATCAAGAGTGCCTTGACATCTTTCATTGGGACAAGTGTTTTGTGAGTGAAACCATAGGGACTGAAGGTGATTATTGAAAGGGACGAAGGATATCATGCTATACTTTTTAAATATGCAATGCTGGTAGTGAGTGACATATCGGATGACACCCCTCTGTGTGCACCATTGTACTGTGTGTGCCTCTGTGTTATTGTGTAAAAGGTAGGAAGGGATGTGTTCCAGTTACAGTATTCCTAAAAGCCCTTTTTAGACTTGGAAGCTAAAAGGGCAACAACTGTAAACTCACTGTTCACTCTCCCACCAGGTGCAATAAGCAGAAGTTTGAAATGTTTAAACTTCAGCTGCAGAAAATGGGAAAATCTGTGATTATAAGCGAGCCTCAATGTGTTGCATGCCTCTGTGTCTGATTGCGTGCGAACTTGAAAAAGGAAGCTGATAATCGTTTCTTCTCATGCACCCATGATTCAAAGTCGTCAGTCGAAGTAAGGCTTTACGTAATTAAGGGGCCTGTGTGACGAAGAGTATTTTTGACCTGTGCCACATAACGTCACAGTTGGCATCGCATCAAAGTATTTACTTTATCTTATACTAAAAATACTGGGACAGAACCTAATTAGGCTGTATTGCATCAACACTCAAGAACAAAGGTGAACTTTCCCCAGGATGTCACTGATTTTATCTGATAAGCTACTGGCCGATGTGTTGGAACTAGAACCAGGTGGCAAAGTCATTTTACAGACATGGAATGTTGTAAAAGGTTTTCCACCAGAAATTATATCTAGGACCTTCAAAGATCACAACCTGGGTGGACAACCCAGTGAACTACTGGAAAGCTACAGGCAGCGAAATTCCATATGGCCACCACTTTCTTTGCAAAACCGTTTAATTGAAGGTTTTCTATGTTATAGGACAAGGCAAACCGAGTTAAACTTATCTGGAAGTTGACATCAAGTTGTTAATGTCAAATCAATACCCTTTTATTACAGTATGTGTGCAAAAAGCTTTCTGGGACACTACCATGAATATACCACCATGTGTACATTGAAAACATTTGTACTGCAGTGTAAGTTACTTTTTTCCCTTTTTTTCTTAAGAAATTCAATTTTTTCTAGTTCTGGGCCATGTGAATGATTATTTTGTGTTCAACTTCTGATAATTGTGTCGAATCTGTTGATGGGCAAAGACAATTTTCAGTTAATAACTAAGAAGAGATATGTGAAAAGTGAAATAAATGTTGTGCCAGAAGGAATTTTGTTTATTTCATGATCAAAATAGGAAATTTTGCAGAAGAACAAAGACATTGATTTGCACAAATAATAAAAGGGTATTTATTTGACGCTAACAACTTATCTGGAACAACTTCCATAAGAGAGATACGTTTAACTCGGTTTGCCTTGTCCTATAACATAGAAAACCTTTTCAGGTGCAGCAGAAATGCGTTCTCTGTTCAGGAACTTGTAGGCTCTCAGTTTGTCCAGATCAGAATCCTCAAAGTGATCAGCTTTGGATATTATACACAGTTATGGTGAGGTCTCGGAAAAACCATCATATTAACTTTTGAACATGTTCTTGTCAACGATCATTGGCAAGAACGCACACATCGCCAAGCAAGAAATCCTGCCATGCAAAGAATTTGGATGGTCTCTGGACAATGGGCATGTAGTTCCGGTACGATGTACTTTTCATTGCATTTCATTTCAAACTTTTATTTAACCAGGTAGGTCCCATTGAGATCATTGATCTCTTTTTCAAGGGAGACCTGCAGCAAGTAGGTTACAAAGCCAGCTTGGCCTTTGTCGATGAACAAGACAATCTCATGTGGATGTCTCAAAGGCTATCAGAAGAACTGTTCCTGTGCAAAGAAGGCAGTTCCATGCTATATAGGGTGCTGTTGCCAAGGACTGGCAATCACATGCAGAAGGATACACACTGCCACACGAGAGCAGTGACAGCAGCTGTGACTCAGAAAATGACTTGTGGCATGAAGATTTAGGAGCGTCAATGTGTTGTTCAGGACCTTGTTTGCTCTCAGTGTGCCCAGATGAGAACGCCCTCAAAGTGATCAGCTTTGGATGTATAAATGCCTGATTGAGGAGGTCATCTGTTATGGCATCGGCAGGGTTCTCACCAAACTCTTCACTCTGCAGGTATGTCCAGAGTGACTCGTGCAGCTCTTGAACCATGCCTTCTTGCCAGTGAAATATGGATAACTCGTGGTACAGTATCTCTACCACTCAGACTGTGGATGAAGGGCATGGCACAACACTGTGAAGGTCCCAGTGCCACAACCATTTCATGTATAGGCAGGTATGCATTCTGGCCTGTTCTCACCCACAGCTCTGTTAGATCACTGAGGTGCGTTTCAGCATAGTACAGGCATGTGGTAATGATGTTGGTGTCATTGGCATGTATGACAACTCTGTCAACTCCCTCATTCTGGACACTGTAGTGAGTGTGGAGGAAATAACAGTTCTTTTAAAAATGTCCATTTTAGTGGAAATCAGGACCATCTTCATGAACCTAATGACTCAATATTGTTGCTGGAGACAGAACTGGAGCAGACCTTTTCTGATCCAGATAGTTAAGGGAGATTCAGATGATGAGAGAGATGAGGCTTTCACACCTTGAATAGAAGAGGGTCAAGAAGAAGGGGTAAAAAGATGCAGGAGGCTCCATGAGGGCACAGATACAGACATAGAGACAGATTGGGACGAGCAGGAAATACATGGCCCTATGTGGGTCAAGAGTAGCACATATGTCTTATTGTTGTTTTTATTTTAAGTGGAGCCATGAAAAATGAGAATGCCTGAGGAATGCCAAGTGTGTCCCTATGAGCATGGTCAACTGGAGAACACATCCATAAATCTAGTTAAGATGACCCTACAGCCCGTGCCGACTGGAGTTCAATGAGGTACTTTTCCCAGTACATTGATTACAAAGTCTTTGCAGATTTGGCAGCATTCACCAAAAACCAAGAACGTTATTTAGTGATCAAATATACAGCAATGTTCAGATTAATTACTTATTTATTGTTTAAATAAAGGTGAATGCATTCTTGTATTAAGATCACTCTATAAGCAAAATGTGTTACATAGTTTATCTGTTAATTATGGCGGACTTTTCACAATAATATGGTATTGACGTCCTCTGAAGTGGACATACTGTAACATTTAAAATTAAGTTAAATTTTAAAAAGTCTAAATTGCAAGATGTTTTTTCAACCCTAAAAAAAAAAGATATACAAAAAAATTGGAAGACACTTTTTTTCCTCGGTTCCCAGGAGCATATAGAGGTTGCATTGTTTGGACCCTCACTGTAGCTTTCCAGTAGAGTCAATATCACAATACGGTGCATTTGAGACTTCCCCATTTATTTATGGAAGGCTTGCTGACAGCTTGGACAATGACAGGGTGGACATTTTTGGCTAATATTAGAATTTAATGAGCACATGGTGGACCTTCAGTTAGCAACATAATTCAGTTACCAAGGTGACTGTGTACTGTACTGTTTAACAAATATATTTCAAATTTCTGAAAGGTTTTCATATTAATTGACATTTCCCTATGACAGAGTGGACATGTTAAGCTTGACCACATCCAACTACACACATAATATGATTACAATTTCAAAATATAAGTAAAAAAATGTACTTTGCAACTAGCCAATGTCTCAGCCTCCATTGAGGAAAGACAAAATGGTGGTAGTAATGTCACTGAAAACATCAGATGTTTTTTATGGGGCAGTTACCCCTTAATGACAGGGTGGACAGCAAATGTCAGGGACACATGACAGATGTTCAATATTATTATGAAAATAGAATATACATGATACAAATGACTTTTTTTAATCAAATAACTCGTTGAGGACAATAAAACCATATCATTTTTTTTTTTAAATGTAGTATCATTTAACCACTTATTACACACACTGTAGTTAGCAGAGCAGTGTGTGGGACATGCCAAAATCACGTACATCCGATGAAAAAATTAGGTGTAAAATTAAGGAAACACATTTCAAGAGACTTATCATTGTACTGATATGTGTGTAAATGTTTGACCTTTTATAATAAGACCTCAGAGTTTCATTATTCTGTTACATTTTCATGATAACCGAATGATTCTGATGGGGACACCAAAGTTACTTTATAGTGATATTGACCCAGCTATTTGACCGGGCTGTCCAACCAGGTTGTGATCCTTCAAGGTCCTGGATATCATTTCTGGTGGACAACCTTTTAAAACATTCCATGTCTGATTTCCCTAAAAACTTGGTTTTTGCCCCCCGGGTATCACTGAATCCTCATGTCATACCCCTGTATGTGGTTCAGATTTGGCCTGAATTTACTTTTGAATTGAGTTGTCTGTGCTTCAGTGAAGGCTTCATTACTTGTGTACTAACAGATTAATTTAAAGACACATTAAATCTGTCTGCGCTTTGTATATTTGTGGATAATATATATTTATTTGTATTCATTGTTGAATAAAGTTTAAATGATTGTATCACTCTCAAATTAGTCAGTTCACTGTGTATGTTTTTTAACTCCATAAAAACTTCCACATATTATCACAAATAAATATAATTTCAACATAAAACTGAAGAAAAAAACCCACAGAAAAAAGGTAGTTACAGTATGGCTTTATTACTGCAAGTATCAAAATCATGTGACATTCAAATGTTTCATAAACTTTCTGGGCATCACAAGTAGTGCATGTTTTAAAGGATGTGTTGGTATAAGAAAATGAAATTCAACACAATACTGTATGTAATCCTGATGTCAAACATCTTATTTTCAAGGTATGTTGATCAGTTTGGTCTAATACTTCTTGAAAATCCTCTTTGCGTCCACGCCCTCGTAGTTGTAGCTCTGGTGAGAAAAGATCAGGTCAGATTCTGTTAATATATTTACTTTATAGTCTCTGCCTGAGTAATGAAGGGGTTGATTAATAATGAATCTCTGCATTTTAAGTCCTTATCCATAACATATAAGGGAATAGATATGACAGATAGACATCAGATTCTGACAGGTATCCCTTCTGATCAAAGTGTTATATAATGTGGATTGTTGTCGTAGTTTGCATGCATAATATAAATTCACCACACCTGTACAAGTTCATCTCCTTGGACGATTCTGGTTGTTGTCAGTAGCTTTCCGTTGTCCTTCCTGTTGAAGACTCCCTTCAACATGTCTCCCTCCATGGTCCATGAACCCTGTGGAGTGAAACGTAAAGCTTATTTAAAAGGAATACTAGGTGTGAAAAGCTTTACAGAAGGTTGACAGTTTTATGTCAACAGGGCACAAGGGTTCCACAATGAAAGTCATAAGTCATGCCTTGAGCTAACAAATGAACTCCAAGTGATCGAAATACCAACCTTATGTTATAGTATTAAGAACTCAACCGATGATTACACTTAATGACTAAAACGTAGGTAATAGGAGCGAATTTGAGTCTTTTCCTCTCACGGTCAGTTACTATGTTAACTATAAAGTGCTACGTATGATGTTAAAGGTGCATCCACTCTTTTTCTTACTGATAGTTCTGTTCCGTCGGCCAGGCTGTACTCGAAGGTGACCCCCAGGGTGAAGTCTATTTCCAGGGTGCGGAAGGCGCTGGTCTCCTTGACGTGAAACTTGTCTCCAGTCTGTTCGAGGGTTACCTTGAGGTTGTCATGAGCAGCCAGCTTCCTCTTCACCATGTTAATTCCTATAAACAAACACATAGAAAATATGTTCAATGGTCTCTGAACAATCAGAGGAAGTTTGACAGGATTTAATTACTTTACAAGTAGTTCCTTTGATTGTGTATTATTTGTAGAGTGTAAGTCAAAAGGCAAACATGTTCAGTGAGACTTAAGCTCCATTATTTGGCCATCTATTTGAGCAGTTAAGGACACACTTTAACAAATAACTTTTAAAGTGATTAAATAAAACACATGCATTGCTATCAGTTTGATAGTTTGACATTTTCACACAGAAACACAAAGATCTTGATTAAATTAAAACATCATCAATGCTTTCTTGACTATTATACAATGCTTACATTATATCTCATAACACAGAGAGTTCATGTTCATCAGAATCAGAATACCTTTATTAGTCCCACAGAGGGGAAATGTATATTGTTACAGCAGAAAAAGAGCCACAGACAGCTTAATGTTACATTGTTACATGCATTCAAAATGACACTTTGTGATGTTTTTTTTTTTTTAAACCAATGCATCAAATTTCACATATTTAAAATTATTTGCTTAAATTATATAGCATGTAATCAGCCTGGTTTGATATAACTCACCCATTTTTTCCATGAATTTCTCATAGTCTTCATTGCGATCAATCTTCCAGTTGCCGTTGAAAGTCATGGTGGCTGTGAGGGTGAGCTGGGCAAGTCTGCAGTAAGGAGTGTCGTACTCAAAGTGTGTCACTCCTTTTAAACCGAGCTCGCTTATCTCCTCATCTAATCTCAATGCTGATGTGGCTGTTTAAAGCTCAATTTTTTTAAAGGCAGTACCCACTGATTGGAAGATGCTTTTGTCCTTAACAGAACCATTAAATCAAACCATATGTCATATATATTTCCCCTGTATATCTGTTTGCAAAGGGGGATGGTCATCAGTGCAGAACTGCATAAACTAAGCATGCAACACTTAGAACTGAAATATATTTTTTAAATGTCACTTGAATACAATCATGTCTGTTTTGTGCTTCCCTGTACACCAAGCTGAGACAAATCAAAAATACTAGTCAATGAAATTGAACCATATAGGAAGACAATTTCCACAACTTTAAATGTGCTCTGAAGTAATC
Source organism: Notothenia rossii (assembly GCF_949606895.1). Classification (NCBI taxonomy): domain Eukaryota; kingdom Metazoa; phylum Chordata; class Actinopteri; order Perciformes; family Nototheniidae; genus Notothenia; species Notothenia rossii. The sequence goes on along the minus strand of NC_136912.1, from coordinate 17,431,252 downwards.
TTTACAAACCTCTTATCACTCATCCAAGATAGTACTGCACTAAATGTAATTGCTTTGTACAAATACAGCGGTGATCAGTGAGGTAAGGCTGATAATACATTTCAAATCTTTGACCTTTCTTTGACTGCCAATATTGTATAAACGAGACCTTTGATATTCAAAGTTAATATTAAACAATGAAACTATTGCGTGTCATTAAGATACACTAAACTGAATATGATGTATTTATAGTCTTTTAGGTGAACATAAAGCAAATGCAAATATTTAACGGTGTGTTTTTTTTTAGTTTAGAAACATTATGTGAATGAACAGAATGAGTTTTTCTTCTCTTCAAATGTTAGAGTGGACAAACAGGAAGAATTCAAAAGCACTTCTTCAACACTGTAGTCAAGTCAATAAAACATGCGCAACATGGGGAGTATATTTCTTATCTCAGTCTCCACTCATCCTAATATTTCGCTCAAGAGACATTTGCCTGACCTTTAATACTGAATGAATCTTCCTCTTATCAAACTAAAGATCTTTACTGTGACTGCAGTGATGCAATTGACACAAATTTGAGAACAACTTTATAAAGCCCTGTCAAAGCCAATCTTTAACAGAATTATCTCCCACAATGTTTTAACCTTGTTGTAGTGTGATTTGTAAAAGTACATATACCATAACCATAGGAAGGCGTGGCGCAGTGGATTAGTTCGTTGGTGTCTGGATCAGGGGAACACAGGTTCAAACCCCACTGCAGTCAGTATGTCGTTGTGTCCCTGGGCAAGAATCTTCACCCCAAATTGCTTCTGTGGGATTTGTCCACAGTACTGAGTATGTAAATTGCTTTGGATAAAAGCGTCTAACATGTAAAAACAGTTTTGGTATTCGCTGTATGACTACGAAAGCTCCTGCATTATTTGGATCTAACATTTGACAAATGTTGAATGTTTCTTTGGAGCACTGATCCACACAATAAGGTTTTTTGTTTAATATGGTTAGAAGGAAGCTTGTAATGGCAGCATACATTTATAATTTCTAGCTGAAAGATCTCTGCTTGTTTCATCGTTAATACCATGAGTGGTCATTGTCAACAGATTGTTGTTGAACTGGGAACATTACTCTGATTTAAGCATCATCACTACACTAAGTACAAGTAACCTATTTAAAGGATTCATTTAGGGATTTTGAAGGAAAAATACTCTTATGGTTAATAAATAATTCAGGTTAGTTAACACCTCTGGAATTACACTGTTTACCAGAATTGTATTTCAGGGAGTTAGGGGGGAGTAAACACAAGTTCCTCTCTGAAGAACCAGCACCTTACTGTGGTAAAAAGGTTTGTGTGCCCTGATGAACCTGGGGGCTGTGTTGTCTGGAACCTTGTGTTCCTGGTAGGGTCTCCCATGGCAAATTGGTCTCAGGCAAGGGGCCAGACTAAGATTGGTTCAAAAGACCTCATGAAAGAAAAAACAAGAAGTGAGGATACCCGGCCCGGAGGAAGCCCGGGGTCCCCTTCTGGAGCCAGGCCCAGAAGGAGGACTCGTCAGCGAGCGTCTGGTGGCCGGGCTTGCCACGGAGCACGGCCGGGCAGGGCCCGAAAAGGCAACGTGGGCAACACCTCCACTTCTCCGTCCCGCGGGCCCACAACCTACGGGAAACAGCGATGGGGTTGGGTGCGCTGCCAGAAGGGTGGCAGTGAAAGCAGAGGGTCTCGACGGACCAAACCCGGGCGACAGAAGCTGGCTTTGGGGACGTGGACGTTACCAGTTGGATCTGGTTGGGCTCACCTCTACACACAGCGTCGGCTCTGGAACCTTACTTCTGGATAGGGGTTGGACTCTATTCTTCTCCGGAGTTGCTCAAGGTGTGAGGCGCCGGGCGGGTGTGAGGATATTTACAAGTCCCCGGTTGGGTGCTTCGTTGTTGGAGTCTACCCCAGTGGACGAGAGGGTCGCCTCCCTACGCCTGCGGGTTATGGGGGGGAAAACTCTGACTGTTGTGTGTGCTTATGCACCCAACAGCAGTTCAGAGTATAAAGCCTTCTTGGAGACCCTGGAAAGAGTCCAGTATGGGGCTCCTGGAGGGGACTCTTTAATCTTGCTGGGAGACTTCAACGCACATGTGGGCAATGATGGAGACACTTGGAGGGGCGTGATTGGGAGGAACGGCCCCCCTGAGCTGAACCGGAGTGGTGGTTTGTTACTGGACTTCTGTGCTAGTCATGGATTGGCCATGACAAACACCATGCTCGAACATAAGTATGCTCATAAGTGTACGTGGTACCAAAGCACCCTAGGCAGAAGGTCCATGATCGATTTCGTTATCGTATCATCGGACCTGAGGCCGTATGTTTTGGACACTCGGGTAAAGAGAGGGGCGGAGTTGTCAACTGATCACCATCTGGTGGTGAGTTGGGTCGAGTGGCGGGGAAGCCTCTGGATAGACCTGGTAAGCCCAAACGTGTAGTTCGGGCGAACTGGGAACGTCTGGAGGAGGCCCAAGTTCAGGAGGCCTTCAACTCACACCTCCGGCAGAGCTTTTCGGGCATTCCTGTGGAGCTTGGGGACATTGAACCAGAGTGGTCGGTGTTCAAAGCCTCTATTGCTGATGCGGGGAGCTGTGGTCTCAAGGTCCTAGGTGCCTCAAGGGGCGGTAACCCTGGAACCTCCTGGTGAACACCGGTGGTCAGGGAAGCCATCCGACTGAAGAAGGAGGCCTTCGGGGATTTGTTATCCCGGGGGACTCCCGAGGCAGTTGTAAGGTACCGACAGGCCAGAAGGGCAACAGCCTTAGCCGTGGCCGAGGCAAAGCAGCGGGTGTGGGAGAAGTTCGGAGAAGACATGGAAAAGGACTTTCGGGCGGCTCCAAGTTGTTCTTGAAAACTGTCCGACACCTCAGGAGAGGGAAGCAGGGAACCATCCAAGCTGTGTACAATAACGGTATGTCCACACAGCAGCCTTAAAAAAATCTTCAAACGCTTCTCTGCCCATTGACTTTGAATGGGGATGACGTCACTTTGCCTCGCTTTTCGCCAAACTGCATTGTTGGGAAGCAAAGCGAAGATTTCCAGGATTTTCAGGATTTTCAGGATTCAAAAGTTGAGCAATGTTCAACTTTTGAAGCTGAGCTGGAAGCGTCAGCCAATCAAATTCCGTTTATGCAAATCTGACAGTACAAGCGCTAGCCAATCAAACCGCTTGCAAGCTGGGAGAGCCAGACCTCAGTTCATTTCCTCATATTCCAAACGAGAAATTACGGTAGCAAATCACCCGGTTCTTTACGACCAGAACTATTTACCGGGATACAAACCGGAGGAACCAGGCATGGAGGGAGGTGGCAGAGACAGTGGGTGAAACTGGTAGGTTTTCGCCTGTTTGGGGAGTTTATATATATATATATATATTGTTCGATTATATATATATAATCTCCGGGGTTTTTTGCTTTGTATGTCGGGGGCGGAAGATTCATGTGATTGGTTGTTGGTCGCGTTGCTCGCTAAAAATCCCAAAGCTCTCAGACACGCCCAGTTCCAAGATTTTCAAGATTTTTTTTAAAGCTGCTGTGTGGACGTACCATAAGGATGGAACGATGTTGACCTCAACTGATGGAGTGTTAGGGCATTTGAAGGAACGCTTTGAGGAACTCCTGAACCCGACAACTCCCCCCTCTATGTTAGAGGCAGAGCTGGAGTATGATGGGGGATCAACACCAATCTCCCGGGGGGAGGTCACTGAGGTCGCCAAACCTCGGGGTGGATGAGATCCGCCCATAAATGCTGAAGGCTCTGGGTGTTGAGGGACTGTCATGGTTGACACGTCTCATCAACGTTGTGTGGAATTCGGAAACAGTACTGAAGGAGTGGCAGACCGGGGTGGTGGTTTCCCTTTTTAAAAAGGGGGATCAGAGGGTGTGTACCAATTACAGAGGCATCACACTACTCAGCCTCCCCCAGAAAGTTTACTCTAAGGTACTCGAAAGGAGGGTCAGGCCGATTGTCGAACCTCAGATTGAGGAGGAACAATGCGGATTCCGTCCTGGTCGTGGAACGACGGATCAGCTTTTTACTCTCGCAAGGATCCTGAAGGGGGCCTGGGAGTACGCTTATCCAGTCTACATGTGTTTTGTAGACTTGGAGAAGGCGTATGACCGGGTTCCCTGGGAGTTACTGTGGTACGTGCTGCGGGAGTATGGGGTGAGGGGGTCTCTACTCAGGGCCATCCAATCTCTGTACTCCCAAAGCGAGAGCTGTGTCCGGGTCCTCGGCAGTAAGTCGGACCCATTTCCGGTGAGGGTTGGCCTCCGCCAGGGCTGCGCTTTGTCACCAATCCTTTTTGTAATATACATGGATCGGATTTCGAGGCGTAGCCATGGGGGAGAGGCAGGGGCGGACTGGGACTAAAATTCAGCCCTGGAAACTGACCCAGTCCGGCCACATGAAATGTCAAATGTTAGAAATCTGCTGTTTATTATTTAAAGTTTTACGTCTGATTCGCTCATTTTTCCCTCTCTGTACACAACTCCAGCTTGGGCATTGGCCTGTCATCAGATTTAATTTTTAATTGCTGCAGTTTAGTAAAATAGTTTTTGATGAAATACTCCAAATCTCCACCCTCTATAATTGCACTTGCTTCAGTTACTTGCTACTTTCTAAGGGCGGTGATGACTTACAGTACGAACTAAAATTGATGCGATTTGATTGGATTATTTGTGAGGCATGACGTGAGCCTCATCTGATTGGTCAATCCCTCCATTTTTTTTCACCAAGGGAAGCCAATTTCGTCTAGCCTCCTCTCGCAACAGAGAGTGCAATCTACTGTTTCACCATAACATCTAAAGGGGCGCTGTTTCACTCTTTGTAAAATACTCAATGAGAATGGGGGAGAGATGGACCAGCAGCAACACACAACACAGAAAAATTACCGAAACTAAACGAACAAAGTGTTTTTATTTATTTATTACAATTATAATAACTACAATCCAAAAAAACAGGGGAAGCCTGGCTTCCCTTGTCCTCCAGGAGAAAAACGCCACTGAGTTCAAGGGATAATTCTCACCCACCTCTTGCTCTTGCCCTGCACTTGTATACGTGCCAGTTGAGATGGTTCTTCCAGCAGCTCAACTCTGTCCCTCATCATGAAAGCAGGCGGCTGGCTGTATATCTGAACTCGCGCCTTCATCATCCTCTTCATCATCTTGCACTTGTTCTAAGCTGCTGATGATAGTGCTTGTAGCAGCGCTGCTGCCAACAAGGTATGTCAATTTGCGAAATGTATATGCTTCACCTGCGAATGACTTCACCTTTTTTTCTCTTGCCTTCTCGGCCCCACCTTTTTCTTTTCGTTTTCTTTGATTTGTATCCATTTTTTTTCATTCTCCCTGTCTGCCGCGGCGTCTTAATCCCTTCTCTTTGTGTGTCCGGTCTTTTTTCTTCTTCGTGTGTGTTTATTTGACAGATAAGAACCACACAACTGCATTAGCGGCCGCTGTCGCCCTCTGTCGGTCGTCAGCGCAACTTAAATGATAACGTTACATTTTTTTTTTTTTAAAGGGCCGGCCAGCCGTCAACGGCCCTTGACGACCGGCCGTTCTGTGGTTTTCCAGATTCTCCAGATGGCCAGTCCGCCCCTGGGGAGGGGGTCTGCAGTTCGGTGGACTAAGGATTGCACCACTGCTTTTTGCAGATGATGTGGTTCTAATGGCTTCATCGGTCTGCGACCTTCAGCACTCACTGGATCGGTTCGCAACGGAGTGTGAAGCGGCTGTGATGAGGATCAGCACCTCCAAATCTGAGGCCATGGTTCTCAGCAGGAAACCGATGGACTGTCCACTCCAAGTAGGGAATGAGTCCTTACCCCAAGTGAAGGAGTTCAAGTATCTCGGGTTCTTGTTCTCGAGTGAGGGAACAATGGAGCGTGAGATGGGCCGGAGAGTCGGAGCTGCGGGAGCGGTACTGCAGTCGCTTTACCGCACCGTTGTGACGAAAAGGGAGCTGAGCAAGAAGGCAAAGCTCTCTGTCTACCGGGCCATTTTCGTTCCTACCCTTACCTATGGTCATGAAGGATGGGTCATGACCGAAAGAACGAGATCGCAAATACAAGCGGCCGAGATGGGTTTTCTCCGCAGGGTGGCTGGTGTCTCCCTTAGGGATAAGGTGAGAAGTTCGGTCATCCGGGAGGGACTCGGAGTTGAACCGCTCCTCCTTTGCGTCAAAAGGAGCCAGTTGAGGTGGTTCGGGCACCTAGTTAGGATGCCACCTGGGCGCCTCCCTAGGGAGGTGTTCCAGGCACGTCCAGCTGGGAAGAGACCAAGGTTAGACCTAGGACCAGTTGGTGGGATTATGTCTCTTCGCTGGCCTGGGAGCGCCTTGGGATCCCCCAGTCAGAGCTGGTTGATGTGGCCAGGGAAAAGAAAGTTTGGGGCTCTCTGCTGGAACTGCTACCCCCGCGACCCGACCATGGATAAGCGGGAGAAGATGGATGGATGGATGGAGTTAGGGGGGAGTAAACACAAGTTGAGAAACAACAGGCCCAATAGGCCTGTTATGTTGTCTTGGCAAACTTAAGCAAACATTAATTTGACTTACCCATCTAAGTCCAACTCGCTCTTAACTTGTTGTAGGTTTCCCAACCTCTGAGACCACATTACATACTGTTTTAATAGCACAAAACGCCGCAGCATTTCAGAAAACACAACAGCATTTCAGAAAACACCGCAGCATTTCAGAAAACAACACCACAGCATTTCACATTGGACGGAAAGGGTATTTCTTTAGGGAGAACACTTTTTGTTTGTGATTGGACAGAGCCAGCCAGAGAAGCACTGCTGTGATTGGTTGTTTTTGCTGCCAGTCAAGAAATGTCAGAGCCAGCTGCTGGAACACCCCCACAGCTAGCCGCAAGAAGACCCCCACAGTCAGCTTCTGGAAGACCCCCACAGCCAGCTGTGAGGTCTGTGGACCCTCAAAGGACTCCAAGACACAGACTACATGCAGCAACTGCAACAAGTGCTATACACACGAAGAAGTTCTGTACATCATGTGTTTCCTAAACGGACTTGCCCATTGACTCACATGATGTTCTGCAGCGTCACTTCATCAATATATTTTTCGGATATACTGTATTTTATGAATAGTGACTGCTAATTGTTTTTATTTGCTTTGTGTTTATATCTGTTCTATGTCATTTATATGGATGTTTCATTCTCTCTATATTTCACAGCCAAATACTTTTGGATGTGTGGTTCTTGTGTTCCAATTGCTGCTAAATTGCTTTATTTCCTTCAGGGCTTTGATTATTATATGACAGATTAAAAATAATAAACATTAATGAAAAAAAAATTCATTTACATTTGTCCTAGAAAAGCATGAGCAAAATGTAAACCTAGTTTTTATTACAGTGTATTATTTTTTAACATAAATTACATTTTTATCATAAAAAACGATGGACACTTCCATTGTTAAATTTGATCTAGCAGAGAGTATTTTCAAAAACTAATCATATATTTCATTTATATTGTTGGGGAATGAGTTAAAGACAATATATATAAGGAATTGTGCATGTTGAATTTAGTTCTGTATTTTTTTTAAACCCTGAAATATTACCAAAGGGTGCGAAATGTGAACATAACACAAGTGTTAAGATTCAGTTACTTTACAAGTTACTTTTCAGATTTTGATTATTAGTTGTATGGATTTTATTGGTTAGGCTGCAACCGGCTGTAGCTACAAAGTACACCTCAACCAGTTTCATGGTTCCATATTGCCACAAAAGGGGACTGTGCTTAAATATAAGCCTTTTAAGACTAGCCTTATTGACACACACTGGTTCTCTGGAAGAAAAGGGTAAGGTACATAAGATAAGATAAGATAGTACTTTATTGATCCCAATTTGGGAAATGTTTGCGCTGCAGCAGCATGAATGTACTAAAAACAGTATTCAGAGTCATTCGCTTACCATATTGTTGAATAAACTAGCTATTAAAAACCTGTTTTTAGACTCTTGCAGGTCAAGGATTCAGAAATTCACTGTTAAGGTGGAGGCTTCCAACTTATAGATATTTTATCCTCAGGATGGTAATCTTCTTCGTGGCCACCAGGGAGAGCTCTTTACAAAATAATCCACTGTTATTAAAGACTATCACTAATGTTTTAAACACTTAAAAAAAACATACATTACTTTCTCTATCCATCTGTTAATTTCATTCTTTAAGAGCCACAATCAGCAGGTTGAAAACAAAGCTTTTGTTACAAACGTTTGCAAGTAACAATTATTGTATTGTTTTTATTGAAACATTGTTTAATTAAAACAATTGTGTCTTACAATCACAGAAATATCCAGTACGAGAGGCATCTGTTTATTACACAGGAAGCTACATGGTTGGAGAGGATTGCTTGCAAGGACATTACATAAAGTTTAAGAATAATAAGAATGACTTTGGAAAAATAGGTTGAAAAAGATGTGGTACATTTACTCCTGTGAAATGAATCCAACACATACTGTATAGCACATAGTTAAACCTATAGAGGCACAAATAGTCGTTTTACCTATAACAACATTTACCTAGTTAATCCTTTTTGAAAACAGTCAAATAAATACATAACACAATGTTAACAATAAATATGAGGATCATTTAGAATATCTCAACATTTAGTAGAACTGAACATATTACTCAATATTATAGAATTAGACAAAAATAGAGTAAAGAGGTGCAATCAATACAATTAAATAATGTATTGTATTGTTGGCTTTAATTATCAGTGATGTATACATTTCTATAATATATGACTCATGGTCACTTTTTGTGCATAAGAACTGGTGAAAGTGGTGATATCTATATATCTCTATAAAATACAACAGCTATAATATCTCAATAATGTTTTCTTTTTATGGTTTTGATGCCAGTGTCACATAATTCAGTGTAAAACTCCCACAGCCAATGAATAAAGGACTGCTCAAAAAATGACAGTAATGTTTTGGCACAAACATGATATCGAGCTATATATTGTTTTACTCTCATTGCCTAACTGGTCTGATAGAGTTAATACTTTCAATTCTTAACACAGAACAAGTACAGTATATGACAAAATTATCAACCTAATGTTTAGGGTAGATGAAAAATGTTTTTATTATCAAATCCCTTAGTGATTTTATATACAATAACAATGTGAGAATATTTTATCTAAAAATGTATCAAACTTGAATATCAATAACGGCTACTATTCATGAAACACTTCACTATTGTGTCTGTCTATGCTAAAAAAATATAGTGAGGACATGACAGCTCATGGTCAAGCAGAACCGAGCAGGGGAAGCAGCCGTACAGGTTCATCATATTTAAAATATCTGTTTGGATAGATAGGTTTTCTGTTTGACTCGATCCATCTCACTCCTGCCCTGAACATGTGCCATTTATTAAGACCTTTTTGACTTCACAGAACCAAACTGAAGCTTCTGTAAGATGACCTTGTGTTGTTTTGATGTGGAATCTAGATTGTTAAGCTCTAACTATCTGCGGAGGACTCTGTGCCGGTGGGCTTCCTGGACAGAAACCACACCTTCATCGGGTCCTTCTTTCCTTTCATGGTGATGGGGCCTCGATACTCCAAATTAAACTGAGGGTCAGCGTTCTCAGCAGACTGCAAACACCTGGAGAAAAACATCAACACCATCGTAAATCACTCGCGCTCTATGGTCCGGGGGATTTCACTCTATGGAAACATGTTGTCAGCAAAAAACATGAAATTGACTGACCAAAACAGACTGGTTTCGGTTGTAATTGGTCCAACTTGTCCTTCCAAGTCTAATAATTATATTTTCTTAACAGATTACATTTTTTTAATACTTACATACCAAGTTGCAAAACTCCTTCAGAACCACATCGTTTCTCTAGTGATACAATCCTATCATGACTTTACACAAATAAAAAAGCAGATGACAATTGGCCCCTGATATGAAATGAGGAGGCAGTTGTACTAACCTGTAGGTATATTCTGAGACATGTATTTTTCCCTTTTCACCAGTAGTTTCTGTACGACTTGTGAGGTTGACCGTGTTTCCAAAAAGGCAGAATCTGGGCATCCTCTGGCCGATCACCCCGGTCACCACCTCTCCTGTGTGGATCCCAATAGTAATCTGGACAGAAAAGAACATGATAAAGGAGACTCTTCATTCTGTCCAATAACAATGTCAGTTATAATTTAATCAAAGTAAATCATTATGACAAAGATATCATTATTTCCTGTCAAACACTGTCAAAACCAGGCTTAAATGTTTATTATATGATAAGAGCTTTGATCATAAGTTATCTGCGGGCATTACATAAGGCAGCACATGACACACCTGATTTATTAACAAAAATGCAGAATTTGTGTATTATGTGTGTAACATATTTCATAACAATGAAAAAAGGAAATGTTGGATAAAGGAGCTATATAAGCTGTGCAAATATTCAGCCTAATTCTTCTCTTAGTTTGTTGGAACAAATTATTAAAGCTATCATCTGAAAAGGTGCAATATTTGGTGAGTGGATATAAAGGTAACTTTGCCAGAAATCCTTCCATGCACAAAATTAGATATATCTTTTTCTTTAAGGTTTGCAATAAACAAGCAATTTCAGAAGTAGCCCCAGGCAATTCACAGCCTAATATTTACACTTGAACTTGTCTGCACTTCAGTTCCTGTTGTCTTCAGAGCATGAACACGCTGAGCGTCTGAGACAAATGAGAAAGTATTTTTAGACACAGGATCGTGAGATGATTTGAGTCTGTTTCTGCTGCTAAACCGCACTCCTCTGCTGCCAGTGCCATGTCCCGAAATAAACAGCCTTTTGTTAACCAGACATGATTTTCCAAAGCTAAGTCTCAACAGTCATTGATACAATAACAATCTCCAGCAGTCAGTTAAACAAAAGTCTGCTGTTTTTTATCCAACTTTTCAAGGAGCATTGTTTCAGCGTCAAAACATGCAGATATACGTTTTTGTTAAAAAAAAATATATATTCTTGAGGGAAAATTGTTTTGCTCGAATTCGCTTGAATTCCAGTGAGCAGTTTGTCAGGTCTGATACTCAGTATTTGTAAAACAATCTCGAAAGATGCCCAAGGTATTTGTGCCAAAACAACAGATGCTTTGCTAAGAACAAATGGTTAAATCATTAAATGTGTGAAGAGAATTGAGAATTGTGACAATAAATACAATACAATTAGAAATATTGTTAGTTGGCAACCATTTGCACACACAAACCATCAACAAATATCATTGTGAGAATATTGCAGCAAAATTATCACAGTTTATAAAGAATAATATCGTTATTTACTCCATATAAAAATTATTTGGTATGCGCTCAGTGTAGCTTAGCATGCATACAATACATACACATAACAATGTGTAGTTATTGACATTTACAGTTATTTATACAAAAATCAATAAGTATTTAGCCATAAACCTGTCTGAAACATTAGAATCATATCTCACCTGAACTGGTTGATCGTCCACTTTGACTTGCCCAGCTATCTCCAACATATCAAGCGCGAGGTGGCAGATGGACTTGGCGTGGTGTATGCACGGCTCTGGCAGGCCGCTCACTGTCATGTATTTATCGCCCACTGTTTCCACCTGTATAAAGACAAACATCTGGTCATTCCTTATGTTAATTTGATCATAACCAATTATGCTTTGGTTCATGACAAGTCATATTTTCCCACTGTGCTACAAAGATTGTTTTCTTTTTTTAATGCACAGCACAGCTACAAATAAACTGAAACACCCTGAAATAAACACTTAAACACTTACATCAGCTTTAAGACATGCAGGGCCTCTTTAAGCCCCGCTAAAACCAGAGGACCACCTAGCCTTTCTGCTTGTAGAGTAAATATTACTTCTTTTGGTGACCCAGTGCCTGAAGCCGATTCCCTGGAAGTGCCGAGGTCTGTTTGACTTCTTAAAGTGCATTCTTGTCTGAAAGCCTAGAGTGTAAATCTGCTGCATGAGGCCTATAAAACGGTGCAGTGTCTCTGTAAAACTATACTTTGCTTAGAAGTTAGTGCTACTCTTCCTATGGTGAAAAACCCATGTCAACTGATATAAATACTCTTACTGTGTTCTTGTGCGTAATTGCCTAACATTATTCAACAAGTGGTCGATGTGCTTCACCGGTGCGTTTAAGTTGAAGAAGCAGCACAGAACAGTTAAAAGCCCACACATTTTTCATTTTAGACTTTTTGTACACTTTGATTATTATCTCTGTGCTGCATAGATCCTTCTCTTCGTATGCCTTTACTGAGAGAAATGTACACAAATGCATGATATACTGTCATGGTAAAATTCTTGCTTCCGACCTTGTATACATAAGGGTTGTTCCGAGAGTCTGTCAAGATGTCAAAACGTGTGTAAACATCGTTGAGCAGGTTGACTATCTTGATGGCTCCCTCGGCCGAGGCATGCTTGCTGCAGAAGGCATTGAATCCCACAATGCCGCTGAAGAGGATGGTCAGGTTGTCGTAGCGTTTTGCCGGGACAGGCCGCTTGTGTCGCAGCTCATTGGCAACAGACGGTGGAAGGACAGAATAGAGCAATCTAAAAGGGAAGAAGGGAAATCATTCTTTTAAGCAAAATTGCAGATGTGGTGTACGAGAGCGGCAGAATAAGCTTGGACTGCCGGACCGAGTTCATCCTTTGGATCAGCATTTTATTTGCTCACCCACCACCTTTTGGCTATTTCGCTATACAAGCTGCTCTCAGATGGGAGGGTGGTGTTTCTATGGTAACTGCTTAGATCATGGCTGCCTGTTAAAAGCAAAATACCTTCCATGATGCATCATGATATGTGGACACATGACACATGCAGAACAAATAACGGTCAGCACACACAAATGTATACATGGAAATAGGAGTATATTATATACCAAGCTATACATATTCATCTTTAACATTTTATTTCACTCTTACATGTAACATACAAGGGCATACTTTTTTTTCTTAAAGTACATGCCTGAACAGAAGCAAATAAAGCATAAATGCATGTTTTCATTATCGGAAAACAGTGTTTTAAAGCTTATAAAAGGCAAAGCCAATGCAGCAGCTGTTCTCTTTAATATTTAGAGAGGAGCCATGAATTTAAATCAATGTTGGAGGCCCAAGGCATTTTGAGACAGGAGAATGGCGAGAATAATAATATAGGGATGAAAGAGCAATGCTGTCACCCACAAATGACTATGACAGGCCCTGTGTCTGAAACCCAGAGTCCAAACCAACTCTCTTCACCATAACAGGACCTGCAAAGTAGCTTAGGCAAATATCCACTTCTGTATAACAATAGATTTTGACCCCTGTCATCTTACTGTCATGTAAACTCAACATAGCTGTACGGGAGTGACATCTGTTAGTGTCCTGCTGTATCTTCTGTGTTTCTTGTCTCAAAAATCTTCCTTAAAAGGGAATAGTTCAGAGGCTACTATTCTATCTCTCTAAAAACGAATCATAAACAATGTTTGCCACTTACTTTTCCAACAAAGTAAGATAAGTGAAGAATGACGGCACTATTGTTCCAGTGTGTTTTGAGGCTGACTCATAACTGAAATATAATGACATTGCTTTGCTATGAAAATAAGTTTAAGGGATATCCACATAATGAACAAATTAGTGATGAATTAAATATTGATGACATTTGTCTTATCTTTACTTTTTCCGTGGTACATTCTGGGCAGTTGTTACATCTTTGGTCTTCTAAAAGGATTTCAATTAAACTATTTCAGAAGATAGAAAATACGATTTGCTTGATCAAATCCATCTGAAAAGGGAAATGCCAGTTTATAAGGTATAACAGTATACCTTGAAATATGATGAAAATCATTACGGAAACCATTTACATAAAACAACTGTGTAAAAGTTCCTCTATTGTTATTCTAAAGAGAGAAATCTAAAGTTGGCAACTCATTAACCAAAACCTAAAGCTGTAGTTTACACCTGAGAATGATAGTCTGACCTGTCTGTCTTTTTCTTCTCGTCCTCCAGGGCCCGGAGGGTGTGCTGCAGACGATCTGTCAATATCTCCAGCTCCTGGGTCAGCTTATACTCCTCGCGAAACTGCTCACCTAGCAGCACCAGGTCACGCGTGGCGTCATGCAGCGGGATGTCGCTCAGGTAAAGCCCCCTTCGGGTCAGATCATCCAAGTTCATGACACTAGTAATAAAAGGTGAAATAAAAGGTCTTATTTCTATCTGTGGGCAGAAGGAAAACTGCAGACCTTTTTCTGAGTCTTGTTCACCTACTCAATCAGGGTCAATTAAACAGACGATGAGCCTCAAACTATCCTTCTTTCAGGGCCGAGCCTCCTGCCTCCTGATACATGTCCCTGTTGTTAATGGTAAGGTCAGTGTTGTATGAGACTTATCTAGTCAGGTAAGGAGGAACGCTCTTATGTTTTGGCCCCTTTTCGTCCTAACCTAGGAGCAACCTTCTCTGCAAAGTATCTTCGATCTGTGAGGGCAAGATATATTGAACCCTGCTCTCCTGCGTCCGATATATAACTGGAAATGTCTGATTGGTTATACAGGCGCCACAGAGGCTAATGGAGGTCACAACAGAGGAACCCATTTAATAACCAGCACACAGATATATATTTTTTCTGACCATGCACCTAAACATGGCTGGTTTATGAAAGCTTGGAAGTCAAATTAAGCTCAATAAAATACCATGAAATACCATTTTGAAAACACAAACATCCTTAACATGCTCTGCTGCCCAAAATACTTCTTCTCACATATCAATCGGTATCTCAAAATATACCTTCACAAATGTACTATTTACCCCTATTTCTTATTCCCATATTATCATTTCTTTGTGACCCACTTCTCTATATTTTAATCTTCTGCCAAAAGGCCTACTGAACACTATGAAAAAAGTAAAAGAGAATTAAAAGTACTAAAAAAAGGAACAAATAATGTTAAGCCCTTGAGCTCATTTCTAAAATACTTACAATTCTGGTTTATATAGTTCGATATTATATAGTGTGTATAACAGTAATGGTATTCTTTAAAATACATTTATGGCATTGAAATATTAAATACCAGGACAGTCATCTCTGCGAAAAATGGTAGTGTTCCCATTCAGTGGTGTGTGTAGTCTGTGCTCCTTTCAGGGCAGAATGGATTTACCTGGGTGAGCAAAGAAAAAGGATGTTCTCCGCCTCTGGCAAGTAAATCATCTGTCCTTTCAATCTCAGACAGCTGATCTCCACCCCCGTCAGCTCGTCCTCGTTCTCCACAGTCTCTACATTCAGCAGGCCCTCCTGTCAGGATTACATCACACTTATGAATATTGCATTATGTGTTCTCCTCTAAATCTGCTTCAAAACCGGGCACCAGTTCAGCTCACTCTTTATTTCTAAATCTGTATGGGGCTTTTTGCCCGAAGTGTCACATGCATCTCCCTCCATTGGACATAATTAGTTCAGATCTTATCAATTCTCCTTATCATAGCTAAAGGAGTGGCAGTCCTTTCACAATGAATACAGTCTACATCTTCTACTATTATTTGAATACCAACATTTCAACTGTCTTATTTCAATTAGGATTTCTTACACGTTTTCTGTGCTACTCAAAACATTTGGCTTCACATTTCTCAACGTTACCAAAAATATATCTACCTTGCAGGCTTGAGTAATGAGTAAAAGACGAGTTATTTGTTGGTTGCTGCACAGTTTTATTTTTATGTCGTGTAATATAAACACCTTCTGTCATTTACCCAGTTTGGACTGTAATTAGATTTTTATTTGGATGTGATTTAATGCTTGTTTCTCAGTCAAATGTAAACTAATATAATAAGATGTATTGATGTGATTGATCGAAAGAACACTGTGACAAAGAACGTAATGATGTGGTATATGCACCTTGCTTCGCAGAACGAAGACGGTGTTGATGTGGGAAAGGATGCCATGGAAGCTGAAGTCGATGTGAGGACGGACCAAAGAAAAAACTGAAGGGAGGATACAGGTGCCGGGCTGGAGCTGGGGAATAAAATGAAATATGCATAATTAGTTACATGAGATTAGAAGTTATTGCTTCATCCATAAAATAAATGAATGCTTCAGGCTGGGAATCCTGACCTAAGACAGAGAGTAATTCATGTTAATATAAAACATAATCAGGAGCTGACTTGAGGACACAGTGTTTGCTGCGAGTGAAACAGACTTTATTGGATGTGAATCCACACCTGAGGCAGGACTCGATAGATGGCGTTCCCACACTGTGTGAGCATCAGGTCTCTGTCAAACATCAGGTGGAACGGGAAGGATTTGCAGAACGTGTACGGGCTGATCCGCGTTTCCTGTGTGCCGTTCTCCTCAAAGCCGTCCAGGTCCTCGTATAAAGCCTCCTCCTCCGAGTCCTTCTCCTCGATCAGAAACTTGATGTGGTCACACTCTGCACTTTTCGGTTGGATCATCTGCATAAGATGTAGTTGAAATATAGATTGAATATGGATGTTATTGTTGCAAAAACTGGCATATTCAAGTTAAAATTGCCTAAAAATTAAACATGCCTAGATTGTTGCATATGGTTACAAACATTAAATGTTTTCAATTCAATATTTCACCACTGCAATATAAGTGCCACTTATACTATACCATTCATGATGTCATGACCTAAGTCTATGATTATAGAATGAAGACATTGTAAAGTGACATTATTCAGTGGGTTTATGGGCATAAGGCTTGATGACGTCAAGCTGCTCTCTCTGCACCCTGTTGCCACAGCAACAGTGGCTAATATTTCCAGAAATTGGGTGTCACATTTGGAGCGTCTGCCATTTTGTGTTCTTTCATTACACACACAATTGCTGAAAAATATGATCCTGCCTGAACCATATGATTAGGTTTGGGATAAAATGTCACTCACTTATGAAACAAGGAGAAATCTCCAGTCAAAGTTCAGAGGGTGTTTAAGGATGATAACATGCTGCAGTTATTGGTACAGATTACAGGCTGTGATTTGTGACCTCCACATAATTTTTTTTATTAAAATACGATATTGAGTTTCACAAAATCTGATTAACATGGTCGAGAAAATGAGCTGAGATCAGAAATATGTACCTCTGCCCAGGATGAATTGTCTAATAAACGTGGAGTAAATAGACAATATAAACTCATCCACAGTTTGACAGTGTACAAATAAAACTGAGAAAGAAAGAAACACCCTGAAAGACTCTATAACTTAGATCTAAAAATATCCTCTGACTCACAGACATTAGCCAAAACCTCTCTGCGCAGTTGCCACAGCGCAGCAGCGTTCCTGTTTGGGTGTTTTGGAAGTTTCTGTTATTTAATCCTCACATTATAACCTCTTCAATTACACTCTGAGACACATAATGCATTACAGGGACTAAAAGGCTTCAATAAATGTTGAACCATAAATGAACAGAGGAAAAAGGAAACACATCAAGCCGTCCTCAGTCACATTAGTAAAGTGATTCATTAGTGCTGCACAAACAAAAGAGAATAAAAACAGCCATGCACACCTTCATCTCTATCTCTGTCCCATGGATCTGTTGAGCGACAGTTTTAATGATGCCAATCACAATGTCTTGCAGGCCTTCTCTCTCGGAGTAGTAGTGAAGAATCAGATTGTTCCCCTTCTCTGCGTCGGTGCAGCGGAACGAGGGAGCCCTCATACCAGGATAAATGGTACCCAGGTGGTCATGTAGAGCGTCCAAATTCTGAAAATATAGATGAATTATGCAACATTCAATCAAAGTTAATTAAAGCCTGGCTGGGATATAATAAGTTAGATGATGAGGCGGTACATTAAACATGAAATATTAAAGAAATATAGGACTTGAAAATGAATGTTCAAAATGAAGCGGGAGAGGTTGAGACATCGTGACTTTCGTCCTGAGTAATGGTGAAAAAGCTAGAGCCTTAAATTCCCACAATGCACCACAACAGCATCTTTAATTTTGAAAATCAAAGTCTCACAGCTAAACTTAGATGACCCCAAGGACATCGTCATGGGTTATTTTCTCCATTGGCTGAGCAGCACTCTTAGAGATACTGTATGTAAACATGTCTAAAATCAGTGAAGTGCCCTTTTAAGATTGCATATTTACAAACCATTATGTTAGTAGTATCCACTTTTTCTACATGCGAAGAAACAGCTTACCTGCAGGAATTCACGAACATTGGATCCCAACACTCGCAGGATGGTGTCGTATCCTGACTCTTGGCAAAATTCGAAAAACATCTTTCCAAACATCTGCAAGATGTCTCCTGCATCGATCTCTGAAATACATAAAGGATCTCATCAGTATCCCGGAAAACAATACACATTTTTGATTGTGTTATAATACCCCACATATATAGTATACTAAACAACCGTGCTGTCACTTACTGAGAACTTTACTTGCAGCAGCAACAAGATCGTATGTTTTGCCGTCTTCGTAAATGATTCTAACGAGGAACTGACCCTCGATATCAAGCTGAGCCTCCCTCCTGAAAACAAAATGAAGCATTCAGTCATTAGCAAATATCTAAGCAGAAACAAACCTTGAACTCATGCATTTGCCTTTTCAAAAGAGGTTTAATTGTTACAGTATTTTTACGGGACGTATTAGTCTTGTGTGTGGCCGACAGTAGGAGTATTCTTGATTTGTATTACAGTAATAAAAAAAGTTTCCATATAGCTTTGAAGTGTTTGTGTGGTCCTAAAGCTACACTTTTAAACAAGTGCAGATTTTCAGGTTTTGATATAAAGCTGATCAGAGCGCAGAGAGCATCTGCTATTTATACATCTTACAACCCACTTTCTACAATATTGTCCGAACACTTAATGATGTTCTGATTAGTACTGTTTAACTGAAAAAACAAAAGTGATTTACAGGCCTGAGCAGCCGCCACCATGTTATCAGGATGTGTAACAGCTGAACACACATACCAAGCCTTGAAAGCTTTTCAAAAGAAAATAAGATTTTATTTTTAAATGATCCAGCTCATCAAAGGTCTGAAAACAGACCAACAATGATAAATTGTGCGTAAAAAAACTATGAGTACCATTTGCAAAGATAACACAAGATGCAGCACAGATCAAGTGTTTTTTGGATGGCTAAAGAAGGACCACTTTAAAAACATTTACACAGGACAGCTGCTGCTGTTTTTTGTAATGTTTTTTCTAATTCTTCTTTTTTTTAAGGCAGGGTCACATCTGGGGCACTTATAACCAAACATTTCAACAAGCAGAAAAATGACATGTTACTCGAGTGGAAGACATTCATCCTACGGTACGTCTAAATGTTGTAATGGGGTGTACCATATGCTTCCTATATTATACACAAGGTTTGCAGAATGCAGTTAATAGCCTATGAATGTTGGAAAGTTCAGTATATTGTTAGATTCAGTAAAATATTGACCTGAAGCCTTTGAAGTAGGAACAGAGGTCATACCCTATTTCTTCTGGGAATTTTTTTTTTTTGCAACTTGGAGTTGCAAAAGTTCACATTCTGCATCTGGGGATATTGTTTATATACTTGTCTGACAAATAAATAAATAAATATAGGATCCATCTTTTTCCCACCAGAATCGTATTCCTGGCAATCCCTGTCCTGTGTCTCCTAATATAGTGGTTTTAAAATGTTCATATATACTTAAGATTTAACCTATTAAACATGTTGATAAAGCTCTTCAAAATCTGTGAAGTTTTTATTCAAAGTTTAAAGTTAATCTTTTTGGAGGGTCATTTTGGGGAATAAAAGTTATTTTATCAAAACTTTTCAAATGTATAAAGAAATACTATACCTTTAAACAAACTGTGAGAACTTTATTTGAGGTCCCTGGTTACCTTTTTTGGGGGAATGGCAGGTTTCTGATGACCTCAATATTTATAAAACCCTGTCTACGGTCCTGCTACGAGGTACTTGTACTTTACTGGAGTGCTTCTATTTTGCTTTGTACTTCAAACGGTACTCCACTGCATTTATTTGACAGATTGAGTTACAATTTAGCGGGTTTTTTCACACATTTTTTAAATATGATACATTGTTTTTCAGTGTACCGACGCAAAAATAAGTAAATAAAGCCCAAAAGATGAGTTTTAACATCAACCAGCTAGACATATAAAATTGTATAAAAAAATCAATATATTTTTAAATGATATCTTGTAATATAATATAGCACCCACAAGGAATAATGGCAGGCATTGTGTGTACTTTCAATTGAATAGCCTACTTGTCCGTATTTTTGCATATTTTTTTACATAAGTAAGAATCCAGGCATTTTTTTGGTAACACTTTTATTCACTATCAAACATTTCGGTTGTAGTCATAATTACATTTCTATACTGTTTTCTTTTTTTTTGAAGCTCCTGACTAAAATTTGAGTTTTTATGGGTCAGAATATAAATGTGATGTTTGCTAACTTTATCTGAGTGTCTGTGAGCCTGCAGGATGGATGTTAATCATTACAGTGAGTCAGAGTGCTGTACAGTAGCCCTGTGTGTCCCTGTTGGTCTGCTTGGCCACAGTGTAACCTATGATACCAACAGGGTCGAATAGTAAACACACACTCCAGAGACTCACTTGATGTCTTCCCATACTTCCGGGCCGTAATTCCTCAAAACGAGGAGCTCCAAGGCGTGATTCACAAAACCATACTGTAAATGTATAAATACAATCAATTATGGAAAATCTACGAGCAACGTGGATATTATTTAATGGTAACTTTACTAGAAATATATGCATGTGTTTACACAATATATTACATCCTAAATCTATACTTGAACAAAAATACATGTGCATGCATATTCTGTTCAATTATAATCCTAATACAGTTCAGTATATCAAGACAATTATTGTAGGCTATGACTGCTACGGTCTCTATCAGGAAATGTCTAACGCAAATACACCACGTCGAGCGACGAACACATTATATTACCAGCAATAATACATAATACAAAATCCTAGTAAACATACCATGATGACAGTAGCTGTTCTTCTCCCTTATTTTTAAGCAAAATCCGTTGAATGTGACTCAACATTCATCGTTTGGTACAGATGCTGAGTGTCTCTGCGCCCATTCCCCCTTTTTTCCCTCAGCTGGTAACAGACAGCGAATCTTTCCAATAGCAGATCAGAGCCGGGATTACGTAAACCCCCTGACCAATGAGAATGCAGCTGCGTTGTCCAACTGATGCTAGTGAACCTGAATTCACCGCAGGCAGCTACATCGTTTCTGATATTGAACATCATGTGTTACACTATGAACTTTACAACTAATCATATCTGCCAACTGTAGCAAAAAAAAACATAGATAGATATCTTTAAAAACATGTATGAAATCAACATTTGAAAAAAGTACTTTACTTTATATAACAAATGCTGCTCCTTTTGTTTTTCTACAATAAAAGAGTCCTTTATTGAAAATGTAGTGAAAAATGCAAACATATATGTATGGTCATCACTAAAATGTACTTCTAAGTGATAATAATAATACTAGTTGCAAAAAGATGTATTACAGCTGAAGTAACAAAAGTAAATTCCACACATAGCTACTGTATTTACGCATGTCATTTTAAAATGACTCCTTTCAGAGGGGAACATTAATATATATTAGAAAACTTCATTATTAATTCACCATTGTTGATGATTGAACATCTAAAGAACAATTCAATGTTGTAAAATGTCAAAAGGAAGCTATATCTAACAACTTGATGTGCTTTGTGGATTGTTCTGTCACTATAATACATTGTCAATATATTGAGCTGTTTTTCATTACATCTTAATCTCCAAATTAACAAGTAACTACAGCTCTAATATCATGATTTGTAGTGGATTTATTGTACAATATGTTACATTTAATTGCAGGGTATGTGAAGCAGAAGTATAATGTAAAATAGAAGTTCATTAGTACAGTAATGTTCCACCTGAAACGTGTAATTACAGATATAGAAAGGCCTTCATTACTTTAGAAAATGTAATTTGCTACTTCACACCATTGTATATCATATCGTAATGCTCATTAAGCATCGCACATTTCTAAGAATTCTAGGTTTTACACACTGTAGAGTCACGTATTTGAATGTCAATATTTATTGCGCTTTGATAACATTACATTACATGAATGATTAAAGCACATAATTATGAGGGATACAGTAGAACATTCATTGTATTTGTGTTGTCTTGTATTCCCGCTGTTAAGGAAAGGACTACTGTGAACCCAACGTAATAAATATAGTATAAACATGTGTGCATGGAGGAAAAAGTAAAAAATACATGTTACATTAATTATATCAGGAAACACAATCTTAGAATGCTTTGTGTGTAATAAATGGAAGTCTATGTTACATGTTATAACAAATATAATCTGAGTTTAAATAATAAACCTCTGGAAAAAATATTTAGCCATATCTAAATAAAGAAAAACAGCTTAAATAAAATGAAAAATATAATATCCTGCCTGTATATTTCCCATAAGGCACCTGAATCTGCTCTGAATCTAAGTTTAAAAAGTCAAGGGGGTCCCTAACATTATAATTTCGTCATTTTTTCCAAATTATTGGTTAATAAATTCTCCCATTAAACTCACAACACCAATTACATTTTTTTCTGCCATATCAAAAGGCCAATGTACTTTTTGCAGGTGCCTAATGGACAAATCTGAATGTAGTAGGTCCGATATTTACAAAAAACCATCTCGTTAAAAAAGAAACATGTTTAGTAACATCACATTGAGAATAAACATCCAAAATGTAATATCATATTATGCAAGACGATATGTTTAGTTCTATACAGCAGTCCAGAAGCAGCTACTGACTTAAACAATTGTACGCCAAAATTCTGAAATGAAGAACAGTCAAAGAAAGCCACGTTTATAAGTCAAATTTGCAGACATTACTCCTTCTGGAAGAAAAATGAAGGAAGTGAGTTTTTCTCTGCGCTACACTCTACATATGGATCATTTTACAGAGACAAGACTCATGTTTGACAGCAAACTGACATGTCAGTTATTAACAGCTGCAAGAGTTTGACTGATAGACAACATCATCAATATCTAAACAAACCTAAACAAAACATACAAGTTGTTCGCACTGTGTTCACTGGATACATTTATATTTAGTCAAATCTAACATTTTTGGGCTCTGCAGCATCTTGACTTTATTTCATAGTCAGTTATGAAGTTTTGAAGGACGGCTCCAGAAAGTAACAAACACCAGGGATGTCTTCTGGGAAGTCGGCAGGAAGCTCCTGTCTGCTCCTGGGAACAAAGACAAACTCTGGCCGGTGCTTCAGCAATCTGAGACAAAGAGAACACAAATAAAACATGAATCTAAAGACAATATGGCAAATTATTTGACACAAGAGGAAACACAGTGCTCTTTTAAAATGTAGTTTCCTGTTCAGAGCACTATGTTTTTTTCCCTCTGAAAAAAACGGTTCTGGTAACTAACCACTTCAAACAGTACTTTAATTTACAATACTTTCAGTCAAATGTAATCTAAGAGGGGAGTTATAAGTAAGCATTGTAATTCTAATGGTAAATGCAAGAGTGATTTGCAACCTGTGTTACCTCACCTGTGGGTTGTAGGGCTGATGTTGATTTTGCTAGGCAGGCTACCGGATTCAAACTTGTTAGCCAGTGTGACATTGTTCCCGAAAAGACAGTAGCGTGGCATCCTCACTCCAACGACCCCAGCCAGTACTGAACCAGTGTGCACACCAATGCGCATCTGAAGGAAAATACAACATTCAACACGATTCAGGCTTTTGTTCATCAAATTTGCTCCACTTTTTAACCATACATACTCGTAGTTTTGGTCATAAAATGAATACAGATCCTATATTTCTTCTGGTACAGTATAGTCTGAAAAGTTAAAATATGGATTCTTCAAGCAATCCCACATACACATCATCCTGCTGCTGTCTCGCTAGTGCCAAATTCTGAGGCTGAAAATGGTCCCTAACATACTCCTTTTTTTGGAAGACTAGCAGCACTATGTATGTCGTGGTATTATTTGTGGGATAGCCTTTAGCTTATATCATCTTCAATTAGATGGCTGTCAGGTGCAAAGAAGCTAAGCAATGTGTGAACAAAGGCAAACAATAAGCTACTCCAAGCAATGCACACACATTTACAAAAAAGCTTTGCAAATGTTTAATTAGGAAATAGATTAAATTGCAATATTTGTAAGGCCCTACAGACCAATTTACGGGAGCAACTGTAGTGTGTAATACTTCTGTGAATTAGGGGCGTACTGACATGAAAAGGAGAAACATCTTAATATGTGACTGTTTTTGGACAGAAAAATGCCACGTATCATCTATTTGACTTTGAAATATTTGAATCAAACAACTCAATCCAAGACACCATACTTAGTACGGCTGGATATTTAGATGAAATAGAATTTGCGATTTTTACTTTTTACTTTTATATAGTCAACATATCTTAATACTTCCCATCTAATAAATGTTTTGTAGTTATAATATAACAGTCACACCCTAAATCATGTAGGTAGGTAGTTGCTTTCTTAATTTACTCACTGCTTTATTATGGCAAATATAAGACATTAAAATCATCATTTTAATGTCAGCAGCTTTTTGTTATAGAAGGTGTTTCTCTTCTTTTCAAAATATAAGATTTAAAAAAAAAAATGAAATTAATTAATTAAAGATTCAATAGAGTGTTTGTATGAGTTCTCATTTGCATAGTTTAAAGTTACATCATCAAGTTGATTAATGAGTATGACACCAATCAATACTTGACCCTCACCTGTATTTTTTCTCCAGTTGGCGTCATCACTTCGTCTGAGAGCCCCATCATCCTTAAGGCCATTAGTGCAATTTGGACGCTGTGAGTCTCGCTCTCTTTGTGTAAGCCACCAGCTACACAGTACGCATCACCAATGGTCTCCACCTGGAAACAGCCGATGATCATTATAATAATTTCTAACCCGGCAACTGACACAGAGAAAACTATAAAACTTTAGCGAGATGACAATGTGAAGTGGATATTCATAAAAGTCTCTTCACAATCTGACTTGCTCTCCATCTTGCGGCAGAAGACAAAGGGCAGAAGACTCAGCCATAATAAAACTTACATTTTAATAGTACTTGATCCCTGAGCATATTAACAAGTCCACAAGGTTTTTTTTTCTCCTTCTTGGAACGAGTAATTCTGGACTGGAGAGCACTCAACGGCTATGTGGCAGAGACAAAATGAAACTATTTTTAGGCCCATACATGTGGAGTGGAAACAGGGTCCTGAAGGAACCTCTGACTTCCTTGCGTTTTACGAGATATTTGTCAAACATGCTGCTCTCTGTGTTATGCTTTCATGACACTTTGATTACATTATCCAACCTCCCTGGAGATTAGCAGCCCTTGGCAGACACTGGGTAGTTTGTTGAGCTATACTCTCAGTCTGTCTTTTCAACCTGTTCAGGAATAGTGTGTTATCTTGTTTAATGGAAAACACAATTTCTAGGAAACGTAGGCAAATATTTAACTTCATAAACCCTATGCCAGTTTCTGATGTATTAAGTACCTATTATTCTAATTATTATCATTATTATTATTTGTATTATTATGATTATTGTCATTATTATTGGTAGTAGTAGTAGTAGTAGTAGTAGTAGTAGTAGTAGTAGTAGTAGTAGTAGTAGTAGTAGTAGTAATAGTAGTGGTATTATTATTCATTATTTTCATTATTATTATTAGATACAGAAAAGTGCATGACTTTTTCAATCTGTGTGCTATGTCCTTATTAATGCATTTTGGAGTATTTTGTTAGCTAAATATAAAAAATCTGTCATAGCATTTGACTGCAATAGAGTAACGCAAACAAAGTTTGTCTGGCAGTGTAGACATTTGGAAGCAGAGTTGTAACATTAATGGGGTTTCAGAAGCACAGAAAATAACTTTTAAGCATTACAGGAAAGACATCTAGATGAGCTCTCTCTTAATAATCATATATTTGGGGCTGAGCCGTTGCAGATACCTGTTTCTAATTGATCAGAAACAGGTGTGGTCTAAAGTGTTAGCCTTGTCATCATCTCAAAACAATGCTCAACAGTACATGCTTATATTACATTTACCCACCTTGTAAATGTCAAGCTCCCCACACTCGTGGTCAAACCTGGTGTACAGCTCGCTGAGCATGGTTATCACTTGCATCGGGGTACAGCGTGAGCAAACAGCCGTGAAGCCCACGATGTCAGAGAAGAGCATCGTCACGCGGTCAAACTTCTTGGCCTGCACCGTCTGGCCCTGCCACAGCTGTTGTGCCACAGTGCCAGGGAAGATGGAGAAGAGGAGGTCCACGGTCTTCTTCTTCTCCTCCTCCAGAGCCTGGTGAGCGTGCTCCAGGGCGGCCTTGGCCTTCCCCAGACGCTTCTTCAAACCGTCCTGAGCTTTGGCTTGTTCACCAACCAGCACCACATCACGCAGTGCGTTATGTATTGGGATGTCTGACAGGTAGAGGCCGCGGCCAGTGAGCTCCTCCAGCTTGTCCACACATGGTGAGCCCAAGAACAAGATGACATTTGACTCTGAAACGTAGATCATCTGACCTTTGAGGTCCATAGGCTGAAAGAAAAATCAGATGATCAGAAAGGTAATACTTTTGTGACATTTGCTATGTATAACTGTACCTGTTTATGTATAGCTGAATGAATTCATTTTGAAAAAAGATCGATAATGATAACTGTGAAGGCTACAGTACATACTGCAGCAACAGACTCTTATTATAAGTAAAAGTATTTCTTATTAGAGTTCACAATCCCCACAGCCAAACAAGGAACAATAATGTTGCTTCTCTATGTGACATCGGTGCCCTTGAAAATATACAATATACACATACATAAACCCCCTATGTAAACATATATAGACATTTAAACATTTGAAGTAAATAAAAGCAAACATGTCTGTCTGATATTCACGAAGGTGCTGCAGTCCTTCACCCACAACAGTAAACAACTCCAAATGGTTTGTTTATGTTCCAGGAGAAAAAAACTTGTTTTCATCATTCCCTGCCTTTTCCTCTGGAGTCACAATGAGGTTGACGTTTTTGGATCAAAGTTACAGGCCTCGTCATCTGATCTTGATGTGTTTCCCTTTTCACCGATATAGAATACATCTTTGTGAACTGATCTCCTGACCCTTTATCTACTGCCATCATGAGGTCAACGTTTTAATGTATCTAGAACTTTGGTTTATTACTAATAGCAGCATCAACAGTACTTTTGCCTCTGTGTACATTTACTTTATCATGACCAAAGATCAAACAATATCTCTGGACCTCAACTGTTCTTTCTAAGTTTAGACATGTCTTCTTGAATGTTGTCACAACAATATATCTATCAATATAGGTATATATATATATCTATCTATATATAGATATATATATAGATAGATATATATTTTTTGGTAACAGAACAATTTTTTACCTAGCCACTAACAGTAAAATGACCATGAGACGAGTAGTGTTATACAGTAGTTATACTGTAGTAATCATCTCTGGCTGAATGTCTTTAAACCACTGCTATGTTTACTCACTGATATAAAATTCTTGTCATGGCGACCAATGCCTCACATAAATAGCACAAGCATGGCTGTGCCTTTGATGGATAAAATGGTTTGACATTTGCTTCTGATCTCCGTTGGGGTCTAATGTTGATCTCTACCTCGGGCGCACCAGAGTACACAACACTAATAAGCCTGACTGCTTATAAATAGCATGATTGTTCTCCCTATCTTACCAAGAAGACAATGACCCGAAGACCTTTTTTGCCTCATTAGTCAGTGACGTAACTTTTCAAGCTATATCTCCCAGACATGTCAACATACCTTCCCTGTGTTATCTGCGATGGAGTATCCATGTGTGATCCGAATGAGGAACTGTGTGTTTAGCATGGTCAGAATTCCTTGAAAGGTACATTTGATTTGGGGAGAGACAATAGATAAGTGTTCTTGGAAGGTAGACGACCGTCTCGGACAATCTTTCCTGAACAGTCTCTTCCTGAGCCCGTGTCCTATTTGTATCAAAACAAGGTCTTGGTCCAGGATCAGATGGAAAGGGAAGATGGTGGAGAACAGAGAGGTAGGAAGGGTCCCAGCTGAGGTAGCCCGCAGCGGACTGGGGCTCAGATCTTTAGCATCCTTAACCACAACTGTGTACAGAAGACTAGGCTGCGGGCTTGACTGCAATATGCTGTCTTTAACACCGGGGGGGTCCATCAACACTTCCACAGTGGTGTGATACAGCAGGCGGGCAGCAGCTTTGATGACTCCAGGGAAGAAGAGCTCAGTAGTTGGGCGGGGGTTGAAGAAATAGACAGTAAGCAGACCTGCATCCTTGTCTAAGCACAGCACCGAAGGTTCGTTTACACAATCCTTTCTGTCCGGGTTGGGCGTCGAGCTGCTCTGTTTCAACAAGACATTGAAGCTGTTGAGGAAGTCGTGGAGAGCCCCCCCCACCACCCCCAAAATGTGTCCGTCCTCCTCATAACACATGTTGAAGAGCTCCTCGCCAAGAGCAACTTTTAAAGCTTCCATCTGGATTGCTGTCAGGACAGATGAAGGGAAATAGGTGAAGTTGTGATGCCCTGAATACACAGAATTAAAACATTTCATTTATATATTTTTTACAGGCTGAGAGTTTGATCTTTAATTACCTGTTTTGGTTGAGTACATGTTCATCATTTCCACTAAGTGCTCTGGTTCATCACTGCAGCTCTGATAGTCTGTGCAGCAAATTATGGGACTGCGAGGTGAAAATGATTAAACTCAGACGTACACAAACTAATCACTTGACCATTCATTTTTTAATCAATACGCTATAATAGAGTTACAACTACCAATTGTTTTTCATTATCAGATACAGTGCTTAACATTTCTTTAACTAATCCACTCATTGCTTTGGCTAGAAAAAAAAGTGAAAGAGGGCAGTTACATTTTCCTAAAGCTTTAAATGTCTTATCTTGCTTGTCTGACTAACAGACCAGAACACAAAGATATTCTGTTTACTATCATGTATGCCCCCCAAACAAGCTGCACATTCTCACATTTGAAAAGCTGCAACCAACTAATGCTTGACATTTTTGGAGAATGAGTCATTATCTCCTTGCCATTTTGGATAATAATGTGTCTTTCAGCAGATTTGTAAGGGATGTCTATCTACCTCCTGGTATCCATAGCAGCCTGCACCACACCTTATTGTTGTTATCATCATAAATATCAGACTAGTGAGAGCATCAAGGAATATTAGTAATGGATTGTGTTTGGTAAAGAGAGGGCTGAACGCTGAGAAACCTTACCATGGTTGTCATTTTAATCTGTTAGTAAATGCCTGTAATTTACAGAACTAGTTGTGTTAATTGTTGGAGGATCAGTGTGTTGTTATTGATGGCAGCTGTATTTAAAAACACATGTGTTACCTTTGAGAGTCCCTGGTTTGATCTGATAGTCTCATCATTCGTTGGAGGGCAGTGTGCAGCCTTTGAAACTGTATGACAAAGTGTTAAGCGAGTTAAAGGTCATCGTCTGGCAAGGCTAAACAGCAGCTTTAATTGCAGGAACGCCAACAAAATATATATTAATGTATTTTCTGAAGCCATATAAAAAACACATCTTTAACTAAGTATTCATGATGTCTGTGCGTTAAGGCAGAAATGCGAAAACACACAACAGGAGTCAAGATGCTTTTTTTTCTCCTTCACAAATGTAACATATAGCCTACAGTAGAAGTTGCATGATGTGAATATGAATACATTATTTTTGATAACTCACCTCGGGACATGCCAATTTTCGTATGCTCTGCCCAAGTGTTTGCAGGTTAACTTTGGCTCTGCTTGTCTTCTGTTTAGGTAGGTCCTCACCTATCTTTCCGTGCACGTCTTTAGAAATAGGCATTAAATCCGCGGCGTCAGTTGAGCGCTCCTCAAAGTCTCCGAGCTCATTATTTTGGGCGCCGCTGCTGCTGCTGGAGA
Source organism: Notothenia rossii (assembly GCF_949606895.1). NCBI lineage: Eukaryota > Metazoa > Chordata > Actinopteri > Perciformes > Nototheniidae > Notothenia > Notothenia rossii. The sequence continues at coordinate 17,401,308 of NC_136912.1, read as the reverse complement.
ACGGACATTCTCCTGATATCTTCAGCTCTTTCAGCTTCGTGCAGAACATCTTTCCCGCTGTATGGTCTGCTGTCTCTGCTCTTCTTATCTCATATCGGAGGGAGACAGTGCTGGTCGAGCAGCTGCGGTCTCTGAGAGAAATTCCATCATCTGGTGTGCGTGCTCATCCAAGATACCTTCCACATCGCGACGCACTCATTCAAATGATCAGCACCAAAGCCAGAGACCACATACAATATTAATTGAGAACTGCACGAGCAAATGATGGCAGGGAACTATCATTACCAAAAGCCAATGAGAAACTGGAGAAAAAAGAGCACTAGGCCAATCCATGCGCAAGTGGGGCTGGTGTACTGTAGCTGAACAACCTATCAGCAATGAGACATTATTTCCAGGCGACTTACTCTCATGCAGTGCACTTTTTTATTTGGATCAGTTTATAGAGTGGCATCCATCGTAACATAGCATAAACGAATAATCATATTTCTATGGTATCCACAAATGGTGGTCTTTATGGTGATATTGCCACTATAATAATCTTGCAGAATACTAATAGTTGTACCTATTTGCTACCATTTTATTTAATACTCTAACCAAAATACTTAATTTGTGAATGTGTTTCCTGCACACAGACATACACACAATACACACAGATCCCTGTATTGGAACTCCCCTGCTGTATTTCCCCTGTGAAATACCTGTGAATGAACGCCTGTCTGATGTGTCAGATTATAAATAGCAAGGTTCCTCCGCCGATTTGTGCTTTTATTAAAGCTCAATAAAAAAGGCCCCTAACTCTTTGTTTAATCCCCTGGACCAGGTCATCAATGCCAATGTTGTTGTTATTGTATAGGTCTGGAACTAACAACCTATTTTATTCATATGCAGAATGGTCAATAAATGCTCCCATTCTTATGAAGACGACATATTGAGCATGCATGAAAAGCGACACATCTTCACATTCAAGAAGTATAAGTATCAGCAATTGCTTGGGTACATTTCCTTTAAATTGAGTTAGGTAAATTTAACCAATTGACACATCTGTTTGAAGGACTTGGGGAGTACTACCGCATGTGTGGATAAAGTAGTATGACGCCTTTGTGGCTCCAGAGGGATCTGTGCAAAGTCTGATAAGTTGTCTTAAATGAAGTCACTTCGGTTGAGTCTGAAGACACATTTTGAAAGAGGAAAAAAGTCTGGGGTTGAAGCGTTAAAAAATTTTTGGGCTGGAGGCTACATCAGCTTCTACTAACACAACATATCCAAATCTACAGCAACAGCTGTTAGTGTCAGTGTGGTGTTATCTGTGTGTGCAACAGTGAATCCCATTTGTTTTTTAAGGAATCTTCCAGTGCTGATTATACATGTTTGATGATCATTAATACATTACATGTCGAAAATAGATATCATTGGCCACGATGAGGCTGCAGCACCGCTTCTTGGCCTTGTTTGGTCGGAAAAAAAGCATTTTCTTCTAACATAATAAATCAATTTTAGAGCTTAAATAATGAACAACTTTGTCATTCAGGAGCCTTCTCATTTCTCACAGGATAACTCTGGACAAGCATACTGCTTATATTGGCACTCTTTCAACAACAAGGCCGGGATGTTTCTACCACATGAAAAACGTTTTATAGGTTGGAGATTAAAGGGGGAATGTTTTAATTCGGCTACAGAGGGACCGACCTCAATGCAATTCATTAAACGACCATGTTGAAATATGCACCTTATTTTATCAGGAAAGCTTTTATGGTGCATAATATGTGGTCATTACATTGAAGTCCGAAAAAGGTTGGTTTATTGGTAAGCAAATAGCAAAATCTGTCCATTAAACAGAAATATTTGGTACCTTGATGAAGTTTTACACTCTATTTCTTTAACATAGTTTTTAAAAGTCTGTTATACATCAGTGCAAAGGGTCATATGAATCACAATTATGTAAATATGACTTGTGTCCCATCTCGTAATAATGAATGCCCCTTGAAGAGAGGCGTGACAAAAGAGTCTGTCAACATTTATTTTATGATGATAATATAATACAAATGCATGTACTGTTCATTCTTATTAGACTTTAAAGGAGGGATTTAGGGGGAAATCATCATGACTGAGCTGTAGCTTTAAGGTCTGACAGTATTGAGGTTGTTAAAAATAATCACATGCTCCTATTTCTTAAGCCAAATTAAAGACGTCACATTCTTTTGAAAGTAATAGATAATGGAGACGAAAGTAAATTAGATGAGTCAGCGGTTGGTTTCTATGTTCCTAGTCATGACAAGATCAATTGTATGTTTGAGTTAAAAAAAATGAATTGGAAAATTAAATAATGATAACAACATGTCAAACAAATGATTCTGCGTGACGTATGGACTTGAGATTCCTCTGACAGTGCTTTTCCATTCTAGAGGCTAATGCAAATGAATCTTCAGTGACGTCTTGAAGAAGATCTTGCAGGCAATCCTCAGGTCTGAGCGACACATCTGTTCCTCAGAGTGCAGCTGCTGCTGCCGCCTCTCATCAGGACCCAGAGGAGATGGCACCAGCTGCACTGGGATGATAAAACCTCTTTGTGATGATCATCTGCAACATGGACCTTCTGCTTTATACCAAGATGGGACAGTGAATTAAGTTTTCATGGCAAATAAACAATAATAAACAAAATATGTTGGCTTTGTTTTGCTATGTGTCTCATTGTTGTGTTTTCTCAGAGGTGTAGAGGAGAGGTAAAGGAGAAGACAATTGATTCTGAGGCATGAGCTAAAGTCATGCACACGGTTTCCTTGAAATGTTGATGTTTGTTTAGCTTGCCTGTGATATTGCAATTTAAACGTTGATATGTGGGGAATTAGGAGGCATTTTAACCGGGCTTTCAATACTTGGAAGCCATTTTAAAAATAATTAGTAAATAAGAGAAGTATAGATCTAAGGTATGTAATTAAAATATGCAATACTAAAATTAAAATTAAAACTAAACGCAATGCATTCAAAATCAATGTCTTAAGGTAGAAAAGTGTTTTCAGCTGAATTCATAAATATTGATATCAGCTAGTTTATGTCATTTTAAAACATGTATTTATTTTAGTTAGACCAAAGGAATCGGGCCGAGTGTTGGACTGTTTTTTTTTCAATTTTCTTTTCTAATTTTTCCATTTATTTTTCTCTCAGATGTTGGCCTGGGGTGAATTGGTTAGCGATGAGGGATGACTGCGGACCACCACCCAGAGCTCATGCCTCAGTTGGAGAGCAATGACGTGGAGCTGAAGTCATTCGATATCCAGAGGCAAAAGAAGTGTACAGTATGTTTTATCAAGATATTTCCATTTTGATCAAGCCTGTTCCTCTTTTTTCAGTAAATTATCCTGCAGTTTGTCGAGAAAACTTTACTTTTTTTTATTTTAAATGTAAATAATTATTCCCAAACTGTAAACTGTATGAAATACAAAACACATTGTTATTATAAAGCAAACATTTCCATCTTGGATTTTACATTACATGCTACTTGTTAGACACTTTCATCCAAAGCAACTTACATACTCAATACTGTGGGCAATCCCCACAGGAGTAATTTGGGGTGAAGTGTCTCAGGGACACAACGACATGCTGACTGCAGTGAGTTTTGAACCTGTGCTGCCCTGATCCGAACACCAACGCACTAGTCCGCTGCGCCACACACCTCCCATTACATAATTACTCCTATTACATAACCAAATGAATACAAAAAACGTTGCTTACTTCCATATGATGAATCTTCGTTTGTTATGTGAGTTTCCATAGTGCCTGCCATATATTTAGTCTCTGCACACACTCGTCCACAGATCCTAACAGTGTTTATGATATGCAGAGAGAGATAGCTAATCTTATCACAAATCAAGCCCAGTAAGTCCACAGGAACTCAACCGTCATGACTTCAGATGGTTACAATGTATATACTTTGGATGTACTCAGTATAACAAGAAGAATAAACTTAGTTTCAGTCACAATGCAACTGTCTAGGCACATAAAGATCTTTAAAAGATACTTGCAGTTAATATTTTGTAATGTTGCATTTATGTGGTGGATTTAACAGCTGACATTTTTGAGCACTCAAAGACTGGTCCATCAATCTCATGAACACATTGTGTTTTCTTTTCCACAATTTAAAAATAAGTGTTGTTTCCCTACATTTTACTTTTCAAAGAGGTGCTCTACAAAGCATCCACTTTGTCTGCATGCTCATAAGTGCTAACACTGCAAACCAGCCCTGTGCACTAGGCCTGTTAAGTGTGTTTATTCACATTTTACTTACAATTTGCTGCATTTAGACATTTGATGTCTGAATGTGTGTATGAGATGGGCCATTTCAGCTCCCAGTACTCCTAACAAACCCTTGATGATTTTATCCAGAGGCAATGTTAGAACAAAACACGACTGACCTAAACCTAACCCCTTTTTCAACTCTGCTTCCAGGCATGTGCTTTATTTGCCTCGGTAATATTGATGAATAACACTTAATAGACACATTAAGTGTAAGGGCGCTATAATGTGAGTCTGCAGGTCCTTTTGTTTACATATATTCACATAGATTACCAATAATTAATATACTCAGAAAATGGTCTTTTGGGAGAAAGGAGTTAGTTTATTTTGTGTTGTTGTTGTTATGTTTAAAGATTTGTTTGGGGTCATATTTGCTGCAATACATAATAGAAAAGCTCCCACTTTGACATGCATAAAGCATCTCTGACCCTGTGTCCGCCTGGCCTAGCACGCATGGCTGCCATGTAATATCCTGAGGCAAACAAGCAATATACATACAAATAGGGTTTAATGTATTACTTGTGACTCTTTGCACCCTCATTGCAGTCTTTATCCTTGAACAAAAAAATGAAGTTTTAAATACTATGCAAAAAGCGTAACAAAGACTAAAAAAATATAAAAAATGTGACGCATGTTTTCTAAATGTTGCATAAGACGGGTGACATGGGCACTGATGCTGGGATAATCAGATATAGTATGCCTGACTCAAGCCTAGTAAAGCAGAACCAGCATCAGAGACGCATATACTAATGTAAAACAGCATCAGTGCTTTATAGTGCACTCATTAGCAGTGACCAGTACAATACATTGGAGCATTATTACAGTTGTAGTGCCAGTAGGAGTTTTTTTTAAAGTTATATGTTTATTATGAATTTGTCCAGAATGAAAACTCAACCAATTCTCAATTTGAAATATTTAAAATTCAACAAGATATATACATTTCAGGAAATATTTGTACTCCTTTAAATGAATAATGTTACCAGTGATATGTATTTCATTGTTAGACAGTAAATTACATCAGCTGACTATAAAATGACTGTAATAACCTCAACTGCAGCCAGCTACAACATTAAAATTTAGATTGTAACGTCTCCAATTCACTACATCTCCTATTTGTTTGTTTATTGCTCTATAAAGCAACTTTGGGTATCTAGAAAAGCGCTACATAAATTGAATGTATTACTATTATTATTATTATTATTATTAATTTGTATTTTTATTATTTGTATTATTATGTTACAAAGACAGAGCCTATTATTTCTTCATAATGAGTTTACTTTTATACTTCATTGTTTCCAGCCCATTACACACAATTATGTTTAGTTATGTTTTTTGTTTATTTCAGATATAATGTAATTTTTCACATACTTTCACCTCTTCAAGACACTACAAATCATTATTCTGTAATAATCTGAGAAGGAAATAAATCACTTATAAAAGGTTTGGAACCACTGTTATCCGGCAAAATCTTCCAATTACGAGTTGCCGTGAATGCACCACAAGTGGGCGGGGTCAATGTTGACCAATAGAATGCAGCAGTTAGAGACACGTTGTATAGGTCAGGAAAGAACATAGATTTGTTTTGTTTTGTTTATTTAATGGTTTTATTGATTTATTGATTTATTTTAATTTAATTTTGATTAGAACATAGGTTAATGAGTTGGAATGATGTGATGATGCATACTCATGTACAGTAGGTGGCGGTATGCACCTTTTAAGTTGTTTGCAATCCGCCAAAAGCAAGAGAAGAAGAAGAAGAAGAAGAAGAAGGAGACACGTTGAACACTTCCAACAAACAGACATGTCTGCCCCCAGAGCGTAGAGAGAGATATCTTCTTGATTTTACAGAGCTGGATTCAACTCGAACAAAATGGTCAGTTTACAAATTTAAGCTGACAACTAATCGTTCATATTCCCTTCTGTTCATCTGTTCTTCTGCTTTTTTATTCTGTAATATATTACTGTCAGCTGGCAGTGGCCCCTCGCTTCGTGGTTGGAAGTCAAACACTAACATGTTGTTAACTGTGTCAGCTAGTTCTCTCAGGTTATTTACTTCTCTTGGTTTAACCTCAGGTTGTTACAGATTCCTCCGACTCAGACACTATCCTTCGTGTCAGAGGGCCGCTGGAGTTTAAATGTCAGCTGGACAGCACAGATGGTATGTTCATGGAGATTTTACTGCACTTTTTTTGAACGTAGTGGATCTCAAATTTGGATATCATAAGGGTTAATGTGATCCTAAGCAAAGTTTGAATAGCATCCATTCAGTCTCTGTCTTAATCACAACTTGCTGTTGCTGTGTCCTTCCCCACTGCTGTATCATTTGTCTCCAAGTCTCCACAACCCGATATGTAACTTTCAGAGCACAACAAGCAGGACCACAACCATGCCTTTAAATAATAAATATGTAAATGTAGAAGATGTTAAATATACCTGAAACAAAACCACAAACTTTCCTGTCCTCAGTGGTTTCTATGGCCCTGTTACATACAGGTTGTATTTTTTGTAATATGGTGGAGGCAATTCACTTGAACTGATATTATACCAAGTAAAAATGTTGAGGGTAAGATTCTAATGGTGCTTATAAGATAAAGATTAATAAACTTTCAAAAAATGTGATCTCACACAAACCTTTACATTTGTTTTAAAATAAACAAAAGGATATAACCCATATATAAAAATACATATGGCAAGAAGAATATAAAATTACCAGCAAAGTGGAATGTATAAACCGTGTAGTATTTGGAAAAGGCTAATATTTTCTGTGTGTAATTCTTCTTTCAGCACTGCTCATTCAGAAAGTCATCTCGAGAACATTTGCGATGCTTCACTCTCAGGTGAAATCTGAATCCTGTGTCCTGACAGTCTGCGACAGTTCTCTTATTATTTGGCCAAACAAAGGGGTATATGTCACACCTGAAGAAATAACTCCGAACACACTATGTGAAGATATACATCAATGGATTCAGTAAGTTAATTAAAAAAATAAAATAATAATAATTCGTTCTTATCTGAAAATGTTTTTTTATTTGGCTGAATTGTGGTTTAATGTTTTTATTTATTTCAGGACTGATGAACAAGAGAGCGCTGGGAAGAGATCCTCTAAAAACAAAAACAAAAAAAGTTCAGCAGCGGTATGTATTGTAACTGTTTAGTTTATGAAGCTAGTTAGGAGTTGTATTTTGCAGCATGCTGTAAACTTTGCTAATGGGGGGGAAACCGTGACTCCCTCTTGATTATTCTCCCCATGCTAACCACCATATTAGCAATATTTTGTAGATATGAATATATTTTGTTTTTCTCCCAATTAATTTGACTATTGGAAGGTTTGTTAAATGCCTGGAAAAGTGCCTTGTCACAGTTTGCAGAAATACTTGCATACAAATAATTGATAATGAAGATATTTGCTGATACATTTTTTGTAGGTAATTCAACTATGCCTTACTTGTATGGTGTCTGTGTGTGCTTGAATGTAACTTCAACCTTATCATTCAGAGTGTCATTAACCTTCGCTTGATGATGGAGGCGACAAAGACAGGCCCTCTTTCAGCACCAATCCTCAGGAGAACACTGCAGAAATCCCACTTCCTGTCTACAACTCTTCCCATGGACTGTGTGGTCCGTACCACCTGCAGCGACACAATCAAAGAGTATGCATTATTTCAAAAGCATTTGATTTGATATCAGTTAAAACATTCTAAAACAGTCAGACACTTGACACCCCATGAATAGTTTTGCCCACTGTGAACGTTTCTTTCTGTGTTGCAGTGCCTTTGAGCGCCTGTTGGAGGCGCTGACTCATCAGCTGTGTGAGATGGAGAAAGTGACCCTGCAACACATGAAGGGGGCCACACTGCTGGTACCTGAGCCGCTCCACTTCCTCCTTCCAGAACCCAAAGGACTGGTGACCGTGGTTTACCCTGCAGGAGTGCCTGACAGCCAACTAGAGACACATCGTAAGGTAAGACTGAGATTCTCTCAAATCATAACAAACAGGCTACATGTTGTTTCTCTGACTTGTTATAATCTTAACCCCTCTAGCATAGGGCTGCAATTTAGAGTGTTTTTCATTGGACACTATCTCTGTCATAATAGGAACTGCATCGGCAGTTTGAGCTACCAGATGACCGGCCTTATTTTAGGAGAGTGAATGCCTTCCACTTTTCCAATGAGCACTACAAAGATGGCTACCTCCGAAATCCTCATATGGTCCTCACACATCCCACGCTGGACAACGGAAAGGTGAGGCACATTACAAATTAAAATCTGTTATATTCTAATTCCCCATTAGAAGATATTGAAACATACTTTTTATTTTGTGTGTGTGTTTCCTCAAGGTGTACTTGGTGCAGGGGATCTACAGCTATCACCACTACATGCAGGATCATATGGATGACAACGGCTGGGGCTGCGCTTATCGCTCGCTGCAGACTATCTGCTCCTGGTTCACGCAGCAAGGCTACGTAGAGCGAGCCGTGCCCACCCACAGGGAAATCCAACAGGTACAGTAGTGGGGCTTTTACATATCACACAAAATATTAGAAATGTCGGAAATGGCTGCTCTTGATTGGCTTTCAACTTTCCAGACTTTAGTGGATGTTGGAGACAAACAGGGCTCCTTCGTTGGATCACGGCAGTGGATCGGCTCCATTGAGGTTCAGCTTGTTCTGAACCAGCTGCTGGAGGTCACCTCAAAGATCATGTTTGTGAGGTGTGTTGTGTGAATCCTATGGATAACCCATTTTATGAGGATGTACCTTATTCAACACGACTTGGACTGATCTGATGATAAATGTTTGTACTCTTTAGTCAAGGCTCTGAGTTGGCATCCAAGGGCAGAGAACTGGCCAACCACTTCCTGACTGAAGGGACTCCCATCATGATCGGTAAGCTGGATATCTATATATTTCCATATCCAGGCAGATAATTTCATCTTTAGCAATATTAACACTGACTCTTTAGCAACATAGAGTTTATAGCTGGTCAAAAAAGTAATAATTGACCCTAAAATTGTGGGTGCTAGTGGAGCCTCGCAGATGGGGGTGCTGCAGCCCCCTCAGCACCCCCTTCCTTCCCGCATCCATTCGTGATGTCTCGCTGTCTCGCAGACCCCACGCAGCAAGCAGGAAATGAACCCAGCTCAAACTGTCCGCTCCTCGCAGCAGCGAGCCATGCAACGTCCCGCCAACACGGCACCCTGACCCCACGCAGCATTCTTATGAGTGAATACACATACTATACAGAGATGCTGTATGAGAAACCAATGTGAGTTTGGAAAATTGCACAATATAAATATATTCTAGTAGACCTCAACCAGGGCTCTCGACTAACTTTTTTCACCATCCTCCCGGAACCGTCCCGAAATACAATCTAAGCCGTCCCGAAATTAATGTGGACCGTCCCGAATTTAAAATATTAGTTTTTCTACATTATCATTAGTTAAAATCATTCAAAGTGACCTTTAACATAAATAAAACATCATACAAATCATTAGATGATAATTCATCCAATTTTTACTTGAGTAAATCAGTCAATCACATGAACAAAGGCCAAATATATTTAAACAAACACACAAACGAGAAAATTACTCAACACAACACTCTGTCCTGAAGACAGAACCCAGAGTAACCACTAACCAGGATGACAGTCTGTAACACAGTCAGGAGACCTTTACAAACCGCCCCGCCCCCTCGCACACAGACCGGAGAGAGAGATCTCGTCTGGATTGGAAAGCTTGAAAATACATCATAGACGCATGTTGTAGTCTTATTGCATATTAGAAACGGAGTTGGATAAACTAAAACTGCGATATAATGTTTATGTAGCAATACTACATATGACATATATTTTTTAAATGTGTCCAGTACCGATAAAAAGTCAGATAACATCGGAGCTTAACGTTACCACTGTCTTAAATAATTCCGGCCCGGGCGGAGCCCGTTTAATACCGGGGCTCGGTACCCATCCCTACATAGGGAGAGGCGCAGCATATTGCTAAGGACTAAATACGATGGAGGGTTCTCATCTCAGCCTTATTACCCATAGGGGATAAAGAGGAGTAAGTAAATAAAGAGGCCGGCGCTCCAGGGTCTGGTTCTGCTGTCGATTTTGTGATGTAACGGTAAAACATTTCAGAATTCCTCCACGGGATACCATTGTCATTGTACATCACTCAACCTGCGAAATACACATACTCAGTATATTCTGTAGCTAGACACGCGAATTTGCGGGCCAGGAATTTGCGGGCACAGCCAGCGGCACAGCTGTAGCTACGTCCCAAATTCGTCCCAAAATTCTTTTTTATCCTCCCCGACACTATTTCTTTCGACGACGGGACGTCCTTAAGCTCGAGCCCTGACCTCAACAATGAAATTATGATCAGTAGAAATGGCCATGACATGGGAAATTTAAGCAACATTTTATTGTCTGATCTTGTTGTTCATGAGATCATTGCAATGTATTTTTTCACATTATTGTTCCTGTCTTGCAGGAGGGGGAGTGTTAGCTCACACTATTCTAGGTGTGGCATGGAGTGAGACCACTGGACAGATCCGCTATCTTATCCTTGATCCCCATTACACAGGAGCGGAGGACTTACAGGTTATCACAGACAAGGTAACTGTTACAAGCATCTGCACTGGCTGCATTCCTCTTTCAAGTACACATTTTCACATAATGTGCTGTATTGATTTTTGGTATCTTATTTTTCTCAGGGCTGGTGTGGCTGGAAAGGACCAGATTTTTGGGACCAAACTGCTTATTATAATCTGTGTCTGCCTCAGAGGCCAAAGGTCATCTGAGCTGTCATAGCCTTTCATACGGGCATCATCTAACATTGGTAAAGCATCTGTGAAACTTTAGAGTGACACTATTGTCTGCTACTTTTACAGAAATGTTTCCAGCTTTGCAAGTCACTTCTGTAATGATGTTAAATTGTAATGTAATTCATTTGAATAGCTTTGGTCAAGTCCTACATAAAGTATTGTCTTAACACGAATGGAAGAACTAAAGATGGATGTAATTTCGTATTGAAACAACAAATTGATTTATTTAATGTAATCTACTTTCTGTACTTGCCATTATAGGAAAAAGGCTAATCAAATATGAATACCAGATAGGGTCATTAAATCCGGTATACAATTCATCAAAATCAACAAAGTTTGATCATTTCTTACCAGTGCATAAAACAGTAGAGAAATGACTGATTTTATAAATTATTTAAATGTACATAACATTTTGTCATCAGTTGTTCTTAATTCCTTATTTATTTGTTTCTAAGTAAAACAAGAGATGATCAAAATATGATTCTAGCTTCACATTTGATACCTTGAAGATTCTCTATTTTACTTTTGAATTGTATAGACATAAGATAATAGTTATTTGTCAGCCCTATTACAGACAACCAAATAATGCATGCCTAAAACAAATATCTATTTTTCTATTGACACCTAAATTGAAGGATTATTGTTTTGTATTATTTAGTGAAATAAATAAAATATCTTTGCTAGTGAATATACAGGACTGTCTCAGAAAATTAGAATATTGTGATAAAGTTCTTTATTTTCTGTAATGCAATTTAAAAAAAACAAAAATGTCATACATTCTGGATTCATTACAAATCAACTGAAATATTGCAAGCCTTTTATTATTTTAATATTGCTGATTATGGCATACAGCTTAAGAAAACTCAAATATCCTATCTCTAAATATTAGAATATCATGAAAAAGTATACTAGTAGGGTGTTCAACGAATCACTTGAATCGTCTAATTAACTCGAAACACCTGCAAGGGTTTCCTGAGCCTTGAAAAACACTCAGCTTGGTTCAGTAAACTAAATCACAAGTATGGGGAAGACTGCTGATCTGACTGCTGTCCAGAGGACCGTCATTGACACCCTCCATCAGGAGGGTAAGACACAAAAAGAAATTTCTCAAAGAGCAAGCTGTTCACAGAGTGCAGTTTCAAAGCACATCCACAAAAAGTCTGTTGGAAGGGGGAAATGTGGCAGGAAACGCTGCACAACCAAGAGAGATGACCGCAGCCTTAACAGCATTGTGAAGAAGAGTCGCTTCCAGAATTTGGGGGAGCTTCAAAGACAGTGGACTGAAGCTGGAGTCCAGGTATCAAAAGTCACTGTTCACAGACGTGTCCGGGAAATGGGCTACAATAGCCGTATTCCCATGGTCAAGCCACTTCTGAACTCAAGACAACGGAAGAGGCGTCTGACTTGGGCTAAGGAAAAGAAGCACTGGACAGTTGCACATTGGTCCAAAGTCCTCTTTTCAGACGAAAGCAAGTTTTGTATTTCATTTGGAATTCAAGGCGCCAGAGTCTGGAGAAAGGCTGGAGAGGAGCAAAATCCAAGTTGCTTGAAATCCAGTGTGAAGTTCCCACAGTCAGCGATGGTTTGGGGAGCCATGTCAGCTGCTGGTGTTGGTCCACTGTGTTTCATCAAGCCCAGAGTAAATGCAGCTCTGTACCAAGAGATTTTAGAGCACTACATGCTTCCGTCTGCTGAAAAGCTCTATGGAGATGAGGAATTCATTTTCCAGCATGATCTGGCACCTGCCCACAGTGCCAAAACCACCAGTAACTGGTGTACTGACCATGGCATTACTGTCCTCGATTGGCCTGCAAATTCCCCTGACCTGAACCCCATAGAGAATATGTGGGGTATTGTGAAGAAGAAGCTGAAAGACACCAGACCCAACAATGCTAATGAGCTAAAGGCCGCTATTGAAGCATCCTGGGCATCCATAACACCTCAGCAATGCCACAGGCTGATTGCCTCCATGCCACGCCGCATTGATGCAGTAATCCGTGCAAAAGGATTCCCAACCAAGTACTGAGTGCATTAATGGACATTTTCAAATGTTTGATTGTGTTTTGCTGTTATAAATCTTTTTTTTTTACTTGGTCTGAGGAACTATTCTAATTTTTTGAGATAGGATTTTTGAGTTTTCTTAAGCTGTATGCCATAATCAGCAATATTAAAATAATAAAAGGCTTGCAATATTTCAGTTGATTTGTAATGAATCCAGAATGTATGACATTTTTGTTTTTTTAATTGCATTACAGAAAATAAAGAACTTTATCACAATATTCTAATTTTCTGAGACAGTCCTGTATTGCAGTGAAATTACACTAATCCTCATTTAGCCCGGGACCTTCTGGAAACATTAAGGGACCCCCGGGCGCCCTTGGTCTTATTCTAAGAACAACTTGAGTAGAGAAGAAGCTGTGCCTGAATGCAGCATGTCTGACACAGCCCATTATTAGAAAACAATCAGTCCCTGTAATTGAGTTTTCATAACCAGCCAGTTGTCAGAGTCAAATGGATGCTTTCCTCTTCTCAACAGTACATAATAAAATGTTGAATTTTCTTTCAAATCTGTTGAGCGTAGACCAGACAGTTCATTTTTCAGAGACGTATTGTCACTCTTTGTGATCTCTTCTCCATTGGCTGATTGTAGTACGGGACGCCACAGAATGAACCCCCATTCAATTCCCATCTCTACCCATCCTGCATAGGCATGTAAATTCTATGACAGTGACCAGACACAGGTTTATACGATAGATTCACCCAAGTCCTATTGTGCTAGGATATTGGAATTTCATTAGTGTGTGTCACTTATAGCTCTAACAATGTTATTAAGAGAAAACCCGTGACAAATTATAATGTCAGGGGACGCGCCTTCAGATAATCCCCTTTCTTGTTAATGGGTATGCACTAGGGGGAGCAGTTACTTTGGCATAATAGATTTCCAAGGAAAAACTAGATGACCTCTTGTCTGTTCCACTACTTGTTCTGATTCTAGATATGTTTAAATAGTTTAAACCTTTAGATGACAGAGAAATCACTGCTGTGTTTTTTTCTTTCTTAATGTGGTTACTCCTTAATATAGTGTCCTCTGTATACTGTGCTTTCGAGTTGCTTAGTTTACCAGATACTTTTGAATTTATACCTTTACACTTTGTATTGCCAAGTAGACTTAAACAAATGTTTTGTCTTGGTGGTTTGGTAAATAAAAAATAATCAGCTAAATTAAAGAAACATAAATATAGTCTAGAACATTGTACAGTAAAAATATGAAAGAAAAGGTATATATAAATTAGTGTTTGGATATCATTACAAAGAAAACTGTACTGGTTTATATAGAGTGTATATAGAATTTGCTAAAAAGAAAACAAGTTTGAAACATACATTTTCAGGCGTTTCACCAGTAAAAACAAACAAAGAAAAGTATTTAAAGGTAAACTCCCAAAAAAAGAGTTGTCTTCTCATCTGTGGTGAAAGGAGTACAAAATACATTTAATGCGATTCCTAGTCTTTATACCAATAAAAACATTATTCCAACCAAATACAGAAGCAAGTTTAATAATTATGCCCAGCGTGATTCATTCCATCATACTTTTTTATATTTAAAAAAAAATAAAGGAACTCAAATCTCTCTGTGTGAGAAATCTCTTTAAAATAGACTACCTTTTTTTTGTTTTTTTCTCCTTTATTTATTCAAGAGGATATATGAACATGATATATATTGTATACGAACAATTCAAACCAGGGACAGACCTATAAAGTAATACAAATTACATAAAAGAAAGAAAGAAACCTTTTTAAAACCCTACTGGAGACCGCTGCACGAGAGAGCAGTCGTTGCCAGGAAGTGACGTTACCTGGTTACTAGGCACCATGTCCCGCTGACAGCAGCCAGCTGAAGCACGCTAACGAAGATTTGTTTTTAATGCGGTTTTGCGTTTAATTCGTTTGTCTCCTAATCTTTGTGCACCCTCTCTAACGAGGTCAATGCAACTGTAACACGAACCACTTTTTAACGGGCGACACTTTATCAGGTAAGATGCGGTTTGTCATACAGCTAAAGGTAGCTAACACGTATACTATCCATAGTTTGACTATAGCTACATAAATTAGCATCACACTTGGAACGTGTTGCAGGTTTAAAACATGCGTTTCCATGGTGCATAATAGATTTACGGTGTAAAGTGTAGTTTGTTACAGTACCTTAACCTCAGTCTTTCTCCAAAAATGCTACACCATGCAAGTAACATGCACATGTTTTAGTTTTAGCTACAACCTTAACTACTAGTCGTGAGTAGTATTCTTTTTTAAATGTTTGCTGAATCTTTAATGCATCTTTTAGAGTTGTTTGTTCAGAGATGTATTAATCCTACATCCATTGTTTTGCATTTATGGTTTGTCAATATGAAATGTTTTGAAACCTGCTATATAGATAGATATATTGTATAATCCAATACAACAAATAGCATCAAGTCTGAATTGCCTTTTTTCTAATGTTAGTTTAATTTATTATTGTATTTATTGGTCAAGGGCTACATACAACAGCATAAGGAGGGGAGATGCATTGTACCAGATTTAGCAACTAGCTCCTTGCCAGTCCCTTAGCAGCTTGAAACGTAGACAACAAATACAATGCAATACATTAAATACTAACATCATGCACTACCTTACAGGTTCAGTTTGTTGGGGAGGACTGCCATGTTGAGCCCCGGTGAACTAGAAGGTGAAGTGGACCATTCGTTTTTCGACAGTGATGGTGAAGATACTAGTGCCAGCAAAGATGGAGGGGAAAAGTTGGAGAAAGGCGGGAAGGCTGAAAAGGAGGGCCCACCAGCACACGAGAGGCTACAACCAAAACCAATTGAAAATACAAAAGGCAGCTCTCATTTAAAGGGAGAAGATAAAAGCATGGAACCCAGCATACCATTGGATAAAGTACTCAATGATGGCAGTACGCCCTCAAAAAGGCGTACATCCCCTACTTTCAGTGAAAGCAGTGCAGGTGCAGACTCAGAGAGCTCCTCTAGAAGTAGCAGTAGGAGAAGCAGTCCTGATTCACGCACCCTTTCCAGGCCCAACAAAACACCTGCAGTAGGTAAGACCAGAGGGGGCTCAGCAGGATCTCGGCGTGTTCCTATTGGCCGTACAGAGGAGTCAGAGGGTACAGTGACAAATGTTAGCCGCCTCTCCTCTCCTGACACCAGCCCTCTCCAGTCGCTGGACCTGAATCACACAGAGGGAAGCCTTAAAGAGCGGCGGAAGGAGAAGAGGGTGCCCTCCAGTGGCCTGAGCGACATGCATCAGGAGGAGGACTCAGACCAGGATGTGGACGAGTGTGAGTAAACATGTTTGCTGTGCTCTTTAACACTGCTCAGGCTTTTTTTGTTTGTATTTCCCTTTTTTAAATTAAGCAATATCTACCTACCTCAAGGGCAAAAACTAACAATTAGTTGTTTGGCCCATAACATTTAAGAAAATAGAAAGAAATGTTCATCCCAGTTTCAAAGAGTCCAATGTGTTATCTTTAAATATCTTGTTTGGCATTGCAAGATCGAAAGATTCTCAGTTTAATATGCTTTAAAACAGAGAAACTCAGGAAAGCGTTCATTTGAGGGGCTTAAAACCACATTATCTGACATTTTTGCAAGAAAAAAAGCTATTAAAATTACTTTAATGACAAGTGACAAATGACAAAGTACTTAAATAACACTTCTAGTGACACCTTATTGCTAGTAAGCGCCTTAGTGTGGACAGGATTTTGATAAAATATCATAAAATAAGTGAATAATGTTTCTCAAGTAGTTTGATTCAAATAAGTGTAAAAGACCAAAGAGGTGAACTATGTCAGACTATGTATAACATTGTTGCTACTCTCAGATTTGGTAACTTTACTTCTTATTTATAACATAACAGAAATAGTTTTATACTTAACATCAACAGACTATATTTCCCCACACTTAACATCTGGAATAATTTACACTAAGCATGTTTAGTATTATACTGTATTACCCGTTATAATACTTTAATCATTAGACATTTTGAAATGTTGTTTCAGTTATTTAAAATGTCTATACAAGTATACATCATCATCGACGGCTTCCCCATACCATTCGCTGCCCAAGTGAAAAGCCTCGGTGTCATTCTGGCTCCCTCTCATTCGCACCACACATAAAAAACATCACCCGTACCGCCTTCTTTCATCTTCGGAACATCTCCAGACTCCGCTCATCTCTGTCCCAACCCAGCACTGAAATCCTGGTCCACTCATTCGTCACATCCCGGATTGATTACTGCAGTGCACTTCTGACTGGCCTTCCTATCAAACTCCTCAATGGACTGCAAATAATCCAGAACTCTGCTGCCCGGATCATCACCCGCACCAACTCATCCGACCACATCACCCCCATTCTCACTCAGCTACACTGGCTTCCTGTACGCTACCGTATTGACTACAAAAACCTTCTACTCACTTATAAAGCTCTCCATAACCTTGCCCCCATCTACATCACCGACCTCCTTCAGGAGTACACCCCCTCCCGCACCCTCCGCTCTTCGTCCATAGGACTTCTCACCGTCCCAAGCTCTCGCCTCAAAACCATGGGTGCTCGAGCTTTCAGCTGCTCGGCTCCCAGACTCTGGAACTCCCTACCACTACACATCCGACAGTCTGATTCCATAACAACATTCAAAACCCAACTCAAAACCCACGTGTTCAAACTGGCATTTTCTTTATAATCTGTACCCTGTGTCCTTTTGTGTCCTTTTGTGTCCTTTTGTGTCCTTCTATAGTCCATTTCCTGTTGTTTGTCTTGTCTTACCCCGGCTGATACTTCACTAAATCCACTGTTTTAATTGTTCCCTATATTGCCCCTATGCCCTGTAAGGTGTCCTTGGGTGTTATGAAAGGCGCCCCCCAAAATAAATGTATTATTATTATTATTATTATTATTATTATTATTATTATTATTATTATTATTATTATTATTATACAACCCTTTGAATTATGCTATAGAAATGTGGCTTTTCTTTTTAAGTTTGTAGATTCCGTTTTTCAGTGTAGTTTATTTGTAACCCATCGCACCTGGTTCACCTTTGATAAACATCTATTAAAATATTACATAAAGCAAAACATTGAATAAAACGTTTTAAAATGCAGATTAAGAAACTGTAACGGTTGTTCTTTTCACTGATCAGGCTCCCTCAGGACAGAGAGCCATCTTGAAGGTGAACTGGTCTTCCACCATCCTGGACGGAGAAACAGGAAGAACTACTCATTCAGCAATGATGAGGCTCAACGCATAGAACGGGAGAACCATCGTCTTCTTCGGGAGATCTCGCGCCATTCTCCAGCACCAAGACCAGGAAGCAGCGCGAGGAAGAAAGCCCATCCGGCCAGCAAGTCGCCGTTTATCCGACTCTCTCACAGCGCACTGAACAGGCAGCGGGAACAGCAGCGCATCGAGAGGGACAACCTGGTGAGTTCTGCTTCTGGGGGTCAATACTCATTTCAGTATTTACAATAACACTAAACCCTAAACATTAATTTAAATGGCAAGGCAAGCTTCTTCTTTTTTGCTTTTCAAGATAAATTATTCAGTGCTCTTTAAAGTAAAGTTTTGAAAGAAGGTTCTCTTTAGGTCGGTGGTTTTATTATCTGTAGATCAGTGTTGTTGACGTTTACCTCATGCTCATAATGTTACAACATCTATGTAATGAGATATACATCATCATTTGGTTTATCAGATTCTCCTGTTCCGGGTAAGTAGCACGAAATGTTTTAAAGTTCATTACAACCTCATTCGCTGTATACAATCTTGCTTTTGCCTTGAGCAGTGTGAATACAAAAAGTGAAAACAAATCATTGTGGTGAATTAAAACAATTCTGAAATAAAAATGTAAAATGCTTTTAGTATCTGTTGGTAGGTTACATTGGCAAAAATCCAGATTTCTCATTTAAAACATACCGTCCGTCCAAAGTGGCTGAAATGCGCAAAGCTGCTGTTGGCTCTGTTCTCAACTGTTCATTCATTGCTGTCAATAAGAACATACTGCGGTTCATTTCTTAAATGATCTATTGTTAATTTCCATAACACCCCACAATTAATCTATTACAGCATCTTTACACATTTTGTAAGACTCAACTCAGTACATTTTATTTTGAATGAATTCTTTGACAGTACTGTACATGATGCACTAATTGAAAAGCAGAAAGGAAAACCTTTAGAATCTGCAGGTTAAAGTTCAAGTCATTATTCACAAGCATAACATTGAGTACCATATTGTTGTACCTTTAGCCTAAGTGGATGACTGTTACATCATTATTTTAATGCATACTCTTCTCCTGAAGTTTATATTATCTTAAAGATTCTAGTTAGTTAGGGTGAGTTAGTGCCGGAGTAAGAGTGCCACCCCCCTGAAAGAAGACACTGATGGACTGGGACAGATGGCAGCAGGTGGCAGGCCGGCCGGCAGCGCCTCACACTGACATTAAAAGACGGTTCAGCCTCTGTAGCTTTGGCCTTTCACTACACAGTGCGCTCTCACCCCATAAATGACCTGCTTAACCACATTGTGATAGAAGCAAACCAGCTGCAGTGTTCAGATCATTCTGAGAATTATAATTGACATCAAGCACGGCGTTATTGTCTGCTCTGACAAGTGTAGGCAGAACACTAGCATTATGTTCTCCACTTGTGGCTCATGCTATTATTATTATTATTATTATTATTATTATTATTATTATTATTATTATTATTAGTTTGAGATCTCCCATATTGCTGAGTGATGTTTTATCAGGGAATGTGCTCCTGTCATCTTCAGGACAGACTGTTCTTTCCCTTGCGTCTATGTCTCAATGTTGTCAGAAGTGCTTTTTGCCTTCTCTATTCTTAGAGCGAAGTAACTAAATCTGCACTGTATTAAGTGTATCCACCCTACCCCACACATCAAGTAAGAGAAGTAAGTGGTTCAAGTTTGTTCAAATTCAAAATATATCCTTAAACAAGTGATTGATTTAGTGACCAGTCTGTCTTCACTTTTGCATTTGTATCACCTCAGGTGGACTTTGTAAACTTTGTTAGCTTTGTTGCTTCATGGGGAATTTTTGCTGACTGAGAGATTTCTGCACAGCATGCACGTGGGAGGGTGACTGCACGTATGACATTCAGCCATTTGCCTACACTGTTCTGCATCATGCTGTTTGATTGTGTTTGCTGTGAAGTACCTGATCTTTTTCTATGATCATATCATGCTTGGGATATGCAAAATAAATAAACCCTTCATAAATGTGTTTGAAGTCCTGTTTGTTAAAAGACAAAACAAATGTGAGTACATTTGGGCAAATATATCAAATGCTACAAAATGTTTTATCATTCACATAAAACTCCTGCTGCGTTTTATGCATTTGTTCGAACAAAATACTTAGAGGGTCTCTTCATCCTTTTTTAATTATACAAAATGTAATTGTGTTTAATTATGTATAATAAAGCACTTCACAGTAATTAATACATTCACACAATGTTGACAATATTGCTTACTGCACATATTTTATATTCTATAACTTGTTGCATTCTATTTCAATATAAATTACTGCTTTATTTTATTGCTATCTTACTATATTTGTGTATATTTGTTTACATTTTAGTTTTTTAATTTGTATGAATGCACCACGACACCTAGTCAAATTCCTCGTACGTGTGACCCTAACTGGCAATAAACCCGTTTCTGATTCTGATTCCTTACAAAAACGAAACCACATTTACACATGCTGAAATCTTTCCAAAGTCAACCTGTCTGATACCCTGAAGTACCCACGTTAAACCTAATTGTTTTACCAGCTTGCCAAGATAATGACAATGTACTGCATGTATGAATCACCAGGTAACTAATGTCATTGTGTTTTGGTTCAGGCTTTCCTGAAGAGGCTGCAGACCGCCAAGCCGACGCCTGGCCTGAAACGTTCGGAACAACTGCAGGACTTCCAGCGACAAGCCGCATACTTGGGAGCTTCATCGTACCCAATGTGTACGTCCACACACAAGAAAGAGAAGTCTCCCAGCAAGACGCCCTCAGGTAGGTAATGTTGGTCCAGATCTGCCTTTTACTGCTTTTAAAAATGATATGTTAGATACCTTAAACAGGATAAGAACATGGTGATTGAGTACCTGCTCATACAAGGTCCGCAAACTGATATGAAACAGTTTAAATAACAAGGATGTGCCTTATTGGCCATATTAGGACTATCCATCTCACAGTATCTAGGACTAAAACACGAGGGCTAGGAGATGTTTTTATCACTTAAAGACAGACACACTCGTCTGGAAGCTGCACACCATAAGCACACCTTTGCTGCCACTGAGTGTTTTAATCCCACAAGAGCAGTTTGACACCAGCAGGAGTGGTTTTGTAGCAGCCTGCTGGCGTTTGCATGTGATGATCTAATCAAGGTAAACAAAGAGGATCAGCATGTGGCACTGCGCTGCGAGGCTTCTCCTAGAATGAAAGCTGCAGATGTATGGCGCATGTCCGTGCTGCTGCCTTCAGATAGCTGCAGAGATTTAATTAACAGAAGAAGAATTTCAGACATTAAAAAGCAGCCGATGAGTGACACCGGTAAGAATCACCCATTTATACATTATCTAATAACAGATGAATTGATAATGCTATTTTCATAGACAACGTATTTGAGTATTTGCTAATACTTTTTCCTGTTTCTTCAAATTGTGTTAACATTAAATCCTTGTTGGGTTCATGTGTCCAACTTTAAATCATCATCAGCTTGCTTTCTTTACAGACTCTGATAAACATGTTTGTGCTTGTGCGTGTTTACCTGTACTGCAACCGATTGTTTTGGCCCTTTTTGGATGAAATGATCAAATATCTGTTTTTCTCTACAGAAATGTGGACTCTTAATGTCTTCTGATTTCGTTATGAATCGGTAAATCTAAAATCTGAAAATATTGTTCTGTATTTCACAGCAGCTGGACCCAGGCCGGGCAGTTCGGTCCCCCACAGCTCCAGTGCAGCTTCCCCCTCACCTGACCCTGGTGATACTCCCGTACCCCGGACAAAGAGAACGAGTGCAGCCAAACCAGAACACAGCCATGATGAAAAATAAACTTGTTTTCCAGTGAGTGATGATGCCATTTCATCTGTATTTCTTCCTTTCCCCCTTTTGTTCATATTTGTACAGTTTATGATGCACATAAGAATAATTAAATATTTATTTTAAATATCATTTGGTGTTATGTATATTGTGTGCCTTCAAAATCTAAGCTGGTTGATCGAGCAATTCGTTTTCAACTTTAAATTGGGGAATGATGGACCAAAACAATGATATTCTCTTGTTTCCTAAAACTTACCTGTACAAACTGATCCCATGTGGCAACATTGAAACAAACAATAGATTTATAGATTGGTTGTTGATGAAACTACTCCAAATATGTCTGGGGTACTATTGATGTTATAAAAAAGTTATAAAAAAAATAATGCTGTGGTACAAACCTTTCAGGTGGTTAATATTGTTTTCTTCTGGTGATGTATGAGCATATGTTTGTGGATTTTGTTTTGATGATGGCTAAATTGTATTTAGCTGTTTTATTCTCAGGGATCTGTTATTATACATGATGGCATACTGTCATGGCTTATTGAGTCACAGGGCCATTGTTATTGTCATTAATTAAGGCTGTACTTGTTCTGCTATATGTCAAATGGCCTGCTCTGAAAGGTTCCTATTTAACTGATGGTGGGTTGCTGCAGAAACGGAACAAGCATCACAAATACTGGAATATTAGACTAATAAATCTTTATTATTAATAAAATATTAGGTGATGTTGAATTCATGGGTCAGAGGGGTCACAACATAACAACACATGGACCTCAGCAACTGAAACACTGGCTTCTGTCACACTGAAAGGCCGTCTGTGCCTTGTAGATGGGATATATACAGATTTCTGAGGAGGCATGTTAACCCAGGTCAACTGTTTACCTGTACATGCCTATACATTGTAATTCACCACAAGATGTTGTCACTCGATTACAAGAAATAAAACCTTAACAAAGTGAAGGGTTTCCTTGGGGACTGGGAGAAGTCTCTTATGTGTACTTCTTGATCTCATCGTACAGCACCAACACAAAGGCACCACCCATGCCTCTGATCACGTTGGACCAGGCTCCCTTGAAGAAGGCTTTGCCTCCCTCATCCTTCAGGATCTTCCTCCAGCAGTCCATTGTGCCCGTGTACATGATGTCAGCTGTGGAAATGGAGACATGGTAGTGAAACATAATGTGGGTGCATGCGTAAATTGCGCCACACTAACCATATCCATCTCTCTGAGAACATTGTTCTACATGCACGAGTGACACCTCACCTCCTTTGCGTCCAGACTGCATCATCATACGACGTCTGACGGTGTCGAGGGGGTATGAGATGATGCCAGCTACAGCGGTGACGGTCTGGGCGATCGCCCAGGTGACGACGATGTGCGTGTTCTTGGGATCTGGCAGCATACCTGTATGAGGGGAGATTAAAGTTACAAACTTGTCCCGAAATACAGAATGTACACTCGTTAAAAACCTTATTTATGTACGACTTCCGCACCTTTAGCTGTGTCAAAGCATCCGAAGTATGCGGCTCTGTAGATGATAATGCCCTGAACTGACACGTTGAATCCGAGGTAAAGTCCTTTGAAGCCATCGCTTTTGAAGACCTTGGTGAGGCAGTTTCCAAGACCGGTGAACTCTCTCCCAGCCGCGCCCTTGCCGATGTCGGCTGCGAGTCTTGTTCTGGCGAAGTCGAGAGGGTAGACGAAGCAGAGCGAAGTCGCGCCGGCGGCACCGCCAGATGCCAGATTCCCCGCGAAGTAGCGCCAGAACTGTGTTTTTTGATCCACACCACCAAGGAAGACCTTCTTGTACTTGTCTTTGAAGGCGAAGTTCAGGGCTTGGGTGGGGAAGTAACGGATGACGTTGGCCAGGTTGCCTCTCCAGAAGGAAATGAAACCTTGTTCCTGTGGGATCCTTCTGATACAGTCCATGATCCCCTTGTACTGCATATCTGCGGTAATCTGTTTGCTGGCATGCTGGACCTAAAGGAAAGACAATGAAAGCACATTAAAAAAAATCCCATTGAAAATCTGATTCATATCTCCTGTTCAAATGTGCCTAAAGGAACGTTGTCGCACTCCACTTTAACAACAGAATAAATAGTATTGTATTCCAATTAAAATACTTTATTGTATTAACATAATCTTAGTCGGCCAGGCTTTAATGTGTGTAGTTGTAGAAGCCTACATGAATGCATGCCCCTGTCATTTGAGAATCAGCTGTGTATTACATTACATAGTTCAAGTTAAATTTAGCAATACAATTTAAATAAATATTACTGAGCTCATCTTTTACATTAAAGTGATAATTACCCTAATAAACGCACCAATAGCTCATTAACTACTATTATGGCCATTTTATTTACACATTTTAGAAGTTGTCATTGGAATCATGGCACAGCAACGTTGCGAAGTATTGTGCGTATTCACACTGAGCCAGAGGCTCTCACGTGCCCCTTAACTTTACGCACCAGACCAGATTAAATTACAAAGTGCATAGTTGTGCTTTTTTTCCATTCAAACTTTTCTAAATGTATATTTTTTCGCGTTTGGTTTATCAGTAATGTCATATTTACGCACACTTTACGCACACAAGATTGAGGATGCGGGCATGCTTTGGGCATCTGTTGGTTAAATGATTTTACCTGCAGCAACAACTTGACTCTCTCAATGGGAGCAACGGCTGTTTTGGAGATGGCAGCGGCCACGCCACCGGCCAAAAAGTCCTTCATGAAACTTATCACAGCGTCCGACATGGTTGGATCTTTACTGGGCAGATATTAGACTGAAACTTCCTCGAGGTCCTCAAGGAAACCCAACGCCCCTCAAAGTGGACGAGGCCTCCTCATCTTCCCTTATATATGGGGGCCATTTATCGCGAGAATTTTGAGTGATGGATATGCATTAAGTCAAATAGTTGGACGAGGCTGAATACATTTCCGATGTTAAAGTTCAAGACGTGCGCCATGTTGCCGAAATCAAGAGATGGAAAATCTGGGGACGTTTAAAGGACACAATATGTGGAATTTGATTATTTTTAAAACATAAATGTATTAGTTATCTAATCGAATGCTAATTAAAGTAAAGTATTATAATGTAATTTCTGCTGGCAACATCTTTTTAATCTATCCAATCGTTTACTTGTGGGTCAAAAATAAAGAAATGATCTATATTTATAGTGTTCTTGAATGGAAATAAATATGGTGAACTGTTTACAGTCATCCTACAAAATACAGACCATTTCTTGACATTAATTCCATTCATTTAGGTGGGATAAACCCTGACAAATACAGAGACATATGCACAGTGATTTCCTTTGTAATTATTTCCACACCAAAACATGCGTAATGTTTACTACAGACAATGCAAAAATAAATTCCAATTTTATTAAAATAATGGGAATGTAACTTCAAAAACACGCTTTTGATTATGTTTCACAGTTCGGATGTATGGGGTAGTTCCCCAGAGAAAAATAAGGAAAGAAAGCATTCAATTAAATCTCCACCCTGACATTTATTTTAAATTAAAAAAATGTTTCCCTCAACTCGACTCGACAGTTTTGCTGCACATTCATTTTGTGCACCTATTGAAAACAGGCGTGAACTCAGCATGATGTAAAGCAGGAGTCAAGAGCAGAAAAGACTACTTTCAAAATAAGATGCCACTGCCACCAGTACTCCCCAAAAGCAACACAAGCCTTTAGCCCGTTTTGATTTGAAATATCGTAGCGGAAATCTAACTCTCAGTGACTTGACATGAGGGAGTTCATCAGTGCCCCGCCCCGTGCACGCACATCGGACACGAAAATGCAATATGATCCAAGGTCATAGGATCCAAAACGAAGCCAAGTTGACTGGAGACACATTCGAAATAACACCTTCCTACAGGGGGTCGTCTCCAAAACTTCTTCATTAATCACAAAACGTATGGCTTTCAATGAGCCATGGGCTAGAATAGTAGGCTACCTGACAAAAAGGAAAATAAATATTTAACTCAAGAAAGTCTCAAATACTTATTAAATTAAACTAAAATGAAAATACAGTATAATACTCTAACTGCCACTTAATGACCACTTGGGGGCGCTGCCTGACTGTGTTGATTCATAGGCAAACTGAGTTTCAAAATGTTTCTTAACAGCATAATATTGAACTAGTAGCAAGATAGATGAAACCTTAATAACAATGAAAATAATCAAACAAATAATGTTGAATTGTAAAAAATGATAGGTTACAAACATCTATCGATATATTTAAATGATGTAGACACCTGGTGTTGGTATCAGTCACTAACAAGCATAATCTCATTAATTATTTCGCAAAGATTATACTTTTTATTATTTTGCCAAGGGAGGGGGATGGAATTAGGTGGTGACCCTGTTGCTAACATGTTGGAGAAGAAGATACGTAGACACGGATTCTTACACATTTAATGTTAATGTTTTGCATGGATGTAAAATAGCATAAACTGGATAAACTAAAAGAAAATTGGGCTGATTTCTTATCTGGCGCCTTCTTTCCCTGCAGTTCTTCTCTCTCATCCCTGTGCTGCTGTGTTGTGCTTTTTAGTCAGAGGGGGGGGGGGGGGGGGGGGGGGCTGGGTCCCTAGAGCATCTCTCACATCCCCACAGCGAAATGTGGTACCCAGTGAAACAGGCACTTTTCCTCATTTACTCCACACTCCATTCTCAACAATACAAATAATGCACCACTTTACTTGTTCCCCACGGGGAAGTATTCCTATTAAGCTCCCACCACCCAGGTCAGAGGTCACAGTCAGCTGCACCCTTGGAGCTGGTTAGGGATTTAGCATCTTGTTCACGTCAGCACTTCAGTCAGGCAGATGCTTGCTGACACAGGGGCTTGCACCTGCTTTTGGATAGCAAAAACTTGTAGTTTGTTTTGAAGTTGCGAGGCACACGGACTTATCATTATCACATCTCTTTTTAATTCTAAGCTTTCTCAGAATCTTGTACATACTTTCAGTAGGCAAGTATCTAACAGTAAATCTTTGACTTTTTAAAGTCACATTAGACATAACACATTTATCAGGATTTTCTGATGACTTGTTTTATAAAATGTCTTCCTTATGAAATATCTCTTTATACTGCACATGTGTGAATTAATGTAAGTATTCAACTTGAAATGAGTTAATTTGATAAAATACTTGTCTGTGCTCTTTGTAGTTTCTCCAATACATTTGTTTTTTTATCATACAATATTTACTCTTTCTCAAATGGAAACTTGAGAATATAACAAAATATAAAGAAAAAAAAGTCCCATATGCCAAACAAAACTAAAGAATAACAAAAATAACTTTCTAGCTGTTTTGAGCAATTTTTAAATGTGCAGGCGCGGGCATAAATGAGTTCAATTTAAATGTATTATTTAAACTTTTCTTTTGTTGGCTACATATAATTAAACAACTATTAAGTTCCTTTCCACAAACAAAACAAACTTTGACCAACTAGAAAGTTGCTTAAGGTTTGTAATATTAGACTGAGGGAGTTACAAGTTACATACAAGTTTTGAATCAGCAAATGTGCCTCTTGTATTATTTTCCCCAAAAAAATGTAAACTCAAAAACAGCTGCTTATCTATCATCAAAGAATATCTTATAGTCATTTGTATGCATTGAGGTGAATATCAACAGTAAGTTGGTCTACACATCAGAAAATGTACCTCTAATATTATATCTTAAAACAAAAACAACAACTTAACTCCTTGTTTAGTGCTGTTGAAACTCTTTGTGTGCTTTTATTTAAATCTGATCTAGATTTGTGAAAAGTCGTTGCTCAGTAACCTTGGATCTCGGAGATTGAAGGAGGGGTCGTGGAGGGGGTGCAGGCTTGGATTTGCATTTTGAGTATGAAGAGCTGCAGGTGTCAGACAGTTAGACCCCCCCCCCCACACCCCACACATAAACATGCACACACGCATATGCAAAGCCGTTACGCACAGCTCCAACACCAATACAGTCACTGATTTTATCTGCTAAGAGGCAACTGTGACGAGCATACTTTATTCACTGGACCCCTGCCGTCCTAGACCTCAGATCTGAGACCAGTAGAGCCTCAAAGATAATGGAGATTATGAGTGTCAGAAAGGGTTAAAACCACAGATATTAGGGTCAAAAACTCAACAGCATGGGACCACTGGTTGCTTCTGACTCAAGCATGTGATCCAGACTACAATTTGATAGTAAGTTTGCAGCACAGCATCTTGTAATACATTTAAAATATAAGTTTGATCCATGCAAAAACATAATATTATATCCTGTGTGTTAGGATTTGTCTTTGGATACTGAGCATAGTAATGTATTTACATTTTATTTTAATATAAACTTTTTATTCGTTGTTGATTTTTTTTTTATTCATTAAATAAGGCTGATTTTATTCTATATTTGTCTTAATTGTCAACAAAGACCATACAGACCCAAAACAACAATTAGTTTGTCCCTACTGAGGAGGTTCATGTTTAAAAATGGCTCACAGCTTTATAGTTACACTTTTTTATAAAGTCTGACTAATCTCCCAAAACGTTTGGTCCCTGTAGTCTTTAGGAAACAAGGGGACTATGTATTGCATGTGGGACTTCTACAGTGCCAATGTCCATCATATTGGAAAAAAACATCTCTCCCAATCCAACATGTGTCATTGGTGTTTTTTGAAATTAGAATTGTTTTTAGCCAACAGTTGATCTTTATGGTGCAGAGACTCCACATATAACATTTATCAATACTTTTACTTGTATTTGTTGAAAAAATGCAAGCACTATCCTTCAAAAGACAACAACCTCAACATAAATGTGGCCTTTTAGTAGCAACATATACATATAAACAAGACTTTACAAACAACACATTGCAATGTGTTTTTCTGATATAAACAATAATGTGAGCAGTATTATCCAGCACATAACAACAAGGCTCTGCATCAACAAAAGCTTAGTTAGTTCCCTCCTAAAAGAGGATCATGTTGGCAGTTTATTCCCCCACAATGCTAGATCCCAAGACTCTCCTGTTTGAAGTCAAATGTTAATTCAATCCTTTTGCCTCAAATCCAACCGGCTGTGATGCACACTGAGTGTCTCTGAGCAGACTTAGAGACTGAGCTCTCCACGGCTCAGACTGACAACATGAGTGAAAAGCACATGTGTGTCAGTCTGTGTGTAAAAACAATAAACAGAGACAGACAGTGTCATGCAGCTGACACTTCTCACCCGCAGCCAAGGTGAACAGTCACACACACAGACTTGCACATAAGCACACTGCAATGGAGTATGATGGGAAATCCCCATGACCAATCAGGAAGACCTGGAGACACACAGTCAGTGGGGGACGAAGGGATGGACATGGCGGGAGTGGGGGTGGAGGGTGAGAGAAACAGAGGCTGAGGGAGCGAGGTTCATGAGAAAGAGGGGTGGGGTGAAAGTGAGCACTGGGAGAATATGAGAGCAGCTCTGATGCTGGGGAGGAGAGATGGAGAGGTGATAGGTCTAGGGTTGTCGGGGGCGACTACACGTGTGAACCAACACTTTTCCTTGTAATTTAATATTTTTCCTCATCTAAAAGTATATTTTTACATCTTATAATAACCGTGGTTGACTTGTCACAGTGCAATCTGCTGGCCTACACATACCAGTAATTCACCAATATGACTGGATTCTGAAATCATTGCACTTATTTCTTAACAACAACATTGGTCATTGTGGGGCCAAGGTTCAGCATATTATAACAAAGACTTCCATATAGTAGTATTTTGCGTAAATCACGTGAAACTAAGAATTTGTGTTTCACTTTAATATATGAGCCCTTCTACATACGGTAGGAAGCAGGGCCTCTTTTACAGAGTCCAACATGTTGCACGGCTATTTTTACCGCCTTGTTGCTTCACTGTGTACAGATCACATGACACTTCCTGCTTCAGCCAGTTTGAGGCACCTACACCCAACATCTCAGAAAATATATAGTCTTAATGTATCGTATACATCTTATTATAGCTGTTTTTTCTTATTATAAGTGTTTATTCTTTACTTATCAATTGCAGAGTCAACAGAGTATAATATCTAACTTTAACTGTGTACAGTATCAACACAATTGAATATAACATACACTATTCTAAGTGTTGCAGTTGCTTTTGGTTTTGGGACTATCCAGTTTTGGGACTATCCAGGCTCACACTGTTTATTCTTCAGCTGTGTTGTTGGGACTGAGAAGCAGCAGTGCACACAGCCACTTTAAAGATTAACATCCCCAAATTGGATAAATTAGACAAAGTAAACTTTGCTCACAGTCTATTTTCGGGGTTTAACAAGTCTAAAGGATGAGTACGATTAGGATTAGTCAAAATAGAGGATAGGAGTCTTTGTGTGTTTATGTGATAAGATACATTCAGACATGTAATCTCCAATACTTATGGATGGTGTTATTTTAACGTTCGCAAACATATTTGTAGTTAGTTGTTTCCCGTTGTTTTTTTAAGTTTTGATTCATCCAGCCTGTTGAGAAGAAAAGATCTTTGCTTAAATTGTTCACTGCACTGTAGAGTGCTTTAAGAATCCTTAAGCCTTGATAATTTGAGAATAATTGCATGATAATAAATGTTGTGTATTCTTAATGAAGCTTCAAAAATGATAAGGAAATAAAACAGAAAAGTATGCTGCAGGGACACCAGTAAGCGGACCTTACAAAGGAAAGTATTCAATGTACAGGCAAGAATATCATGTAAAAAAAATTGCATTTATTTTTTTGAATTCCATTAATCCAACACATAAAGAGCAATGGTTTCTACCTGTGGCTTTGCCTGTTAAAAAAAACATTTGCTCATTCTTGTGCACCAATCCCAACATCACCTGTGTCCAATATATACTGTACATGATCAACAGGTACCAAAAGAACCTGGTGCCCATAGCCGCCTTAAAAAAAGAAGCATAAATAATTAATTTAATAAACTAAAATAATTACACTAAGTTATAATAAAAATGCAAGAACATTCATGTTTAACTATTAAATATTATATAAATCAATGTATAGCTCCAACACTTAATATAAGCATCAGGTGCACACATGTCAATGCAGCCTTGGGATTTCGTAACAACCCACAGAACCCAATGTGAAGACAGAACAAAACCTCTCGTTTCTTTGCTGAAGTGTTTCAGTCCCCTTCCTCTACCTTGTTTTCTTTACACAAACGTATAGAACATTTTAAATAGCAGCACTCACCTCTCAATCACAATAAAAGAATTCCACTTGGACAGGCGGGTGCTCAAGAAAAGCTAATCAATTCAGAGGAGTAATATATTTGTAGCACCCTCAAGATGATGGTCCCTCTTACGTAAGGGTGTGAACTCCATTCATTCATTCTTCCTTCTGCTCAGAAATACAACAACCTCTTCACATTTCAGGTCCATTTAAAACAGATTTCGAATCCCTCTCAACGGCCCTTGGTCCCAAATTAGAGGGGTCATTTTGGCTGTGAAATAATCTCATCTGGAATTAGAGTGTGTAATGAGGAAGTCTTTGTCACACAGTTTGTCAAGAGTTGAACCTGCAGTGTCTCTCTTGTGCAGAAGTGCTGGTATGTAAATGTATTGGTTTTATCATGCACATTATGTTTTGGAGAGGTTGTTCTTGTGGAGGGAACATCTTTTATGTTCATCTTGTATTCAGAGTAAAACTTTCAAACAAAATGAAAAAAAGGATGACTTCACCCAATTACGCAGGAAGGCTTCAGAAATCCTTAATTCTCTGTTGCAGTTTTTTTTTTTACATCTATTAATCCAAAAGTATAATTCATGTAGGTTATCTTTTAGGTGTAATGGTACTTCACAAATCCTTTGAATATAATTTAAATAGGCAGAGAGAAAAAACTGTTGCTAATTGGATGCTAGTAGCTACAACATAATATAAACAATTAACAATTACTACAGCTTTGAAATTAAACATTTGAATCAATGACTATTTGATAAATCAACAAACAGGGATATATCTTCAGTAACATTTAAAACAGCCTTTTTGTTTTTGCTTACAATGAGTTGTTTTGTGTTCACTCCTACATAATGGTATGCAAGTGGGTGCGACACAGGAGACGATTTTTGTGCATACCTACTCAACTAAAAACGAAAAACCTGACGCTATATTATGAGATAGATATAAAGGAAATTAAATGTGCACTCTTAAAATAACTTGTTTTAGTGATGAAACTTCACTTGGTTGCAGGCAAAAACATATGTCACTATATTAACCCTCCATCTTATGATTTGCTTCTAGGATGATTCAATATAATGCAGATCTGGAAACAATTGGTCAGTTACTAAATTAGTTAATTATCAAAAATGGTACGGTTCCCCTGGGAGATAGATTAGCCCATGTAGCCCCCCAGATTTTGACGTATCTTGCTGGTAACTGCAGTGACTGACGGCTTGAACTCGATCTGCTCTCATTAAATATGTGTTGCATTTGCTGTTCAATGCAGCACCTCGTCTCTTTGAAAAATGTTAATAATAATATTAAGGATTTTGGTGGTGTTTCCCGGTGAGGTGCATTCTCTGAAATTACAACAGGAAAGCTTATTAAAATGATTTATTATTAATCGTTATTGGGTTTTAAACTGCAATTCAAATATGTCTGTTTTTTGGAGTAGGCAGATGTAAAGGGAATTTTATATATGTAATATTTGAAGAATCAAAAATAGTATTGACCAATTACTACAATTAATGTTTAGTTGCAGCCCCAGATTGTGTTTCCGACATCAGGTAAGGAACTTTTAGTATTTACAGTTTGTATAATTTCCCCACCACTGATAAAATACTGATTAAACTGAGACATGTGATTTTGTTTTTCAGATATTTTAACTTTCAAAGGTGAGTGGAAACTTTAGTAATACATTTCTATTATACTGGGCTTCACATTTTCACCCTCTGTCTTTAAATAATTCAAAATAGAAAACCACCTTATTATTGTCATAAACATTTAGCCAATGTTACGTCTCCATCCGTCTTGTCTTAAAGCACGGTTAGATAATCTGAAAACCCTAAAAGCAGATTAGTCTAAAAAAAGCCTTAACACCTTTGATATATCAATCTGTATTGATTTGTGTGTGTGTGTGTGTGTGTGTGTGTGTGTGTGTGTGTGTGTGTGTGTGTGCCTGTGCGTGTGTGTGCCTGTGTGTGTGGTGACAATGCAGCACTGACCCTTTGATTGGGGGATAAGTCGCTGCTTGTGGGTCCATCTTGATTTGATGGCCGGAGAGAGGGCTGATTGACCCCGTGACCTTTCTGTGTGGGGCGAGGCTCCTGGATGTCCGAGCTCCTGTCAGCGGGTTAATCAGCGGCGGCTGTTCGGGGCACGCTGGGCCACGACTAAGTGACCGGGCCGGATGACCACCCTCTGCTCTGACCCTTACGTCTCTCTACGGCCATCAGTTAAACATCCCCACCACCACCACCACCACTCAACACCCAGCCTCCCCCTGCCTCCCCCTGCCCCCCCCTCCCAGAGTGAAGCTCAGGACTTAAGCTCAGGTTTGTACAGCTGCTGCACAAGCTTTCACTGGTCAACATCGGAAACGCTCACTACCTCATCGCCATGGCAGTTTGGGATGAAGCAATGCTCCTCCCTAAACACACAAATGTCAGATTTTTCTAACAAATGCAACCATCAATCAATCAATCAATACAATCTCTGAGAATAAAACATTACTGCAATGCTATATCAGTGAAACTATGTGTTATTGTAGTAAAAGAGGTATACAGTTGTATTACATTTTGGGGTAACAATTCATTTTGTTTACATACAAGCAGTGTTTGAACACCTAATGTATCTGTTTACACCTATATTGTCGATGTATACAGATGTATTCTTCCAATGAAGAACTCATTACTTGTGCACACACAGTTAATTAATACACAGTATATCGTGGCAGTAATCTTATATAATGGCATCAGAATACATATGAACAAATATTAACAATATACTGTAAAACATATATTAACTGTTTATACAAATATTTCACAGGTGAGAATCGTAACATATTGTCATTGATGATCAGGTACACATTCAAATTCAAGCCCTTAAAACATCTTTAGATCTTCTTACAGCTACATTATAGTTTGATATTGATGGAAGGTTTAAAAAAAAGTGCTCACATGATCATTAAAAATCTAATCCCCCTTAAAGATAAGTTTACTCTTCTATAAACATGTCTTTATAAAGCTTTTTTTTTGTTTTAAAGTGGCACAAGTTTTTGTATGATGGACAATATTTGAACGTTCTGATATTGTATTATTAGATGCAAATGTATCTGATTCCAAATGTAAATAAGTTACAAGAAATTATATAAATATTTACATATTATAACTTTATTTTACTTATTGTATGTTATTAAAATTCAATACTTTAATAAGTAAAAAAAACATAACGCAAAAAATAATCAGAACTAATAAAAGAAACAGCTCTGATCAAACAAAAAAACTAAAAAAACTATTATGAACACCGATATCATTTTAATACGACCACAAATCCACCCTTAAAAATGCATAAATAAGTTGCATTTCAGTACTATTATTGCCTTTTAATACAAGAACGTCTTTTCCGTCATCAGCAATTTCACACAATTTTACAGAAATGTTTACCATACATTTGTAAACGTTCCTCATTGTATGAATTTATTCGGTCAGCAGATTTGGCAGGAGATGCATCATGCTCTTTTCTTGGAGCATGTGAAGCCCCCGGCCGCAGCTGAAACCAGCCCATCCCTGTGAGGACGTTTGTTAAAGTGAACAGGGTAATGAATTTTAAACTGCTATAGTAACAGCTCTCAGACATGTGGTTTTAGTGTGTGAGCATGGGTGAGTGAGTGAGCGGGCGTGTGTGTGTGTGTGTGTGTGTGTGTGTGTGTGTGTGTGTGTGTGTGTGTGTGTGTGTGTGTGTGTGTGTGTGTGTGTGTGTGTGTGTGTGTGTGTGTGTGTGTGTGTGTGTGTGTGTGTGTGTGTGTGTGTGTGTGTGTGTGTGTGTGTGTGTGTGTGTGTGTGTGTGTGTGTGTGTGTGTGTGTGTGTGTGCGGTTGGGATTTGCAGTTGTGTCTGTGTCTATGTATTTTCTATGAATGTAGGGATATGTGCATAAATAGGGTGGGGGCTGGGAGTCAGCCTCTGTGTACGTGTGAGTGTATGTGCTGGGGATAAAGACCTAGCAAACCAGCCTGGCTTAGTTGACAGGTGACAAGAGTTGGTTTCAATGGGGATTTTGTTATACCAACAGTGAGGAAAAAGCTAGGGTACCAAGGGACTTCTGAAAAGAGAGAAAGACGACTTTTCTTCTTGCAGTGACGGAAGAGAGAAAGGGCCGTGAAGGCTTCGAGGGACTTAAGGATCCCACTAATCAAACTGCTCCACCGTCTAGCGCACTCATTTTTATTCAAAACGTAGAAATGCTAAATCATTCCAATCGGATTGATCCCTATGTCAGTGCCTGTGTGGCATTTTTATTCTCTTCTTTCCGCCATGTCCTCAACTTTGACATATCAGTCAAGCAAGGACAGAGCTGTTACAAAGAATACTGATCCAGAGGCAGCCTAATGGTTAAGAAGTGGCATTTTAAATGTTGTTTGCAAATTTGCATAAATTAACAGGCCATCCTGAAACTAACGGCTTCAAATCGTTTTGTCTACAGAACGTTTTGCCAAAAGTTTTCGAGGATTGATACGACATATTTGTCTCTATTGTTTCTCAAACGTTACTTTAATACTGGTTGTGATATTATCAAAACTAGTACAGTGTTTGGATAAAGGGTGTGTAGCAACACATCATTCAATCATAACTGTTTAATACCTGATAACATTTCCTACACTCATTTAATGTTGAATTTCCACTAATGCCACTCTCAAACCAACCTGTTTGCAATGCACACCGTTCGCTAAATGATGATCACACTAAAAGTGAGGAAGCAAAGGGTTGACGTACATTTAATGGAAGTTGAGAATCTCTTTAAAGCTATCCAATACCAGCAACTCTTAAACAGCAAATCAGTGACAGTGTGGATGAAACACTTATCGATCGTATTTTCAACATAGCATTAATCTTAAACTTTCAGTTCAATAGATTCAGTTGACATTGCAAACTCTGCCACAAACATATATATTTCAACATCAATTATGATGTCAGCTTCTTCCAGACTTGACCAATCACAGGTCTTTTCAGAAAGAGGGCACACATTTGGCTAATATACAAATGCATGTTGTGCATGCCCTTCACATCTGATGCAACGGTGGGAAAAAAAAGCATGAAAAGATGCTATTCCAGTATTGGCAACAACTGCCTACGCCTAAAAAACAACCCAAAAAAGCATTTTTTTTGTATCATGTGTCGACAAAAACATGTTTCATACCCCAGCTTTGACAAACTTCATATAGCACACAAAGAATATATGACAATCTTTCAATATTTATTTTCGACCATTTCACACTATAACATTTGTTTAATTCAAACGTTTACTTAAACATTCAGTTTTGAGGAAATGTGTCTGCGTGTTTTATCTTATCTTGTCGGGCCTGGCCTGTCTGTGTGGATGTGTGTGTCTGTGTGGATGTGTGGGGGGTGTTCTGTGTGTGGCATTTGGGAGGCATAATATCTGCATGGTTTATCTCAGTGGGCGGTGCTCACATGTTGTGGCCACTTTTTTCCTTCAACACATCCTCACACCAGACTTGTAAGCCTCTGTGCCTTTTAACTTCTCTTGTCGCGTTAAAAATTACATATTTTCCACGTTACATTCTAAACCTTTACAAAGCTTCAGTTTGTGAAACTCATTTCAGCTCAGTTTCTTGGTCACAACATACAGGATAAATCAGTTTGTAATTGTTCTATTAAGGATTTCCTTGCAGTGTTTACACCAACGTTTTTTCACCATATGGAGTACTGCTCAGCCGGTGAAAACAGTCCTCTGTAGACTGCGTCTTTGCTTTGGCATCACAGGCTGGGGGCACGGATCTGACAAAACAATGTTGTTGTTCGTATTCTACGATGTGTGGACCATGCACTTCTTTAGATCTTGACCCAAAGTCTTTTGTGAGTCCCCCAATGTTAAATTGTTTGCATTCAACCCCCTCTCAGGTCCATACTGGACCTACAGTACTCAACCCCAGATCTACCATGTAGGCATATATTTACTTTTTAAAACAGCCTATTGTTGATGCTTTTTTAAATACAGAACAAACTTCCCCATGGTGACAATATACCTTTGTCATTTTCAATGACAGCCCGGTGATGGACAGTTGACCTGAGCTTAGCCTTAAAATTACTTCCCCTAATTATGACGCTCTGTTAGGAACCATTAAGTAATAACAGGGACGTCATGTCCCAGACCAAGAACAATGTGTTATCATGTACAATCATTTACACGTTAGGAGCCCAATCAAAGCAATACATGTACTCTCAAGTTATTGAGCTAAAAAACAATGTTAGTTATGTTTTTCTAGTAATTTCTTTACATCATACACACGTCATATGCAGAGTTGTTACATTAAATGTGCTCCCCTCGGTAACTGGACTAACACCAGAGTGGATTAGAGGCTGCAGTGAACAGAGAAACTGGTAATTGTATCTAAAAGAGACAAGTTTTGAGGGTTAAATACCCCTGCTGTGGGCCCAGCCTGCCCGACGGAGAACATTTACCCAGGCAAACAGTGGCCTCTCCTCCAGCCCCCACCTCCACCTCCACCCAGACACACCCACTGTGGTGGCAAAAAAGAAACAAGCGCACTCAAATCTCATCCTCTGCACCACTGTCCGAGATTAAATCTTGAAATCATTTAGTGTTTGTGTGGTCTTCCCTGGCTGTGAAGAGAAAGGATGGAGCGGGCGGAGAGAGGGAGTCAGTGTGTGGGAACCACATAGGGAGAAATCCCCGGCTGATCCTGGCCAAGACACTTTGTTTTTCTGCCCTCCGCTTCCACCCCCTTCCCTCCCTCTCTTTCTCTCCATCCATTTTTGGGTTTTCATTTTTATTCATAGGGTGATTGGGGTGGAGGGAAGGGTGTCAAGAAGCAGGGGGCAGTGTGTGTGTGTGTGTGTGTGTGTGTGTGTGTGTGTGTGTGTGTGTGTGTGTGTGTGTGTGTGTGTGCGTGCGTGCGTGCGTGCGTGCGTGCGTGCGTGCGTGCGTGCGTGCGTGCGTGCGTGCGTGCGTGCGTGCGCGCGTGCGGGGCTGTGTGTGTGTGTGCAGGAGGAAGGGATTGTTGGCCGGCTGATGCCAGTGGTGTAGGTGCAGGCCTCAGACCAGGCCCTGCCAACAATAGCCACAGTGTTGTTTGGGTAGTTGCGTCCAGGACTCTTGGACATTCTTCCCATGTCAGTATAATCACTACTGGGAGGTAGCTCCATTACGGATTACCATATCATTAATAGTATCCATGACTTTTGTTCAAAGGCTACTTGTGTAATGTTGCCTTGTGGATGACGGCTAATCCGCTGAGCTGCAGCTGTAGGAAAGAAGAGGGGTAGATCCCACCACCAGTCTCTCTCTGCCTCACACACACACATGGTGAAGACACACTCACTGCTCCACACATGCTAACACATATAGAGGCATCTCTCTGTCCAGGCCCACGGGGATCAGGCCCCTGAAAGACAGATACAAACAACAGTCAAATACAAAGTTCCCCCCATAGAGAAAAAGAAACATCCATTCTACACTTCCCAACTGATCCCCTCCTTAAAGCCAAAGACCAACCCCCTGCCTCCCCCCTTTCTGTCCCCTTCTCCTCCCCTGTCCCTGAGTTGGCTCTCGTCCTCCCGTTAAAGCCCCCGCTCTTTAGCGCAGCCCTCCTCTCAGATGGTGGGCCAGATTAGGAGGGGAACAATAACAGTTTTCAATGTAAAATGTGCATCTTGTTAGTCCCTTTTCTCTCCTCTCCTATCTTATGATGGGGAGAGAAAAGGAGAAGCGTAAGCGGCCATTCAGAAAGTTATCTGTGGGTGTCTTCTCCTCACAAACGCTGGCTTGTTCTGTGGCTGTTCTTAATCCTCCTTTTTCTACCGCTGGATTCTAGCAGAGAATACTCAACCCTATAGATAGGGTTTCCATAGCTCAGCATTCAGTAGATATTGTGGATGTATGTTTATGCATTTCTTTTTGCCAAATGTATTCAGAATGAAAAAATAAACTTTGTGACACTCTATCAGGAATGTGTAACTTTAAAATTTCTATATTTTATTCTGACTTTATGAGGATGTTTTTGAAATAAGGAAACACATATATTACTGATAAAACATTTCTAAGAAATTATTTCAGCAAGACACACTTGTAAACACACTAATAGTTATGGCACAAAGCATTTGATATCACTTGTGGATGATTTTTTACATTCATTGTAAAAGTTGGCTGCATCAAATGATAGAAGCAGCGGCAATAATTGATAAAGAAAAACATTTGTCTTTGAGACTTTTAATGTAATGGGAGCCTCTTGAAGTTTAAAATTAAATGTGTTAATCCCTGGGCAGAGGGAGAGTGTATTCAAATAGTGCCATGAGAATATCTCAATAGAAAGTTAGTTTATAGGTATTACAACTTTTGCTATAAGAACTAAGCTGACATACAGACATTATTTACTTTCATTCTAAATAGTTGT
Organism: Notothenia rossii; assembly: GCF_949606895.1. Lineage (NCBI taxonomy): Eukaryota > Metazoa > Chordata > Actinopteri > Perciformes > Nototheniidae > Notothenia > Notothenia rossii. Next base: position 17,361,479 of record NC_136912.1, on the reverse strand, counting down.
GATATTATATAGACTTTTTTCTGGATTATTGTCTGAGAACTAACGCCATAACAGGGAATGCGTCTCTGTCCTTCAGAGAATCACAGAGGCAGTTTGTTTTATCGTTCTTTGAATGGAGCCCGCTTTGGGAGCCTGGGAGTCAGCCCGAAGTTGGCATGATGTCGGGCTGCACTGCCAACTGTGAGTGCTGCAGATACCTCTGAATAATGCTCTCTCAAGCCCTTGTTTGTTTTCCTAATGGGTATTAATGTTGGGGAAAAAACACTCCTTTGTGTGGGTGTTGGCTCTGTGCTGATAGCAGGGGTTCAGGAGGGGCAGCAGAGTGGAGAGAGGTTTGTAAAAGGCATACTCATAGAAACAACGATGGACTAAATGAGTTTAACCCAACGTCCACTTAATAATTTGTGACTCAAGTTTTAAACTGCATCCCACTGTCTCAGTAACTTGACATCGACATATTGAATGATGACATAATTGATGGTTCGATGAAAAGAGGATAAGCAGATCTTTAACATGTGTATAACTGTGTCCTATACTATTCACAAGGTAATAAATGAACTACTTAAAAGTAAAAAAGAAAAACTGCAGATAGTTTTAGGTGCTGACTGGCAACAAAACACAAACTAAAATCTCAATCACTGTTGAGAGAATACAATGTTAGTTGTAAGAAAAAAAGAATAAACAACAAACAATAACAATATTTGAGCCTACTAAAAACAAAACAACTCTTACCTTTGTATCCCTGTGCACAAAAACCATAAAACTACTGGAATGTTCCCAGATGCAATTACATAAACACCAGAAATCAAACAGATATATAATATATATGTACTATACATGTACTATAAATGTTAACTCTTTGGTATTCGTTCAACACCAGTTCGACAGCTGCAATGTTTGCACTCCAGTCATTTTAATGAACGTTATAATTAACCTTTTGACCTTGATAAAATCCAACAAGCTCAAATTGAAGGCTACAGTACACACTGCAGCAAGGGATACTGTAGATAACAGTTGTTAGGTTGGAAATATTGTCTTGAGTGCAGCCCAGGGTCCAGTAGTTTAGGTAGTTTTCTGTCATCATATTGTTCCCAGCCTGGGCCCATGTGATCTCTCTACTGTTATTTAAATTAAAGTCAACAGAGGACCAACAATACTCAAATATTTATTTAAAAACATTTCAGACTCATGAGAAGTGGCTCAAAACACAGAAACTCTCAGATCCATAACCTGTTTTTGTTTTTTACTTTACTGCATTTTAACAAACATGTGTATACTATAAAACACTCACAAACCAATGTGAGGTTGCTAGAGTGTTTATATATACACATGCAGTATATATACGTATAAATCAAATTTCAATGATCCTTCAAAATCCCTGTCTCATTTGATGAATGACTTTTATAATTTCAAACTGATTTGTGTGGTTGTTGTTCCACGGTGTGTGTTGTACTGCATCGTGTTCTTGGTGTCGGACATGGGTGCCCTGCTGTGAAGGTCACGCTGAGGTCGCTGAGGGTATGACCGCTTCGGCCAACACCACAATGACCACTGCCGTACCAACCAATCTGACTGTTTAAAACACTGTAAAACCAAAAGGAAACACTTTTGAATCCACCTAATTGATCTTATTTCAAAAATGTCTCTCTTCTCAGTGTCTGAATGTCTTTCTTTGGTTCTGCTTTATCTTAATTTGCCCTAAAAAAAAGCTCTTTCAACTCAATTAAAAGCATTGAGCCCCAATATCAACATTCACCCGAGAAAATGTGCTGCAACTCATTCAGTTTTCACTTGAGATGAAGTCTTCGACCCTCACTGGCTGACAATCTCATCTCTGCTTTATTTCTTTCTTTGGATTGGTTACTCAGATAGTGACCTCAGAGGGTGACCTGTGGCGCCCCGGGGTCCCCCCTCGCTGGCCCTACGCTGGCCCCGGACACAGCTAAATACAGAGGAGCGTCCGTCATCTCGCCGGACAAAAGGGCAAACATACCATGCTCGCCCCTCATGAGTCCAGCCAAGCGCACAGGGAGCACATTAGGACCTCTGGGTTTTATTTACCCTTTCTTTCTGGCCCTGCAAAGAGTCGACTGGGGCGTCAAGTTTGTCAGGTGCCTCAGCTGTGACCGTCTGACCACATCAAACACACACACGGCCTTTCACGTTCCCAAAGAGCTTCATGAAGCATTCTCCCGATTCATGTTGTCGGTTTTCATATTCTCCGATCGCCACTGAAGCGTTATGTGCGAGAAAGATTTCTGGCAGGAATAAACCGGCCTGAGTACAACCTAAAGACTTTCAAAAAGAAACCTTCACACGTGAATGCAGCCTCACAAGCACGAGAGTGATTGAAGCTGAAAGGACGGCTCTCCTCATTCAATCCCAAAAACGGGAATTCTGCTGGAGACCTTGAGCTCGACTTGCAGAATAGAGGAGAAGGAGGCGACGTGAGTGTGTGATGCTCGGAAATGAAAAGTGAACTGACAACAGACACGAGAGCAGTTTACAACTCAACACAACGATTGAATTATTTCCCTTTTGAAGCAAAAACAAAACTCCAGCTTTTTGTAAATCCTGCACAATTTACCTTAAATGATGCTTGATCAGGAACATAAAGACCGTTTTTATGAACACCTGTTCCATCTTTTAAAGGGCCGGTTCACCTAAACAACAAGCATATTTGTTTCACTGACTCTGGTGTTGTCCAACGATGATGATAGTTATGTTATTTATCTGCTCCATCTGCTCTCTGCTTTCGTCTTCGCTCGTAAAGATGTATGCTTATTTTCTTCTAGAGGAAGTATAAGTTACTAAAATAACTAAAGTACAATAAATATGTTTACCTTCCAACGCTTACAATTTCAGCTTTTGGCCTGATTCACTGGGTTTTTCTTTTAATCTCTTTCCATTGAAAACGCAGTCTGGGTTTATTTATTTAAACCAGAAGAGTTAATTGTGTTACTCGAAGCATTTTAATTGTGTGTCTAGATTAATTTTGGTTGCCAAACCGCAGCAAAACCTTTCAAATCAATTTTCATTTCATTTCAAACCTTTATTTATCCAGATTGTCCCTTGAGATCAGATCTCTTTTTCAAGGGAGACCTGCAGCAATTAGGTTCCACATGAAACATAAAACATCATAAAACAATAGAGGATATCATACAACATATTTCCAAGCTACATTTACATACTTATCAACATTTACAAATAGTTTCAAACAGCATTTCACTTAGACTAGCTTTAAAAACATGCAGAGGAATACAATTGCTCAGTTTCAATTTTAGCTGTAGACTGTTCCAAGCAAGTGGAGCTGCGCACATAAAAGCTGTCTTACCTAAGACAGTCCTTGCTCTTGGCACATCTCAGACAATAGCTGCTTGCAACTCTCTGTGTTATCAGAGAGCAGATGTAATACGGGAGTTACCCAACATTGCTTTATAAATAAACGTGTACCAATGACTGAGCCTCCGTACAGTAAGTGATGGCAAACCTGCCTTGGTATACAGATCAACTGTAAATTGATTGGTTAATATAAAAACATGTATTTACTAAAGAATAATCTGAAAATGTAGCAATATGGTCTGTTCCTATTCGTTGTATATTCAATTTAGAGATAAAAGTCAGACATTACCCAATAAGGAATCTTTGTAATCTGGAGAAGAGTTGCTTGACGTGTTTTGCTCCTAACCGTGTGTGTTCTCACAGTTAAATACCACTGAGAGCAAACAGTCAACAAAGACAAAAGCAAAAGGTGGCAGGAATTATTTTAAAATTGCATTTCTGCTGTTGATTTCTTGAGATTTTCGGGGGGGGGCAATAAGCTGATATCTTTATTAAAGGTTCTCCAAATATGAATAATATATTGGTGTTGTCCAACTTAATGCCATTAGTCTTTAACAAAAAGGCCTTAAATCCTAAATGATGCCACTCTATTGGTCTATATGGTGTTATTGTTACATTTGCCTCCTCTTAACACAAACTCCCTTTTATAAAGGCACTCAGGAACTGGAATGTATGGCGCTCTTTGTCTAACTACCATGCAAAATTACCTGATTTATCTCGAGCACTTTCCGATGTCACACTGTCTGTGCTCGTGACAAAAGTGCCCCTTGTTGTGGCACACCAGATAACCAAACCCACCCTGGAACTCACAGCACAACATCTCAAACACGCTCGTTCCACCTTTTGTCCCCCAAAAACAAAGAACTTGGCAAATGATGCCTTAATTGTGCAAGTTAACAAGCTTGCTCTTTTTTCCCATGAATAACAAAGAGTTTGGTCCCAGTTTGTTTCTTTTTGTTTGTTGTTCTTGTTTCTTTTACTCATTTCTATGGTGTGTTGTTGCACGCTTGTTGGACTGTTCCCATGCTGCCTCCATATTTCTCAGATTGTCTCTGTGCTCTTGACAGAAAAACTTGACAAAACAACAGAAGAAGACAAAGGGCGAGGGTGCGACAGAAATGATGGTCCACAGTGGGAAACTCTGTGCAGTATTAATTATGTTTTCATTAATATCGTAGATGTCTTTGACCTTCCTTCTTAAAAACACTGCTTCTTTTATCACTCTATTCATTTTTGGCTCAAAAATCTCAGTTCTAAATGGAGTAGTGTTGAATGGGACATCACCATGGATTTGCATAATCTGGTGGCATTGCTGGTGAGCACATAGAGGGTTGTGCCAAGTGCAGAAAGGTGAAGCCCCCATCGCTTAGCAGGGGGCAGAACACTGTAAAGAGGCAACTTAGTCAGATTGCATATCTGTTATATTGGACCTAACATAATTTAAAGAAAAAAAAGTGTTAAGTGTGCCAGAGTAAAAAATCAAAAATTGTCTTCAAATTAAAATTCTAAATTGTCTTGAAAATTATAATTTAAATATATTTATTTTGTGTGTTTACGCCCAGAAACATACCTTTCTCTTTGAAAAATGCTCATAATCACATCAAATATTGTCTCCTTTACACCCAGCTCAGTGATTTGCTCTCACCCCCAGACACTCAGAAGGCATTGATATGTGCTGTTTTCTTTCTCCTAACAGACTCCATTCATGTCTCTCTTCTTACAGTGCCCTTCTTTCTTCAGACATCGCTGGTGCCAAGGCAGAGAGATGGCTGCCTCTCTCTGATGGGAAACTGTTGCTCATGTGCTCTGGGTTGGCTGCCAAGTTTTGGCATTATTGTTAAGAGGAGGGGGGGGGGGGGGGGGGGGGGAGAGAGGGGGAAGAGGGAGTAGGAGTAGGAGGTGGGGGGAGGTGTACAGAAAGGGGGCCCTTTAAACCCTGTGAGATAGTGGTATCTGTTGTGGGAATGATCTTCATCCCTTTTCCCCCCTTTTTCTTAACACTCCCTCTATCGCTCACTGTTTCTGTTTCTCTCACTCTCTTCTTCTGTCTCCCCCCCCTTCCCCCCATCCCCCCCCTGCTCTCTGTCTCTTTTCATGCTGGAGATCAGACGACCATCCTGAGGTGAGCCGGCAGAGATCCGATGCCACTGGAAGACTTTAAATTACCAACCGACTCTGACTGTTGGATTTCTCACAGCTTGTGTACTTCTTCTTTGGCTCCAGTCCCAAAGCTTGACTGTACCCCCTTCACACACACACACACACACACACACACACACACACACACACACACACACACACACACACACACACACACACACACACACCACACACACACACACACACACACACACACACACACACACACACACACACACACACACACACACACACACACACACACACACACACACACACACACACACACATACACACACACACACACACAAAGACACACACACAAAGACACACACTGACATCACAAACACACTACACCATGATAGGAGATTTACCGGTGCACTCTCAGAAGCTTAGCAAACCGTCTGAGCCTGACTTTGTGGCTTGTGCGGGAGCAAAGATCAGAACAGCACCGATCAGACACCGATCAGACACCTTATGGGTGTCCCTTTGGGCGACAGCAGCCAATCGCTGGGCTAGTGACCCCTTACATCAGGGGTGTCAAACTCAAGGCCCGGGGGCCAAATCTGGCCCGTGACTTCATTTTCTGTGGCCCCACAAGAGCTCGCAAAGAATATTATATGTTTATTATACGATTACTTGATGAATTACATAAGCATGTTGCCCATAAACTACATGTCCCACAATGCATCTCAAATTACACTTTTTTCTCAGAATTTGACTTTTTTTCTTCGAAATCTGCCTTTTTTCTTAGAATGTGCCCTTTTCTCAGAATGTAACTATTTTTTTTAGATGTCACTTCCTTTTTTTTTTTAGATGTCACTTCCTTTTTTTTAAATGTCACTTCTGTTTTTGACTTTTTTTTCAGCTTTTCTTTTTAAATCATTTTGTGACATTCTCACTGAAGAGACTTGCAATGATATGCCGCAGACTTCTGCTTTCAGACGTAGTTAATTATTAAGTTATTACCCTATCCAATAATAATCCAATGCTGAGGCAATAATGTAATATAATACATTATTTTATATATTTATATATAAGTTACAACCAGCCCTTTGAGTGCAGCCATAATGCTGATGTGGCCCGCGATCAAATTGAGTTTGACACCCCTGCCTTACATGATTAATTTTACATTTGGCCAAACATAAACATTCTTGAGAGATAGATGAGACCATTGATGCCATTGTAATGCCTGTCCATTATAGATAATAATAATAAACTTTATTTATATAGCACCTTTCATGCTTGACGCTGCCCAAAGTGCTTTACAGAGTATGACAGAAAATGACAATAACAAGTGGGGAACATTATGAAAAAACAAGGTATAAACAGAAAGAGTCATATCAATGAACCATAAAACAATAAAACAATAAAACATGAACAGTGATAATACTAAAAAAATTACAATTGCCCCAAATGATAAGCCAAATTAAAAAGATAGGTCTTTAATTTACTTTTCCAATTGAGGTTGCTGATCAAATGGGAGTTCCCATATTGTAATGCACTCTTGGTACTTCTAAAACTATAATAAAAACAGCCATCAGGTGGTTAGCTTAGCTTAGCATAAAAGACTAAGCAGAAGCTCCTGAGAATATGAAACAGTATGTAACATAACAACACAAAATATATCACCTTGTGCAAATTAGAATGTGCTTTGTTTTTTTTGAAATACTAAATCGCAATGTTTGATCAAAGTCCAGATTATGATTGTTGGCTATAATCACTTATTTTATTGCTTAAGTGCAAGCAAAGGATATCTTGGTTTGGTCTTCGGCTGCAGGCTCCAGACTCTGTGGTGTGATGAGGTTTAGCCAACGTTACAAAGTGAAGCGTCAGAAGCGATGTGGTTCCTTGACAAAAAAACGACACTTTTTTCAGTTTTTTTCTTGTAATAGTGGCACTTTGATCATAGAGGATGTTTTGTGGCATTATCCTAATCATTCAACTTTTGTTTTTTATTACAGATTCTGTCACATTAATGTAGCCCATTAAAAAGTACAATACTTGTGTAATTTAGTGCATAAAATGGAAATGGAAATACTAGAGTAAAAATGCCTGCATCTTAAAATTATTATTGAGTAAATACGCTTAGTTACGTTCTACCATTGTCTCTTGCTCCATAAAATACAATATAACTTACAACAACATTTACTTTAACCTTATTAACCTTTACATTTATATGAGCTAGTCAGAACCTTTAAGTGTTTCAGTAAGCACAAGAACCGAAGAAAAGATAACTTCTACTCTTTTTAAACTTTTTAAAACAAGAAGACTTGAAACATTATGAAAATCTACCATATATTAATAATAGGTAGTGAAAGGTTTTGAGTTTTAATGAACAAATAATTACAAATATTTCTATAAACTGAACAAAGTTGGCAGTGAGTTTTAGATGTCTTGTGTCTGCAGATAGAAGTGCAGCTTTAAATAAATCAAACAAAACAATGTTATTGTAAAAGATAACATAAGAAAATGTAGCTGGTTTTGCTTTGGTTCACCGATAAGAATTCATTTAGTTTTATAAGAAAACATTGTTGTCCCTCTTTCACACGGTGATGAAACTTGTGTTTTTTCTCATAACTCTCCAGACTTCACGCTCATCAAAGTTAAAGATCGACTGGGAGTGTGAATTGCATTTCCTTTGACATTTCAGTGATGAATAATTTTCCAAAGGAGCGGATTGTTAATGTTCACCATGTGATATTAATGCGAAAGACAAACATTCTCAAAGTGAAGCCTTACCACAGCGGCTCAGTTTACATGACAATACATGTGCTTTAGAATCTTTATTTATTATTATTCATGTGATGTGCTGCAGCTAAATCTTCTCATCTGGCTGAACAGGAGTCTTTTTTCCCCTGTTCAGAGTCAGGATTTAAACCAATATTGGAGCTGCAGGGATCCGAGTATTCCCTGAAAGGCTTTTCTCTTTTATCGCATTGACACTTTTCCATCTGCGTGGACACTTGTCTTTCATTTCTTTCATTTGCTCTCTTGTTGCTTTTTTTGGTCAGGGGCTGGTTAATGTGGGTTTATCCAACCATCCAGGCGATTAATGTGGGCTAATCCATGCATCTGTACCCATCCACCCAGAGACGATTCCTCCACCCATCATATCTGTCCATACGTGACAACATGAGGACACCTACTGCACACCTTGCGTGTTCTCTTATAGTAACAGTAAGGTATTATCACTTAAGTTGACACAAGATACATGTATGTGTAATGATTTAGTTGCTTCTGAAAGAAAGGAGGAAAAGGTGTTTTCTTGAACTCCTCTCAGAGAGAAACTTGGATTTCATGGTGTTGATGATTTTTCTTCGCAATCACTCAAGGATAAACCACAAGAGACGTAGAGATTGTTCTCTTTTCAGATACACAACAATGGGGCTCCTTGGTTAAAAAAAAACACCCTGATCCCTTTTTTAACTTCTCCAACACTATACAACTTACTTAAAGAACGACAGAAGGAGCCTGGAAGCAGTTTAATGCATTCATTGAGACTTTGTGGTCTCACACAAGCTTGGCAAAAACAACTCTCTTTTGATCAGAGTAATTTCTTATTCAGTTGGAGGCAAAGTGCCCTTTCTATCAGTGACTACCAATATGGCTTCCCTTTAGAGAGTAAGAGAACATTTTAAAGGATTATGATCTCACAGATCTCACAGATTGTATGTAATGCTGCTCTCTAGATTACATTTTTTAATGAAGGAACTGGTAAGTTTTTTAAAAAGCAACTTTTAATATGCGTATATCTGTCATCCCTCTTTATAAATGGCTAACCTAATTTTCCTAAAATTGATGAAAATAAAACTTGGCTAATGTTCAGAAACTTTTATCTTGTTTCGACAATTTCATCTTTGTCACTTTCTCTCAAACCTATGAATTCAACTTTTTATAAAACAAGATGGATATTAACTTAGATTTCTTTGTTGGGAAACCGTTACCTTATTTTCCCTTGTGAGGTCCAAAACAGTTTTTGTATTCAATCAGATTTTTGAATGTCAATAAGGGGGAGTGTTGGGTGACTCAATGGTTTTGTTAACTGCAAGTTTGTTTAAGTCAGGGAGCGGGTGGCCCAGTGGGAATCAGGCTCATGTCTGCCCCCTGGAAACCTGCTGTGACACCCATTAAACCCACAGATCAGCCATTAAACAGGTCTGTGGACCAGACTCAGGAAACTAGTGTTAGTCTGAAGCAAATAGTGTGCTTTTGATCAAGCTTGAGCCCGTCCTGCCTTGATTCACTTTAACATTTAAAATTACTCCACATTTTTTAAATAGTAGTAGTAGACCTCTGTTTGAGCATATGTAACATTAGTTTGTTTTCTGTATATTTCCATTAATCAGTAAATACATATATCACTGATGATTGAACATTTGAGGTAATTTAAACAAGTTGCACTTATATTATATAATGTTCTCACTCTCTCATCTGTATTGCTTTTCTATGCGCTTTTACTACAAGAAAACAACCGGACTGTTGGTTATCATGTTGATCTCAGGATTTACGCACTTAGAGCGACACATAACCACTAAAACTGAGTGTAAATGATGACATAAATAAGTTGAGTTTTAGTATGAAATATTTATTCACAACATGTACAGAATCCATTTCCATCATTCACAAATATATAAATAAAAACAATAGCAAAACTTTTTACATGGCGTGTTGCGCACTGTGCAAACTAAACGTGTTTGCATGCGTGTGGCCGATGAAGTTGAAATAGTGGTGATCGAGTCCCTGCACCGGTGACAAGTATCCACCGTGCTGCTGTGTGTGCGCAGAGAGAGGCACTGTTGGGTACGAGATGGCCGGGCTGCGGGTCGAGCTGTGCCAAGAGAAGTGTCCCGGGGGGCTCTGCTGGTACACGGAGTCGGACGGGCTGAGGCTCTGGTGCTCAGGGGAGGAGTGCAGCTGGCTCAGAAAGTCGCACGGTTCAGGCATCGAGGCGACAGAGCCGAATATAGGCTCGGTGATCACACGAGATTTAGACTGTAAGAAGGCGAGGATCCGTGCGTACTTGATGTCTTTTGTTTCAGCCCTGTCCTCTGTGGTCAGGTAGTGCACCAGGTTCTTCATACACTCGTGGTATCCGTAGTGGAAGTAGTTTGCAAACTCAGCCAGCAATTCACCTGGAATGAATCAGAGCGAGACAGCGATTACAACCCAGAAGATAGTCTGTGTGCGTAAAGCTGGACTTTCAACAATGTTTTACGAATATAAGTTAGATTAAACAGAAAATACTTAACTACACAAATAAGTTAGAGTTATATCTAATCAGCATTGTAAAAATGTTCACACAGTCGCTTAACAGAAATGTGAGGTTGGGGTGCGTAAAGTGCCGGAGCTCCGTGAAAAGTGTCCTCACCTTTTTCTCTCCCACGGGGGAAATCTGCTGAGTGGAGCGCTCGGAGATACTGAACTGTCATTTCCAAGATTTCAGCTTTCTCCAGTTTTCCAGAGTTCTACCAAAAGTACAAAAAAAATAAAGATTAGACGATGTTTTAAATCAAAAATGACATACATGCCCAGATTCTTCGTTGAACATAATATGCTCTTGCTAAAGTATCAATGTTGCAAAATATATAAAATAACCCTTACAAAACATATATATTAGACATTTGACAATACCTGTTTTGCTAGTGCCATTGGTACAGTTTTCCCCAGTTCGTTAAGGCAGCGGTTAATGCGGTCCCGTCTGCGTTTCTCAATTACTTTGTGAGAGATGGGAGTTTTCTGTAAAAAAAAAACAGGGAGAGAGACAACATGAGCATTCAAAGATAATATAAAACCTAATATTTACAGTTCATTCCTACCAAAAATATGAACAAATGAAGCATTGAGGAAGATATGTGGGTGCAGCAACGAAGTAAATCTAGAGACTTAAGGTTGAGATATACACTATAACTCCCTCAGAGTGTTGCGCGTCGCGCGCTTTGCTGCTCCAGCGCGCGCAAAGGACATCTGCGCTCCAAGAACTTTCTTTATACCTATAACGTCCTATAGGAACTGTTTGAAAAGTCTTCTAGCAAACAAATCAAAGATAAAGTATTTGTAACCAAAATAATGACGCTATGATTCCCTGATATCCAGTATCTATCTGATAAGCTGTTTTTAGTCAGTTTTGCGCGTGTAGTTATCCTGTAATGTATGCCACAGAGGTTGTTGCCGATATTTTCCCTCCACTAGCATCACAATTACTCCAAGTTGTACTTGAACAATTTTTGATATAATTATAAAAATAAAAAATTCCATAAAATGACCCAAAAGTGTTAAAAGTGCTGCCTCTCCAAAGTAGTTCAGTCCTCATAAAGCAGTGCGCACAAGGAGCGCGTACCTTTCTGTCTTTCATTTTAGATGCCATCGACGAAAGTCCAACCAACTTGTTAAAAATCAGTGCAGCTGGACGTTGGAGAGATGTGTTGCTCTGGATGAGATGAAGCAGACTGAGGTTCGAGGGGAATGATGGTCGTTATAAAGGGATCATCCAAGGGACTCTGGCATTCATGGTGTAAATTATTCCATGGGATTAGAGCCATGCATTTGGTAAATGTGTGCATTTAGGATCAGTTAAAGAAATAGTTAAAATCTAAAGCCATGGGCTAGCAGGGGGGCAAACCTGCTTTGTTAATCCACGTGGCTGTTCAAAAGACACGTGATTACTTTTGGAATATTATTTGCATAGTAACAACCCAGGCGGGAAATAAGAAGTGAGCGTTGGGATCGCCTGATCCGGCGGGGCGCACTGTGCGCACTGAAAACAAAGCCGGCGAAAAAAGAACCCCTCTTTCTTCCAACTCGCGTTTCTCACACGATCGCCTGTTTACAAATCCCAGCAAGCGATCTTAACTCTCATCCAAGCCCGGTCCGAGTTTTAAGGCCTGTCCAGTGTCATTAGAGTAATTAAGTAAGCCTTTAATAGGCTGTTCCGCCAAGTTCAGGGGAGATCTTTTGGAGACGGAGTCCCCCCGTTTGTTCTCGGCGTTTCTCACACGACTTGGTGACACGTCCATCTTTTATGAGAGATGGCAAGCTTTTTGTTTACATTCTTTATTTTGTTGGACTCCTCGGCAGGTGTGTGATTAGCCCTGGCACACGAGCGTCGTCTGCGTCAGGGCCAGCGTCTCCAGCAGCCTCTGGCACACGAGGGTTACCCACCACTGGAGACTCTTTGGAGAGGCTCAATTTGTATCCTATTATCCTATAAGAAAATGTCTATTCAGTCGAATGAATAGTTTCATTGGCCTAAATTTTAATAATGCTGTGAAAGAAAGGGAGAAATAAAGAAGAATGCAGCTGGTGTGAACGCGCATTATGCCCCGTCACCTGCAAGATGGGTAGCCTGGAGACCCCTATTCATTTGCCTAATTTCGGTCAACTTAACAAACTTTGGGAGAAATTATACTGCCATTGTTATGAAGGGTGAAGCTTTCTGATCGAATTAAGAGCATGTTTTGATCCGGTAAATGTCATTAGAAAGAAAGAAACAATCGCGTTTAAAGGGGCCTGGGTAATGCGCCAAGTGGAGACGCCAAAGCGCAAACTGCACAAAGGGTGCTAGTAAATGCCACAGGGGACTTTTGTACCCTCACATTGCTCAAGTTTTTCCCCCCAAACAAAGGGCATTATTTTATACTTGAATACATTTCATACAACAATTGGCTGTTTTCTTCAAACATATTTTCACAGCAAGGTTAACAACAGGTTTATTGTGTGCGCTCCTCACAGACTCAAACTGCTCTCATGCGCCAAAACACTGTGCTCCGATTCTTTTTGTCACTGAGAACGTTTTAATCTTGAAACTTTCACCGTGTTTGGATATATTTGATCCTGTGAGCGATGTAGAAGAATAAAAAGCAGCGGAGGTTGAGAAAGAAAGGCTCACAAGACATCTGAAGCGTTTGGAGAGTGTTCAGAGCACCATGGAGAGAAAAGCGCGAGCGAGCGGGACGGGGGCATAAAATCCAATTACTCAACTGTGCAGTTTTAACACTTTTTATGTGTTTATCCTTTGAAATATAGACAGACTTGTGTGCTGTTGCTTTTTTTTCAAACCTGAATTAAATACTGGAAGTTTTAACAGACCGACTTTGTAACGCTAAGTGTTGCGTAAGAGGCCATGGCTATGCGTCAGGATTAACTCTACAACTTTTTCCCCCCTATTTGGTATCTTATTTTACAAAAAAACAATAATTTATTTATAATTAAAGGCTCCTCCGAGTAGTAGATATGTCTCCATTCACTGCATATCCACATTTTTTCATTTATTTTCTATCTTTTTTCTTCTTTTGGCAGCCACTAAGCTATTACATTATTTATATGATTTAATAAAACATCTTATTGTTTGGGAGTTCTTGTTATATTTATATTATTCATAATATAAATACATTAAAATATTTAATTATTGCTTAAATTTGACGGATGTATTTAGAATGGTGCATGGATTGCACATTATAATTCTGTATCGATTTGTACGACATGTATTGATTGCATTGGACTTATGGACACAGGTACAGTATAAGTATTAAAACATTTAATAACATACTGAATCACTTTTTTACACTTGGCTTTAATAAAAGGTTACAATAATTTATATGATGCAAAGAGATCACAGCTTATACCCACACAACCAATATGATGTACCAGGAAGAAATTAAGCTTTAGGGGGCTGTGATATGAGTATATATATATAAACCGTTCTTTCTCCTGCACATGTATCTGCTGTCTAAGCTTCTGCATACAACTTGGATATTAATACCTTTTACAGTCGTATTTTGTATGTTTGATGCCTTCACTCTCAGATATAGCTGCACATTTAGCTTGAATGGTCCTTGTACCTGATGTCACTTAGGTATTTTGTGCTTATGGTTATATTGAAAATATCCTGAAATCAATATAAGAGCACATTAACATAATTGCTTATATAGTTTACTTGTGTAAATAGCTGCAGCATTTGGTTTTGCTCAACCAAACACAACATCCATATAAAATAACACTTTTATACTGTGTATGAAAAAATTTCTCTGCTCAGGGATTTTGTGGTGACTAAATTGCTCGTGTAGTTCCGGAAGTATAACAGCACCTGCCACTTACAGGGGAAAATAAACAAGCCCCTAATTTGTGACAGCAGCTCAGAGTGTGTCAGTGTGTGTGTGATTTCGTGTGTGTGTGTTTGTGTTCGCCTGTGTGTTGTCAGGCGCTGCGCTCTGACCCGTGGTGACCTCTGAGGGTCCCGGACACAATCCTTTGGTTCGCTGCGCCACCCTCCGCCTGAACCGCAGCAGTTCACACGGTCCCATTGAGCCTGCAGCTGAGTGCTTCAGCTGCCACAGAACCCTTTGAAAAACTAATACAGCAGCAACACAGGCTGAAGATTTACTCAGGAAAGCTTGTTAATATGGAGGTTACAGTTTATTTCATAGCTCTCACAAAAAAAAGTCTAGAAATATATCAGAAATGATCATGCATCACTATAAACTAAATTTAGCATTTACAGGAACATCACATTGATTTGGTATCTTGGGAGCATCTTGATTGACATAAATATTAATTACAACTTAAAACTGTTTTACCACCTACACCTGAGGTTTAGTGATGCTTTTTAAGCATTAAGAATGTATGCGTAGTAAAAGCTGTAGTACCCTCTTTTTAAAGTGTAAAACAGCTCCCTCTTGTGGTACATTTGGGAATTTTCAATGACCCAAGTCTGGGAGAGATTTACAGATGAGCAGCTTCACAGAGTTATAGTTTATCAAAACGGACTTTACAAACAGTTATCTGCTTGAAAACCTATAAACTATAATACATATATTAATACTTTTACAGGATATTCACGCAGATATTAGATCATACATCTGAGGTCTCGGAAACAATAGCATTTGTCACACATTTTAGGATCTTTTTTGGAGAATATGATTTTTGTGGCTTTGGGTAAAGGTTATAGCCCACAATAATATATGTCTAGATCAACATCAGACTGATATACAAGACAACAAGATTTAGTCAATGTTTTTTCTGACAAATAGAAAAATAAAGCAGGGATTAATGTTCCTATAATCATTAAATTACTTGGAATACAATATGTTTTACCTCTTCTCATGAGATGATTGTGAAAATGTGATTAATTCTTGATAAATGTTATATCTTCTCAAAACCTTATTGATCAATCTCTTCCACACATATCAGAGTGAACGTTAAATAGGAATACAAATAGGAATGGGTCAGAAAACAAACTGATCCCAACTTTATGGGCAACATTTAGGTTTAAAACAGGGTTGTGTGGAGCAGAAATGTGCACTTTAGGACAGCAGTGTATTTTATAATTGCATATTTATAATCATAGAAGATAGATAGAAATACTAAGGCCAAAGAGAAAAAGTGGCACTCTTTGTATTTATTTTATTCGAAGTTCAGTTATTTTATTCGAAGTTCAGTTTTTTCAAATGCAGTAGAGTAAAAAGTACAATACCTCCAGTTGTAGGGGAAGAGTAGCAATACATTATATAAACTCAAGAAGTATCTCAAACGTATTCCTGTATATGTTACAACTTGAGTGAATGTACTTTACTCTTCTTTTTTTTTGGGTTATTGATGATGTGTTCTTTTGCTTGTTGATTAGCTATATAAGTCTCCGCAGCTTTATACATCACCAGTCATTTGAACTGCTATAATGTGACTGATGCTATTAATAGTTTTCAAGTTAGAGAAGATGAAAATATATGTAAGTAACTTTCAGTTTACTCTAAGATCTTTAACTTGAGTATATTTCCCTTCAAAATAATGTAAAACTACAAGTCTTTTTTTAACTTAAAATTCATACAGCAGGATGTGATGAAAGTATTACAAGTTTAAGTAATCATCTTGCCAAAAAAAAGCCAGTGTGACTGATATTCTTTTATGTTGTGTTGCTGTTTATAGTGATGAATCTGCATGTTAATATAATTGTGCTATTATAAGTGGTTGATTAAGCAGGGTTGAGCTCCTTTATATACAGGCAGCACTGGCGGATAATACATTTACTGTTAGAATCAGAGTCGGTTTTATCAGCAGGTAGATTTAAACATACAAGGAATTTGCTTTGGTAAACATTTGGCATACAGAGACACAGAAAGAAGGATACAATTGGCTGTTTTCTTCGAACATATTTTCACAGCAAGGTTAACAACAGGTTTATTGTGTGCGCTCCTCACAGACTCAAACTGCTCTCATGCGCCAAAACACTGTGCTCCGATAAATTATGTGGGGAACTGAGTACAGTAAAATATAATAAAATAGGACAATATGTACTATATTCAAAGTGGAGAGTTATGCTGATTTTAAAACAGGGTTGTGTGGAGCAGACATTTGCACTTTAGTCCTGGACTTAAATGTGAGTAGCTTGTATGTTTTATTACTCCATGTTCTGGTAATCTAGAACATTTATTTGAGTATTTAAGTTACCAAATACTTTTCAGATTCAGAATGAATTCGGAAGGTATTCAGATCCTGCAATATTAAAGTACATACATATTTTCAGCAACATTGACAAAAGGTAAATTAAGTAATATTTTATTAAAATTGATAATTGTAACTAGAAGTAAAAAAAAACGTGTGATATTTTAATTGCAATTCTGTTTGTATCATGGGGTCCTGAAAAGTGTGCAAGTGAAAATCTAGATATGCACTTTATTTTAACATGTAAATAACCTGTGCAAAGAAACAATTTGAAAGGATACATAATGTAGTATTATTGAAAAATATCCCAAAGAAGTGTAGAAAAGGATAACATTAAAGTAAGGAAGTAAATTACTTTAAACTTGCTTATTTTCCGGGGGGGGGGGGGGGGGGGGGGGGTTGATGTAAAATATACATCAACAAATGATTATGGAATTGTATGCAGCAGCAGCAGCAGCAGCAGCAGCAGCAGCAGCAGCAGCATACAAATGAATAAAAGTATCTCTACTTTTACAGGGATAGACTGTAATCATCAATAATCATAACCCAGTAATTGAATTCTGAAAATGGGCCATGTAACACAATAGCTACTTTTACTTTGGTACTTTAATTACATTGTCATGGCAGTACTTTTTTACTTTTAATTAAGTACGATTAGGAATGCAGGACTTTAACCTGTAACACAGTGTTTTGTCAATTTGGTATCTCAAAATGTACTTAGGCGAAGGATGTGATTTCTTCTTCTACATGTGCTGGTTCCAGTTAAAATACACCTTTTTTCCCCTTTACATACATCAAACATTGTATAAACACAACCATTTGACATCAGGGGTACATAGGTATATATACAGAGTAAAACTAATTAAATAAACGAATATAAAGAAATAAATGTAAAGAAAATAGTGACAAAACCTTCAAGTATTAAATACACATTCGGGTTTGATAGCCTTGTTGTTTTTAATATACGTGGTGCCATATGGTTGTAATTCTAAGGAAACGTTTGGGAAATGTGGTTAAGAGTTGAAACCATAGGTTAAAAATATAACAATTTTGTATGGGATAAATCTACAGTTAGTGTCACATCATATTGACCAATGACAACACGCCTCTCAAACTTTAGGCGATGCAACACGTGTAGCTGCTGCTGATTGGCTGAGAGCTGCACTCTGAGTAAAATGTAGAGAGCTGCTGCCGCTGAGCTTCCTCAAGATTTAGGAAGTCTCCGGATCTGCTGCTGCTCACAGGTCAGTGCAAAACATTTACACCGTCTGCCTCAAATATTCATAAACACACCACCGTTTACTAGCAGTATCTTATTCTGAGGTTGTTAAAAACGTGATGCTTTAACGAGCCCTCGGAGAAAAAGCTACTCTTCGCTAATAGTTGCATTCCAATAGACCAGAAACAAGCCACGTTTTGCTTTTTTCCCCACTCATCATATCTCTATTTCCCTTTTATCTAATCATATTCACATCCACAGTGCGTTCAGTCAGCAGTGTGTCTTTTGAAACGGAGTAATGTGTTCATCCCTTATCTGTCACTATCGAAACTGCGTGTACGTCTGAGGCTGATGCTCTGAAATAACAAGAGATATATATATGGACACGTAGCATCAGGTCGTACTACGTATGTGCATTGATACTCTGCTTGGAAAGTTTTTTTTGGTTAATCTCCGCCTCACCTATTTAGCTGCCTTGCCCACTGACGCCATTCTGGGTTTAAAATAAGATTACAACAGGGGTAAAGAGGAACAATGTCACGATTTCAGGCGCAGGTTGTGGCTTGTTGTGGCATCCACGCCATTAACGTGTATGTGTGTGTCTGTGTGTCTGTGTGTGTGTATGCGTATGCGTGTGTGCGCGCGCGCGTGTGTGTGACCTGGTAACATCCAACAGTATTCATTTACACACTGAGGAGTAGACCTGCCATTTTCAGATGGTAGCCACTCCCATTCAGTGTTTCATTTATGAACATCTCGTTTTAAACTTTGTTGTGTGTAGAAGTTATGTAGTGCAGTTTGGATTTGTTTCTTAAAACAAGATTACATTGTCAATGTGATGTTTCATAGTGTTGAAGTGACATAATCTTTTTTAGGACTGGGCAAAATTCAATATGATATTCAATATGATCTTTTAACAAATCGTATCGAAATTGATCCTATTGAGGTATCGTGATACGCAGTAACTTTTTCAAAATTAATGGTTGCAAAAACACATTTGCTATAATTTTCTCAGAAAATCTGATGTGAATTATTTGAGGTAATATAATTACTTTACATTTCTACTCAGTTTAACTTGATTTCTAGCTCAGTTAAATCACTATTGTATTGTAATTGTATGTTTATAGGACATATAACCATTGTCTTAATCTTATTACTCTGGATTTATCAGCAAGCATGTCAGCACAGCAGTCAATGTAGTCAATGTTCAGTATGCAACCAATATGTGTACTGAGCAGTGGCGGATCTAGACAAATATTCATGGGGTGGCAGGAGATTTTGAGGATATGAGGATTTAATATCATTCATATCAATCAATGTTAACTTGGAAAGCCACAATATTAATATTTTAACTCAATAACATAGGTGACATTATTGTGGCACATCAGTAAAGCTTTACATAGAAATATATAAGGTGGCAGACTTAATTTAATGAATTTTAACTGAACAATAACTGAATGAGTTTGTTTCACTCTTATACCCGCAGGGGTACCAAATCTATGAAGACTGCTGCAATAAGTACATTAATTAACTGTCTCGTCAATGTTTGTCTGTATGAATATGATACTATTAACAATCATATTATTCCTATCAGCTGTCAATCACTTTTATGATTCACAATTTCACATATTCATTTATTATTGAATAAACTATATTTTTTGGAGGAGTTAATGATGAATATTCCTCAAGATGCTTGCTCACCCTCCTTCAAATTTGAAAGACAAGTAATTACTATCATGTATCAAAATTCAAAAGATTCAAAGGAACAGTTCAGCGCCCCACAACTTTATTGCAAACAGTTACAACCTTGACTTTACATCAGAAAGAACAACCATTAAAGAAGTGACTAACTGCATCAGTTAGGGTTAAAAAACGTGTATTCAGCTAAAACATAAATTATCCAGTTGAAAGTCCTTACATACTGGCCTAGTTCAATCAAAGTGGTTAATTGTTTTTGGCTGGGCAGTGCAGTTTTATGTCTTATCTGACTTTCCCAGGACTTAAAACTGTTTTTTTGGGGGCAGACCCCCACAAGGAAAAAATATATATACACTCATACAAGGTCATCATCTTAGCAGTTTTTCATGCTCATCGAGTCATCCGTGAGCAAAGCATCAAGTTGGCATGCCTATTACAGCTGAATGGTAGTTCCACGATTACCATCTTGTTCAGCAAAGCTTCTCGTTTTGCGCTGTCCCCCCGTTCAAATTAAATCGCCGCCAATCATATTTCCAAGCTCGCGCCAGGGCTGGACGAGGGGTTACAAGACTCGCGTCTTGTGCTGCATTCACTTGCACTCGAACATTAGAGATTTTCTCTCATAAATGTCCGATGAGCCACAACTTTTCTTCAAAACAAAGATGCCAACTGGGGTGGCAAGGCTATTTTTTAGGGTGGCAGTTGCCACCCCATGCCACCCCGGTAGATCCGCCCCTGGTACTGAGACACAATCAGCTTTATTTGCCAAGTATGTTATAAAATATTAGCGATTGTGAACATATGCCTGGACTTTAGGACAAAATCAAATTTATTTGCGTTTGATCAACTGTAAGGTACCTTATATATATTTTAACTCACTAACACATGTAGGGTCGTTTTAAACTTCACTGAGTAAATAAGAGAGACAGATGTTAATACTATTGAATGCAGGACTGCTTCTGTGATTCCCTCAGAAAACAGAAACTTCCAGAATGAAAACAGAAGTCTGATGAAGGTCTGACTCGTCGTGTTTTGGGATGAGGCCGCTCTAAAAGTGAACACCATGCATAAGCAGATCACAACTCAAAGTCAAAGCCAATTTATTGTCAATCTCAAAAATGCTTACTGTAACTGAACACCTAAAACGGGAGGCGTTTTTTATGGAAAACTTCCTAGGAATTTATGGAAGGAAGCTCCTGTGGGTATTTGTCATCTCCCTCCCTTTTTTATAAACAGCATTTTTAAAACGCTATAGGTAATGCTCTTTCCCCCTGCTGTGCACTGTGTGTCACATGAGCATGGGATGATCTTAAAGGACCATGCACAGTTGAATCAATCATGTCTTTTTTGCCCTCGAGTACAGGAGGAGCTTTCATTCCAGCAAACAGAGAGGGACATTATGAGGGTTTGTGATTCAGGAGCACACTGCCACCCTGTCACCACTCTGCTTTAGTCATTTGGGAATACCAGCATCAGCTTGTCAGCCTGTGTTGGGTTTGATGGCATGTGAACGACTTTGTTGTTTACACTACAGTCACTAGCGTCTCTGATCTGGGACCTTTTTTTTAAAGCAGGAATTTCAGGTCAGCAGGATTTAGAAAAGTCATCCCAACTGACTTTCACTGATGTCACTTACTGTCTAAAGAACAGAAGAGTCATGTAAGCGCAGCAAGTGAAGGATCAGGCAACCTCAAATTCATCATGCTTCTTCATGGAGCTTTACCAGAAAAAATGAATTTATTTGAATGCTTTTTCTCTCAAAGGCGTTTTCATTATCAGAGACTATCACCCTGTTACAAGAAATCATCTGATTCTGTGGGAAATTAGCTTCAGTCATCACCCAAGGGTATGATGACGGAGAGCTTGAACAAGTTGGTGAATTGCGCTCCTGCTTGTTCCATTGAGCCTAATGTCTATTCAGGTGTTACGTGTTCACTGGTAACACCCAGGGCTACTGTTAATGAGCCAAACCTTCCCTCAATTAGTAATCCTTTATGCACATGACCTTCCCTAAAGTCGCATTATACAGTCTAATGCTACCAAATAATATGTTTAGCAACTCCAGTTTTTTAGTCAACAAAAACCTTTTATTATCAGATCACTATGAAAAACTTAGCATTATGTTAGCGCTAACTATGTTTTAAATGATATCGAATGAGCAGAGGGAGGCTCGTAAACAGCTGA